>NW_021604636.1:13796666-13851578 GCF_004785775.1 Grammomys surdaster | reverse complement strand
TCTCTCTCTCTCTCTCTCTCTCTCTCTCTCTCTCTCTCTCTCTCTGCCTTTCCCTGCCTCTAATACCCACTTGACTCTCCTCCCCATGCCCTGAATAAACCCTATTCTATACTATACCCTCGAGTTGCTGATCCTTCAGGGGGAAGGGATGCCTCACACAGGCCCACTGAGGCACCTCCTTTCCCCCATACCTGACTACACCTCACCACCCATCCACCAAAACATATTCCCCCTCTTCTCTTTATCTTTTTATAAACACATCAATTTTGCCTTAGACTTCTTTAGTTCACTCCTTCCTAAATGAAAGTCCCAGATTTCCGGTCTGTTCTCTGTTGTATCAGTAGTTTGCCAAGCACATAAGAAATGGGAGTCACAGGGCAGTTAGTCATGGTCCCATCATGGTCACCCAGGAACAAATGTACCAGCAAGTGGCATGCATTGCCCTGCCATGCTCTTAGTGAGGTCTGAAGACGGTAACCTGAACTGTGCCCTCTCAGAATGGAGTGCAGCCCTGTCTTCCTGGCCTCTAATGCAGAACAAGAATAAAACAAAAGTCCTGGATGAGTGACAGATACTTATACCATGCCTTGTGATTTAGAGCTCAATGAACAGCGACTGTTAATCTTTAAATTTTTCTAACTGCTTTTACCTTTCTATTAGAGTTTTCATTTTTCTACCCTGTATTTAGCTGAAATACCGAAATATCACAAGGCTTCTGAAGCCAGCCAGTGGTTAGTCTGAGAATTTAAGAGCTGATGGTTGTCGACCACAAAATGTAGGAGGGTTGGGTAAGGCCCTGCAGGTGAACATGATGCACTGTTCACAGTGCCTGTGAGGAAATAGGGTGTGACAGGATGTCGCTATGGAGGTTTGCTGATTGCAATTTCTTCAGCTTAATACATTTTTTGAGTAAATCATATGTACATAGGTCAGTAGTCAAACAGTTTTGTAAGGTGGGCGGGCAGGTGGCGGTGCTGTTTGGGACGGTTGTAGAGGTGATGCCTTCCTAGAAGAAGTGTATCCCGAGGGTATGGGGTATAATTTGAGGTTTTACTGCCTAGCCCCCTTCCTGCTTGCTCTCGTTCCCCCCCTCTCTCTCCCTCCCTCCCTCCCCCCTCCCTCTCCCTTCCTCTTTCTCCCTTCCCCTCCTCTCTCTCTGTTTCCTGTGTACAGCTGAGATGTGGTCACTTGGTTTTCACACTGCCAGGATGGCCTCCTGCTCCTTTGCCATGCCTTCCCTGGCATGACTGTGTTGTACTGTAGCCCCTTGACAACTAGAAGACACAATAAACCCTTTCTCTCCTAGCTTGCTTTTTGTTATTTTATCACAGCAATGGAAAAAGCAATTAATATGGCTGGTTTACTAAACCAGCATCTACCCCTGACCCCCTTCTCAGCACTGAATTTCTTGTTATAGCCCCTACATGTTTGAGCAAATGCTTATATTGCCCTTCCCTGATCTATCAGTCACTCACATCATCTGGTCAGCCCCCACATGGGAAAAATGAGTCTTTGGCTGACTTTCATAAACCTCCAGCCCTCATAGGACTCCCTGCAACACACACACACACACACACACACGCACGCACGCACGCACGCACGCACGCACGCACGCACGCACTCACCTCCAAATCTAGCTCTCTGCATGACTCAGTTCCATGCCCACATTATCAGGGCCTTCTAAAGGCTCAGTTGTCTTCAGTTCAAAAGAATCAGCGTGTCAGAGTGACATTTGGGAGAATGGTATGTTCTGATGTTCTTTGGGTGTGTAGATCTAAGAATCCCCAGAACATACAAAGAAATGCAGAAATCAATAGTTGTTGAGTACACCTCTTTCTCAATCACTTAATTTTTCAAAGTATTGGCACTGTTTTACATTAGCTGAACATACTCCTTCACCTGCCACTACTTAAAACTGACTTTCCAAAGTTCAGCTTTATGATGGATGTGTACTAGTCAATTTTCTAATTTTAACTGTATTTCTATGAAACCTCATGAGGTTAAATAATTGAATTCTTTCCTCCCTCCTCCTTCCCTCTCTCCTTCCCTTCTTCCTTCCCTTCCTCTCTCCCTCTTCTTCCCTCCCTCCATTTATATGGCAGTGTGAACTGAACCCAGAACTTTATGCTAGACAACTACTCCACCACTGATGTCCACAGCAGCCCATCCTCTTCAGCACTTTCTTCGTCATTGAGCAGTTTTATTTCTGTGGTCTAACCAGAGTCTGCTCAAGACTCTTGTCCATTTTCCTGCTGAATTGTTGACTTTTGTCTGTTGATTGTAAGTCTCTCCTGGATGCTAATCTGCCCATCACTTGTGTGGTTGACAGCTTCCTCCACCTCTTGGCTGCTCATTACTTTCATATGGATGTTTGAGTTCTCCACTCCGTCTTGTTGAATTCGTCAGTGCTTTATGACTAGTACTTTCGGAAAGAAGACTTTGTACCCCACGGTCATAGAAGTGCTTTCATATGCTCTTCCAAAAGACTTAAGAGTTTCACCTTCCACAGTTTTATGTGATATGAGGATTGTCTTAATCTTATTTTCTTAGCTAGCTGACTGTCTAGTGTTTATTGGGCATCTTCATTCCCCACTGGCTGAGTTCTCTCCTGCCATCACTCTTGCCCTCATCTCCGTGAGCTCCTGGGCTTGCTGTCCTCACACCAGCCTGTCTGTCTGACTCAACATGGACACAAGAAGGCTTTTGTTCTGTGACTTGACAATGCCTTTCTGCAGAAGCAAACTCATCCACTTATAATTCTCCCAGAAAAGTGCAGGCTCTTGCCTCAAATCATCTGACTACTACTTCTGTTTGTATCACAGTGGGCTTGAGTACTTTGATATTGCAGGGCCAGGCTCTCAGATATTTGTACTTTAAAAAAATAACAGTATAGAGTCTACTCATTATTTTTTTGAGTGCAAGAGTTACTTTTAAACTAATCTCTCCACCCAATTTCCTTTTAAACCATCAGCAAAGTTTTAATTTCTTTGCATGCATCTTACATATTAATGAATACATTTCTAGCCTTTTCTTTTTGTCATTTTTTCTTTCCATTTTTGTTGTTTTCTTTTATTTGTTTCTCACACTACATTTGCAGGTTGTCCCAGAATCTACTATGTAGGACCAGTTGACCTTAAATCTGTGGCCATTCTCCTGCCTCAGCTTCCCAAGTGCTGAAATTATACCACTGACTCACCAGACTCACACTCCTATTGTATCGTAGCACATTTGCTGCCTTTGTGAATGAGATTTTGTGTGGAATTCCTAGTAAATACTATTTATCAAGTTTCTTGTTTTATTTGTTGATATTGATTTGCTATTATTCATTGTTTTTTCCGCAAAATTTGTTTCAATCTCGAGCAAAGTCAGTGATACTTTGAGCGATGTCCAAGTTGAGTCCAGAGCATAGAACTAGATTCTAAGGGAATTTTAGGTAGGGCTTTGAGAGCTAGAGATGGGGAAGAACATTCTGGAATGATAGACAGTAGAGGTATTAGTAGTGTTGGGGCAGAAGGTGTGTAGCGTACTTGAGAAAGAGAAGTTAATATGACAGATTTTGTAAGCAGCTGCTGTGAAGTCACATACTAGAGAAGCCGCCCACTCAGCCCAGCCGCAGGAGGTAGCATCTGACACAGGCACATTGCTATTGTATTCAACAGCATGAAAGGCATTGAGTCAGCCAGGCATTAGCAAAGTGGAAATACATCCAAACTCCATTATATAGCAGACAATTACACACATTCACCTGTGAGACATACAGATGAAACAACACAGCTCTCTTATAGCTCTGTTAACAGTCAAAAGAGCTCCAGTTCAGTCCTATGGAGAACTGTCTGCTCACTAAGGACTGTGTTGAACACAGTCAATTTTCCCCATGCTATACATCCTTCCTTCTAGGTATTCTTCCCATCCTCCTTCTCCTCCACCTCCTCTTCCCATCCTCCTCCCTCCTCTCTCCCATCCTCCTCTTTCCATCCTCGCTTTCTCCCCTCCTCCTCTACACTGGAGCATGTCTAGTTTCCTTCCCTCCTGTGTCCATTGTCATGGGATTTGGATATTACCTTGTAAGTGAGCTCTCTCATCATGTTTTATTATCTACAGAGCTCTGACTTTTAAGTCCCATGTTCCTTGATCCTAAAACAACAGAAGATCCAGGGAAGATTTCCAGAACTATATATTAAGACTAGGGAAAGTGGACACCCTTGTCTATTTCCTGATTTTAGTCAAAATGTTTTGAGTTCCCTCCATTTAGTATAATGGTGGTTATAGGTTTGCAATATAAGCTTTTATTATGTTGAGCTCTGCACTTTTTATTTCCAGTATACTCAGAGCTTTTAACATGAAAATGTATTAGATTTTGTCAGAAAGGTTTTTTCAATATTGAAGAAGCTGCCCTTTTCTCCAGTGTATTTTTGGCATCTTTGTAAAGATGATCGTGTGGTTTCTGTCCTTGAGTCTGTTTATGTGACGTATTACTCTGATTTTTGTATGTTGGACCATCCATGTATCTCTGGAATAGAGTTAATTTAATCACTATGAGTGATTTTTTTTTATGTATTCCTGAATTCAGTTTGCAAGTATTTTGTTGGGAAGTTGTACATCTTTTTTCTGTTGTGGAGATTGATCTATAATTTATGGTCCCTTCTCCCCCTCTCCTTCTTTCCCCTCTCCCCATCTCCCTCTCTATCCCTCCCTCTCTTCCTCTCTCCCCCTCTCCACCTCTCTCTCTCTCTCTCTCTCTCTCTCTCTCTCTCTCTCTCTCTCTCTCTCCATCTCTCTTTTACTTTATTTGGTTTTGGTCTGGACTAATACTGACTTTATGAGAGAATTTGGCAGAATGTCTTCCTTTTCTGAAATGAAATTGTTTGAAAACCACTATTAGTTCTTCACTGAGGTTCTCATAGACTCAACAGTGAATCTATAAGGGTATAGAGAAGGTTTCATTATTCAGTCAGGAAATTTTATAATTACTGTTTCAATCTCATTTCTTGATATAGATCTCAATAAGTTGTTCAGCTTGTTTTCAGTTCAATTTTAGTCATATGTATCTAGAAATTAATTCATTTCTTTTTATATTTCCAAGTTTAGTGTCCAAGTTTCTAATATAAGCCTCCAAGTCATGCCCTAGTGATTTTCTGAATTTCATTGACATCTGTCATAGTATACCCCTTTTCATCTCTAATTTTATTAATTTGAGTCTTATATAATTTGGGTCTTGATTAATTTGGTTGAGAGTTTTTTCTCTCCTACTTATCTTTTTAAAGAACCAACTCATTTTTCATTGATTCATATATGTATTATTTCCAGTTCAGTAATTTCTGTCTTAATCTTGATTACTTCTTTCCATCTACTGATTTGGGATTTGGCTTGTTGCTATCTAACTGAATCCTAAGATGTTAAGCAATTTATTTGAGATCTAATAGTTTAAATTTGATTTAACTTAAAAATAACTCTACCCATTCATACAAGGTTTTATGGTCACCCCTAATCCTTTATTTTAGCCCCTACTATCCCTGATGACCCCTTACGTTCATGTCCTGTGTGCATGTTTTGTCTATGATGTGCAGGTCTGTGCAAGTAGCCATCCTTGCTGTGTTTTTTGATTGTCACTCCATAACCAGAAGACAGTGTTTCATGTCATTCCCTCCCAGCCTTTGCCTCTTACATTGTTCCACTTCCTCCTTTGTGATGATCCCTGGGTCTTGGACAGGTGATACAGATATCTTATTCAGGACTGAGTGGTCATTCTGACCAGTTACCAGTCTCTACATTAACTATTGCTCACTTGAAAAAGAAGCTTTCTCTGAACAAAGCTGAGAGCAGTTTTCTAGTCTAATAGTATAAACATAACTATTTGAATGGCAGTTTGACTACACATTCATTTAGCAAAACATCAGTATTAAGTTACTCTCTAAAACCTATGATTTTTCTCAACCCTAGGCTTTTGATGAGATATACAGTACCAAGCATATTCTATTTTCTGTGAGGTGAACCTCAAATCCAACCAGAAAGCAGTTGCTTACCACCTACACTCACTGTTACCACTATCATGACACTTTTGTATCAATGGGAACATCTTGTCTGGAAGGTCAGAGTTATAGGACACAGTCTATAGCCAGGTAAGAGTACTTGTTTATGACCTCTCTCCCCTAACAACCTGCATCACAACCTCCAATACCATGCATACTACTCAGTGGGGAGCAAGATTCTGGCTCTGTCCCAGCAGTATGGTCTTACCATCTGGTTATAGATGAGCGAGAATAGAAAAAAGCCTCTGTTGTTTTGGGAGTCCCCTTAGACTTCCTCTCTCTGTTTATGTTGTTGTTATTTGTTTCCTTTTGTTGATTTGTTTTAATGTAGACACTTATAGATATGAACTCCCGTTTAGGACTGTTTTCATTGCATTCCACAGGTTTTGCTACATTGCTTTTAATTTTTAATTCTCTTCTGGGACTTTTCATTTCCCTCTTAATTTTTGATCACTCATTCCTTATTCAACAGTGTGTCCAATCTCCACAATTCTGTGCATTTTCTGGAGTTACTTTTACTATTTATCTCTAATTTTGTTTCACTGCAGTCAGACAGTATGGAAGTATGTCAATTTGTCTGTATTTGTTAAGGTTATCGCTGTATCATATTATCATATCTATGTTAAAAAAAGATCTATATTGAGAAAAATTTGTATTTTATAATAACTGGACAGAATGCTATGTGGATGTTTGGGAAATTTATTTGACTTATGATGTAATTCAATTGAGATGCTTCCTATTTTTTTGCTAAGAGTCTTTTCTATGGCTATCAATAGAATTCATCAATGTCGCCCTTAATTAATGTGTCAGGGTTAATATGCACTGACATATTTTAATAAAAAATGCCCTGTTGGAGTGTTCTCATAAACAGTAAGAAGTACTTTATCTTTATCTCATCTAAACTAATTTTGGTTTTATTTTGTTTTTTCACATATCAGAACAGTGGCACTTGCTTGTTTCCTTTGTCCTTTTATCCAATACCTCTTTCTTAATCTAAGGGTTGTATCTGTCTTGACAGTGAGATTCATTTATTGCCTCTTTGGAAGTTCCAGGATATTATTTTTGTTTATTTGTTTGTTTGTTTCAGTCCAATCTGCTAGCCTATGGATTTTGGTTGAAGAATTTAGAAATTAATGTTCAAAGTTATTATTTAAAAGTGTATATTTGCTCCATTCCCTCTGTGCTACTTCTTTCAGTCCACACTTTGACCTACAACCCTGGATCTCCATCTACTCCCCAGGCCACAGCTTAGCTGGCCTCAGTGGAGGCCTACTGCTACCAAGGACAACCAGGTAAGATATCCATTCCCCAAACCCCCATCTGCTGGATGCCCAGCTAGCCTAGAAGCCATGAGTTCTACCCCACCCCTTCTGTGCTACATCTTCTGGGCCATACCTCTACCTGTAATCCTTGATCTTCACTACATTCCCCGAGCCTCAGCCCTGCCTGTTTCTCTAGAAGTATGCTGCCATCAAGGCTAACTAGTTCTTCTTGCTTCCCTGAAGGCCTGCTACTACACAGGACAACCAGAGGCTTACTGACATTAGGGACTACCAGGCCAGCCAACAACCAGAGACAACAAGATGGCTAAAGGCCAGTACAAGAACAAAATCAACAAAAGCCAGGGAAATATGGCACCATCAGAATTCAGCTCCCCTACTACAGCAAGTTCTAGATATCCTAGTATACCTGAAGAGTAAGACAATAACTTTGAATTTCATCTTATAAAGATGACAGAGGCCTATAAAGAGGAAATAAATACATCCCTTATAGAAATTTAGGAAAATACAATCAAACAGGTAGAGGCCTTTAAAGAGAAAATGACTAGATATAAATAAATGCAGGAAAATGTAATCAAATAGGTGAAGGAAATTAATAAAATGTTTCAAGGCTTGGAAATGGAAATAGAAGCAATAAAGAAAATACAAATGGAGACAACCCTGATGATGGAAAATCTAGGAAAGAGAACAGGAACCACAGTGCAATCACTACCAACATAATGCATGAGATGGAAGAAAGAATCTCAGGCATAGAAGACATGATAGAAGAAACTGATACATCAGTTAAAGAAAATGGCAAATCTAAAAAGTTTCTAACACAAAACATCCAGGAAATTTAGGATACTATGTAAAGACCAAACCTAAGAATAATAGGAATAGAAGGAGAAGATTACCAGATCAAAGGCCCAGAAAATATCTTCAACAAAATCATAGAAGAAAGTTTCTCTAACTGAAAAAAAAGAGTTGGCTATACATACAAGAAGCTTACAGAACACCAAATAAATTAGACCAGAAAAGAAGATGCTCCTGCCACATAACAAAACATTAAATCTACAAAACAAAGAAAGAATATTAAAAGCTGCAAGGGAAAAATTCAAGTAATATATAAAGGCGTATTTAACAGAACTACACCTGACTTTTCAACAGAAACTCTAAAATCCAGAAAGACCTGGACAGATGTTTTGCAGACCCTAAGAGACCACAGATGTCAGCCCAGACTACTGTACCCAGCAAAATGTTCAATCACCATAGATGGAGAAACAAAGATATTCCATGACAAAACCGAGTTTAAACATTTGGTTTTCTTTCCACTAATCCAGCCCTACAGAGAGTATTATAAGAAAAAAATCCAATACAAGGAAGGTAACTACATCAAATAAAGCACAAGAAATTAATAATTTCACAGGAAAATGAAAAGAAGAAAATCTCTCTCATACACACATAAACACTACCAACATCAAAATAACAAGAACTAACAATCATTGGTCATTAATATCTCTCAACGACAATGGACTTAACTCACCAATAAAAATACACAGGCTAACAGATTGGATGCAAAAACAGCATAAATCATTTTGCCTAATACAAAAAAACACTTCAGCAACAAAGATAGACACTACTTCAGAGTAACAGTAACAGGCTGGAAAAGGATTTCCCAAGCAAATGAACTCCAACAAACTGGAGTAACGATAGATAGATAGATAGATAGATAGATAGATAGATAGATAGATAGATCCAAAAATAATCAAAAGAAATAGAGAAGGACACTTCATACTCATCAAAGGAAAAAGATGATGTCTCAATTCTAAACATCTATGCCCCAAATGCAAGGACACCCACATTCATAAAAGAAACACTACTAAAGCTTAAATCACACATCAAACCCCACACATTAATAGTGTGAGACTTTAATATTCCACTCTTACCAATGGACAGGTCATCAAAACAGAAACTAAACAAAAAAATGATTAAAGTGACAGAGGTTATGAATCAAATGGACCTAAGAGATATCTACAGATATTTCACTCAAACATAAAAAAATATATATACTTTCTTCTCAGCATCTCATGGGACCTTCCCCAAAATTGACCATATACTCATTCATAAAGCAAACCTTGGCAGACACAAGAAGGATGAAACAACCCCTTGCATCTTATCAGATCACCATGAATTACAGCTTGACTTCAACAACAACAGAAACAACAGAAAGCCTACAAATTCATGGAAGCTGAACAATAATCTACTCAATGATCACTGAGTCGAAGAAGAAATAAAGAAAGAAATCAAAGACTTTCAAGAATTCAATGAAAATGAAGACACAACATACCCAAACTTATGGGACACAACAAAGCAGTGCTAGGAGGAAATTACACAGCACAAAGTGCCTTCATAAAAAAAAAAATGGAGCGATCTCATACTAACAATTTAACAGCACACCTGAAATCTCTTGAACAAAAAGAAGCAAACACATCCATGTGAAGTAGAGGGCAGATAATAATCAAATTTAGGGCTGAAATAAATCAATTAGAAACAAAAAGAGTAGTACAAAGAGTCAATAAAACCAAGAGTTGGTTCTTCAAGGAAATCAAGAAGTTAGACAAACCCTTAGCCAAATTAACTAAAATGCAGAGGGACAATATCCAAATAAATAAAATCAGAAATGAAAAGGAGAGTATAACAATACACACAGAGGAAATTCAAAGAATAATTAGGTCTTACTTCAAAAGCTGTACTCCACAAAATTGGAAAATCTAAATGAAATGGATGGATTTTCAAGATACATACCACTTACCAAAGTTAAATCAAGATCAGGTAAACTATTTTAATGGTCCTATAATGCCTAAGGAAATCAACTGAAGCAGTCATTAAAAGGCCCCCCTCCTAAAAAACAAAAACAAAAACAAAAGCCCAGGGCCAGATGATTTTAACACAGAATTCTGCCATACTTTCAAAGAAGAGCTAATACCAATACTACTTAAACTATTCCACAACATAGAAACAGAAGGAACATTGCCCAACTCATTCTATGAGGCCACAGTCATCCTGATACCTAAATCACACAAAGACTCAACCAAGAAAGAGAATTTTAGACCAATCTCCCTTACGAACATTTGTGCAAAAATCCTCAAAAAAATACTCACAAGCTGAATCCAAGAACACATAAAAAATATTCACCATGATCAAGTAGGCTTCATCCCAGGGATGTAGGGATAGTTCAATATACAAAAATCCATCAAAGTAATCCACCAATTTTGCATGTGCCCTGGACTACTCATCACCTGACCCTACCTGTCCTTGCAGGTTGGAGGTGAGGTGGTGCAGAGTCAATGACAAAGACTCTGGGAGCTGGTGAGAAACTCTACAGCAAGATCATCTGAACACTGCTGCAAGCTCCTTTAATATCCTCCACCTGTGCCTCTTTGTTCCCAAGAAAGCATCTCTTCTAAACAGCAGTTCCCAATTGGCTGGTGTTGTCTGCGCCAGCAATCCTTGGTCTCTCAGGCAGTCCTCAATTAGGTCCCCTTGAAGGAGATACTTTTGCACCTGTGTGCCCCCAGCATTTAAAGTAGAGGTGGCCAGGCCATTCCTCCTACATTTCTACCTTTTGGTTTTAGATTTTGACAGCCTAATGGGAACTGGGGTGTCATTGCCTTGACATTGTTGACCCCACCTCGGAGGATTCCCAGTATAATGGACTGTGCCTGCCTTAGGTTGTCCTGTCTTCCAGGATCTTACCCATTATTGACTACCAACCCTCAAAGAGATATCACTCTGGAGGCATGTCACACAAGGGGGAGATGAGGAACAGCCTACATGGTAGTCTCACAGATCTCTGACATCCATGTTTTGATCACTTCCTTGGGGGGGGCACAATCGGGATTTTTGAGAGCCATCAGCACCTGGAGGGTCACCTTATTTATGAAATGCTGCCTGGAGATATGCTGTGGGAGACACTTAAACAAAATAATTATTAGTATGACAATCCCTCCCATTATAGCATTAGTGGCTATCCACAGAGGATCAAAAAGCCTCTTAATACTGTCCCTCACTTTTTCCAAGAGTCCAGCATCCAGGGAGATCACAGATACCCTGGCCACATTGAGGTTGGCTATGTTCTCTGTTAACAGCACAGACTAATTAAGGAATTTGTCTGACCAGGTACCTTCAAGATACTGAGCCAACTGTTATCAGGCTTCAGTGGTACCTGGTAAGGGGTTAGGTAGATTGAGTAAAACCTGGGGTTGAATGCCAGTAGAGACATATCCCTAAAAAGGGCCAACTTTTCTGCCAGCAAGTCAATTTGCTGTTGTAAAATGTGGATGACTTGATAAAGATGGTGATTTAGTGTGGCTGTAGCACCTCAGCTGACTTAGAGACTACCTCATTGACAGTCTCCATTGTAGTGGTTGTCTGGGTCAAGGCAAGAGCAGCTGTTGTTGCTCTGGCAATACTTGCAATGATGGCCAAAATGATGGCAGCTGTAATACCAAAAATTCCTCTTTCTCCAGTGTAGGGGTTGTAAGTGAGTCTGGGCCATCAGAGTGATGGCATGAAAGTGAATGGTGTTTACCACAGGCATCCAAATAGTGGCTGGTTCCCTCATCAGAATAGCTGTTGTTGAATACTCCATCCAGCAGGTGGTCAAAGAAAAACCCACATGATCTTATCATTAGACACTGAAAAAGCCTTTGACAAAATCCAACCCCTTCATGTTAGAAGTCTTAGAAAGGTGAAGATACAAGGCACATACCTAAACACAATAAAGGCAATATACAACAAGCCAATAGCAGACATCAAATTAAATGGAGAGAAACATAAAGCAATTCCACTAAAATCAGGGACAAGGCAAGGCAGCCTACTGTTTCCATATCTCTTCAATAGAGTACTTGAACTTCTAGCTAGAGCAATAGAATAACTAAAGGAGATCAAAGGGATACAAATTGGAAAGGAAGAAGTCAAAGTATTGCTTTTCGTGGATGATATGATAGTATACATAAGTGACTCCAAAAAACTCTACCAAAGAACTCTTACACTGATAAACACTTTCAGCAAAGTGGCTGGATACAAGATTAATTTAAAAATATCAGTATCCCATCTTTATATAAATGATAAATGGGTTGAGAAAGAAATCAGGGACTTAACATCCTTCACAATAGCCACAAATAATATAAAATATCTTGGTGTAACTCTAATCAAGCAAGTGAAAGATCTGTATGACAAAAACTTCAAGTATCTGAAGAAAGAAATTGATGAAGATATCAGAAGAATAAAGATCATGCTCATGGATTGGTAGGATTAACATAGTAAAAATAACCATCTTACCAAAAGCAATCTTCAGATTCAATGCAATTCCCCCACATGATCAAAATTCCAACACAATTCTTTATAGACCTTAAAAGAACAAGTCTCAACTTCATGTGGAAAAACAAAAAAACAGGACAATCCCAATCTTGTATAATGAAAAAACTTCTGGAGGTATCACTATTTGTGATTTCAAGCTGAACTACAGAGCAATAGAATAAAAACTGCATAGTATTGGTTTAGAAACAGACAGGTTGATCAATCAATGGAATCAAATCAAAGCCCCAGAAATAAACCCACACACCTACAGACAAGTGGTGCTGATCTAAGTGGATGTCTGCATATAGAAGAATTCAAATAGATCCCTATTTACCACCGTGCACAAAATTCAAGTCCAAGTGGATCAAAGACCTCAATATAAAACCAGGTACACTAAACCTAATAGAAGAGAAAGTGGAAATAGGCTTGAGCACATTGGTAAAGAAGACAAATTCCTGAACAGAATGCCAATGGATCAGCCTTTAAGATTAGCAATTGATAAACGGGACCTCATGAAACTTAAAAGCAAAGGAAACTGTCATTAGGACAAAAATGGCAGTCTATAGATTGGGAAAGGATCTTCACCAACCCTACATCTGACAAGGGCTAATATCCAATATATATTCCTCAAGATGTTAGGTACCATGGGGTATAGCTCTAAACAGAGAATTTTTAACAGAAAATTCTCAACAAAGAAATCTTGAATGGCCAAGAAACACTTAGAAATGTTCAACATCCTTAGTCATCAGGGAAATGCAAATCAAAATGATTCTGAGATTCCATCTTACACCCATCAGAATGGCTAAGATTAAAAAAACAACAGCATATGCTGGTGAAGATGTGGAGCAAGGAGAGTACTCCTCCATTGCCGGTTGGAGTGCAAACTTGTACAGCCACTTTGGAAATCAATTTGGTGGTTTCTCAGAAAATTGGGAATAGTTCTACCTGAAGACTCAGCTATACCACTCCTGAGCATGTATCCAAAAGTTACTCCACCATGTCACAAGGACACTTGCTCCACTATGTGCATAGCAGCTTTATTTGTAAGACCTCACTATACCACTCCTGGGCATATACTCAAGAGATGTACCACCATATGAAAAGGTCATGTGCTCTACTATGTTCATAGCAGCTCTTTCCATAACAACCAGAAGCTGGAAACAACCCAGGTGCCCCTCAACCAAAGAATGATTCATTTACACAATGGAATACTACTCAGCTATTAAAAACAAAGACACCATGAAATTCGCAGGCAAATGGATGGAACTAGAAAATATCATGCTGTGTGAGGCAACCCAGATCCAAAAGAACACACATGGTATGATGGTATGTATGCACTTAAAAGTGGATATTAGTCATAAAGCACAGGAACCCATGCTACACTCTACAGACCCCAAGAAGCTAAACAAGAAGGAAGGGCTAAGTGAGGATGCTTGAATCTCACTTAGAAGGGAGAATAAAATAGTCATAGGAGGCAGATGGAGGGAGAGAACTGGGTGGGAGAGGGAATGGGAAGAGAAATGGGGGTAGAAGTGTTCAGGATCAGGTGTAGAAAAATCTGTCCTGTCTACAAAAAATGCAGGGACTAAGATGGAGCAGAGACTGAGGGAATGGCCAACTAATAACTAGCTCAACTTGAGACCCATCCCATAGGCAATAACCAACCCCTGACACTATTAATAATACACTATGCTTGCAGGCAGGATCCTAGCATAACTGTCCTCTGAGGGGCTCCACTCAGCAGCTGACTGAAACAGATGCAGAGACACATGGGCAAGCATTGGACAGAGTTTGGGAAGTCTTATGGAAGAATTAGAGGAAGGATTGAAAGACCCAGACGGGATAGGAACTACATAGGAAGAGCAACAGAGTCAACTAATCTGGACCCTTGGTGGCTTTCAGAACCAAAGAGCATACACGAGTTGGTCCACCACACATGTGTAGCAGATGTGCAGCTCAGTCTTCATGTAGGCCTCTCAACAGTTAGAATGGGGACTATCCTTACATCTGTTGCTTGCTTGAGGATTCTGTTCCCCTAACTGGACTGACTTATCTGGCCTCTGTGAGAGAATTGTGCCTAGCCCTGCCTGGCACTTGATGTGCCAGAATCAGGGAATACCCAGAGGGTCCTCCATCCTCTCAGAGGAGAAGGGAGGGGGATGAGGAAAGGGACTGTGTAAGGAGGGAATCAGGAAGAGGACAGTGATTGGGATGTAAAATAAATAAATAAACAAATTAATAGGAAAAAGTAAATAAAACACCCCCCAAAGAAAAGTGTATATTAATTCCTGTTGTGTTATTGCTTTTTGTGCCTTTTGAGGCTTTTCTATTTCTCTATTGCTTAACTACTGTTCTAATTCCAGTGGCCTTTATTCTTTTCACCTTGTGGATATGTTTGTCTATTCACTCCAAAGGGGTTCCTTCATATATCTTCCATAGAGCTAGGAATTCTTTCAGTCTGTTTTTAATCATAAAAAGTTTTTCATCCTCCTTCAATTGTGATGGATGGTTTCGCTGGTATAGGAGTATGACTTAGTAGTTGTTATCTTTCAAGGTTTGAAATACATCATTCCAAGGCCTCTTGATTTTTGAAGTTTCCGTAATAAATATTTTGATATTCTAATGTACCTGCCTTTATATGTGGCTTGGTGTTTCTTTATTTTAGCTTTCAGTACATACTCTTTGTTCTTTACATTTAGTGTTTTGATTATATTATGATGAGGGGCTCTTTTTTTTGTTCTTGTCTGTTTTGCATTCCAAATGCCAATTGTTCCTGCATGGGCATTTGTTTCTCTAGATTTCGGTATTTTTTTTTTTTTTACTATGGTTCTATTGGAAATATTTTCACGACTTTGACATATTTTCTTCTTCTTTTGCCTATAATTCTCTTTTTCCTCTTCACGGTTTTCTTTATATCTTATATGTCATGTTTATGCACTTCTATTAATCTATCTTTGACACTGACTGAATGTCTACATTTCTCTATCTTGTCTTTAAGTCCCAGTATTCCATATTTCCTGTGGTTCATTCTATTGGTGAGCCTTTCTGTATAACTTTTTCATATTCTGAATTTTCAGTTTGTCTGTTTCAATATTTCTCTTTATTAAATTTCTTTTCTATATTCACTATTGACTTTGTTGCTTCACACAGCTGTTTGTGTTGTCTGGGAATTTCCTCAGGAGTTTACTTTGATTCTCATTTATTTCTTTGAACATAGTTACAGACTTTTTTTTTTTTTTTAGTTTTTTGGTATTTCATTGAATTCATTCTTGTTGGATACCATTACTAGGGGATTTGTCATTTTGGCGGAGTCATGTTGCCTTGTTTTGTAGCTTCCTGTGTCTTTGTCTTGTGACTTGTCCACTAGGGTTATGCCGTTTAATAACCCTTATTCTTTCCATGGAAGTGTTTAGAATCTTCATGAAGGGCTGAGTTATAGGCATGGTTCAGGTATCACTTTGCTCTCTAGACTGGTGTTCAGGGCAGCAGACTTAGCTCCCCAAATTCTGCTGAGAGTAAAATACTGGCTGAAAAATAATTATTACTGAAGGACACCAGCAAAATATAAAGAGGAGTTCATATAGAAAAGTGTACACCTCAAGTCTAGTCATTATAGGAAGCAAAGGGGCACCAAGAGCGTGGTGTGGACCAAGATGTTTGGTTCTGGGGATGTGGGAAAAAGAGCAAGACTAGCTATCAGTACTAGGTTGATAGAATAGCAGAAGAGGGAAACGTAAATGTAAACGCCAAACAGTAAAGACAAGGGAGGTGAGTGAGGCAGTTTTGGCTAAAGGTGGAATGAAGGGGAGGTAGGGAGATGTGAAAAAATGCCGTGCAGGTCTCAGGAGGCAGAGACGAGACACGGGGATGATATGAACCAAGCTACCTCATGTTTTGGGCAATGTCCATCAAAAAGAAGATGAAAAAGGAAGGAGTAGAGAGAAAGGGAGGGGAAGCAAGCAGGACAGACCCAGTCTGCTAAACTGACACTGATATTAAGCAAGGACTAACTGTGGCGGTGAGAACTGGCTGGGGTGTAGAATCTGATTGCAGCTCCAGCTGAGTACTTGTTGGATACCCTTCTTTCAACATTGCTTCCCAGATGCCTGTCACTTCTCTTCAATGTCACTTCAAGAGGTCAAGTCACAGATGGTGCTCACACTTCTGAGTGGTTCTTTTGGAGCCCCCCAGCTGTATGCCACTTGGAACTGTGTTCTCCTACAGACTCTGGCTGAAAACACGTCTTCACCTCCCTGAGTGCCACATGGTTCTGATTTAGTTTCTCTCCCAAGTTTCAGCACACAGTCCAGTGACACTCCCTCTGAACTTCCTCAGAGTACGTTATTTATGGAAGGTTCACCCCACCCACCCACCCGTGCTCAAAGCTGCTGACTCAGCTGGAGTCTTTAAAAGATGAACTCTTGCTGTGTCTCTGATTGAACCCTGAGCAGACAGGTTGTCCTGGAGTCTCTACAACTTTTATCTCTCTTCCACATCCTGCTCTTATTCTCTGTCTTGAAACTGTCTGCTACTGAGTGAGATAACAGGTCTCATGTTCTGAGACTGTCTTAAGTGTGAATCCAGTCACTTCCTTCTCACTGGGGTCAAAGTGGCTCCTAGACCTGCTGATCTTTCTACTACAATCTCCTTTTCTTGTTAGGATTTTCAAGTTTCCCATTCACTTTTTTACTGCACTGAAATTTTAGCCCCTACCCACCTGGTCTGATCATTGTTATTCAGCTTCCTTCACTTGGTTTCTCTGGAGAGTACAGCAGACTATGCCTCCATGTTGTCTGCCGTCTTGGATCCAAATAATTCTTTTTTAAGAATACTTATTCATGCTCTTTGTGGGGGAAATGAATAGTATGGAAATGCCAAAGTCTCTCATCAGAGTTTGAATATCTCAATCATGTCGCTATCTCTGTTACTAAAAGAACCCGAATAGGGTTGTTCGTTGCGACCTGAACAGGTTGTTTCCTTAGGAAGAAAACAAAAAGGAACACATCTGTTAATGTTAACTTTTCATAATTCAAACACCTGGAGTTAAAAGTTTAATGATAACAGATATGGGTGGATAAATAGTAAGCAGTTATCAGATTGATTCCTAGAGCCTGTTGAAACCTGCAGTGTGGGTCTAGTCCTGAAACCTAGTTCATCATGGAGTATTTGGCTGGATGACTGAGCACAAGGGGTCTGGAGGCCACCGAAAGACTGGGTCAGCTCTTTGATCTGAAGTGGTCTGAGTTGTGCTTTAGGGACAGATCAAGATAGCTCCCTGGGCCCTGGATAGAGCAGACCATCTGAGAGCCAGACTGAAGTTCCACATGATGTTTCCCTAGAGTTTTCTCGGCAGACGTCTTTCCAGGATGAGCATGATATAAGACTTGGGGAAACTTGGGAATGAATATCATTTTCCAAAATGGAAGTTAGTCTGGTCCCACAAACCTCCCTGGAACTTCCTTTCCCCCTAAGTAAATGAGGAAATTGAGATGGGATTTTTCAGTACGAGCTCTTGAGAACCTTCATGTTACAGCTGCTGTCTCAGAGGAGGGGTCCATTGTCAGCAACTGTGGGAAAGTCAAATGCTGTGACCTCCTCCGTTTGCAGGCACATTGTCTGTCATGACTCCAAGAAGCTGAAACTCAATGTCAAAGAGACCTGGCTCTGTTTCACCTTCAATGTCTGAAAATTGGCCTGCCATGAAACAATTCTTTCAAGTAATATTGTCAAACCATGTCCTGTAGCTGTGCTTAGTGAGTCTCTTTCCACCTTGATTAAGTCTGGGAAGAAAGGCTCAGATTCCTGCCCTCCCTGCTCTGAGCCACACGCCGTTTATTCCGTTTACATTACAACTAACTGTATTACTCTTGGACATCACTCTTCTCCTGCTCTGAGACTCATTTTCCTCATGTGTAAAATGAGTGAGTTGCATAAACCCTTGGACTCTGCCATTGCATGAAATATCTCCCTGTGAGGGAGGCTCACTTCAGAAACTTGGCCTCACCACTGCCCTGAGGCTGATGAGTGACAGGCACCACAGCTAATCCTCCATAAATAGATGTTCCATAGCTCAGGTCTCAGGATGAATTTATAGCTGGAGATTGACATTTAGTAACTTTCAAACAGGACCAACTTGACCTCCAAGGAAAAAAATAGTTTTGACTGTCTTTAAACCATCATTTTACACATTGCAAAGCAGTAGTATGTATTTTATTTGAGAAACATATAGCCCTGAGTTTTACTTTAGCTATAATATTTTAAATATCTAGAACTAATTAATACCTGGTGAAATTTCTCAGGACAGGAAAATATCTAAGAGAAATGTCAGTGGGCCTGAAAGTTACAATTGGAGTCACTGGGGCCAACAATGAGTTTTAACCTGAAAAACCTCTGTTTCTTTTTTCTTTCTTTTTTTCTTTTTCTTTTATAAATTGGATATTTTATTTATTTATATTTCAAATATTATCCCCATTCCCGGTTTCCCCTCTGCAAACTCCCTATCCTATCCCCCCTTACCTTGCTTCTATGATGGTGCTCACCCACCCACCTACCCCAACTCCTGACTTCCCGCCCTAGCATTCCGCTATACTAGGGCATCGAGTCTTCACAGGACCAAGGGCCTCTCCTCCCATTGATGCCAGATAAGGCCCCTTCAGCTCCTTCAATCCTTTCCCTAACTCCTCCATTTGGGGGTCTCTGTGCTAGGTCCAATGGTTGGCTGCGAGCATCCACATCTGTATTGGTCAGGATCTGGCAGAGCCTCTCTGGAGACAGCTGTATCAGGCTCTAGTCAGCAAGCGCTTCTTGGCATCCACAATAGTGTCTGGGATTGGTGTCTGTGTGCAGGATGGATCCCCAGGTGGGGCAGTCTCTGGATGGCCCTTCCTTCAGTCTCTGCTCCATTCTTTGTCCCTGTATTTCCTTTAGACAGGAGAAATTCTGGGTTAAAATTTTTGAGATGGGTGGGTGACCCCATCTCTCAGACAGGAGGCCTCTGGATATGGTCTCGACAGGTTCTCCCTCCCCTTTGTGGGGTATTTCAGCTAATGTCATCCCTGTGGGGTCTTTTTAACTGTCTATAAGAGATGCCTTTGTACATGATTAGTACATTTCTTGATTAGTTATAGATGTGAGTATTCAATCACCATAAGAGTTTAACAAATGATAGAACCATCTGGTTTCTCTCTCATTTTTCTTAAACTCTGAATGGTAGCAAATGAATATCATTCCAATCAAGCTCAGAGTGATTCTGAGGCTCCAGAGACTAGGGAGCCCGAAGTAGAATACAAATCCAATTTAGATGCCCAGGAGAATATAATTCCCAGGGAAGAATATTTGATTTTGACTGTAGATTTGTGTGCTTCCCTGATTTGTTAATTTTTCTCATTCTTATGACCAAGTTACCTGACAAGAAGCAGGTATTTAGAAAGAAAAAGAGATATTGGAGCTGAAGAGATGGTTGAGTATATAAGAGCCTGGGCTGCTTTTCAAAAGAACTTGGGTTCCATTGCTAAAAGATGGCTGCTAGTAATTGTCTGTGACTCCAATTTCAGGGAATCTTACCTTGTCTTCTGGCCTCCAAGGGCACACTGCACACGCAAATGGTGCACAGACATATGTACATGCAAAACACCTATACACAAAAATTTTAAATTTGTAAACCATGCTTTAAAAACAAAACCGTTATTATGGCTCACAACTCTAGTAGATACAGCCTGTTCTAGCAGAGAACACAGGAAGTTTGAGGACACTGGCCACACAGTGTCCACAGTGAGAAAACAGCAGTGACTACCAGTCTTCAACTTCATTTCTCTATTTAGTTTGGAATTCCATTAAGGCAACAGTGAAGATTAATTATCACACCCCTAAGCTCATATTTTGGAGCTGTAACCCCTAATGGGATATCAGGAACTGGGGCTTTGAGGTAGTTGCATTCAGATGAGCCAGTGAGGCTGTCGGTTCCTCATGACAAGATTACTGTACTTAGAAGAAAGAGACTACTTGCTCTGCCACATAAGGACACAGTGGGAAGATGGCCACCCGTAAACCAGGAGGTTTATGGCTAAGTTTATGTTGGCTCTTGGCCAACACGGAACCCACTGGCGGATCCTAGACTTCTCCTGAACTGGGAGAAATGCATTTGTATTATTTGAGAGACTGATTCTACACTGTCTCAGAATAGTAAGAAGTACTGACTAAAACACTAATTAATTCCCTGAGGAAAGATACCCATTGAAAAGAAGCAATTGTGAGAAGCTTAGAAGACTAAATTACCATAGAAATGTGCTCATCTAAAGTAAAGAACTGAAGCAAACCCTTGGGGCCCTGCTCAGTATGAATCATTCTGCTTTTTAGATAGACAAAACAAAGCAACAGCAGCAAACAAAACCGACCATTTACAAATAAAAACCTTCCCTACATGCAGCAATCACTAACTATACTGATGTCCTACTTCCAGAGGCAAAATGCACCTGACACACCTGGCACCCTTAGAATACAAAGGGAGTCCTTCCTCCTACCCTACTTCCACTCACCCAGTTGGCTTTCTCTTTCTCTAGATGCCCAAGTGGGAAAGAACACGGAATCCCATGCCCTTTGCTGCTTTATTGCTGGCACCCATTGGCCCAGATCAGGATCCTTGTCAAAAAAGCATTACTGGTACATGCTGGTTTATTTACAGAGTCCCTTTGGATCTTTGAATAGATCCAATCCATCTAAGGCATTCTGCTCATCGAAAGCCAGCATCTGTATCTTAGTGAGCAAGGCTCTTTGCCCAGGATCAAGGTAAGCTACTATGGAGTAAATAGAAGAACAGACATCCCAAGGAGTTAATATACCTTCCCTGTTACCCAGTGATGGTGCCCAAGAATCAGAGTATACACCCCAGTTCCCTTGGATGGGATAATTTGAGACCTGTGCTTTAAATTCGTCCTGTGTTAGTTAACAATGTCCTTCTCATTCCTATGTAACATGCTGTTTCTTCTGGAGCTGGCTGTAATACTTTTAAAATTTTTGATACAGTCTATATGTAGTTCAAACAGACCTCAAACATAATCCTCCTGCCTCTGCTTCCTGGATATCAGGATTGTAGGCATATGCCAGCATACCCAGATACCTGAACTTGTTTTCTTTGTCTCTTATTATGTTTTAGATTTCTAAAAAGATCCAGATATAAAGTAGGAAGGGATGAAGAGATAGACAATAAGCCTCAAAGGGAAGGGTGGCAATGTCATTTAAAGCTTAGGATATTCTCTGTAAAAAGATGGAGGAGTCCCCCCAGTGAAGTGGAAGTTTCTGGATATGTCAGATGATACAGACGCACGTGGTATTTTGCTAAGACAGACTCACATGGTTTTGCTGAGGCAAGACCTTTGAGAGGACATGTGATGTTTGGAGAGAGCATAAGTAGGACTCAACAGACAGTGATGGTATGTTTGCATAGCTAGCCACGCAATGCTTCATTGGTCTCACATCTTCATCTTCACTGACCTTCGCTTTGTTGAGCGAGGCACTGCAGAGAACTTCTGACCTCTGGTCGGTGGCTGGTCCTGGTCGCGCCACTGATTTTTGCTGATTGGGTGGCAGAGGACTGGCACTGTCTTCTAGATGGTACCACTGCTGCTGATTTAGTTTGCTATCCTGACACTGCTGAACTGGACTGCTGGTATCCTGACAAAGAGAGACTGGAATAACCCCAAGGAACTACTTCTACACAGGTTCACACCCCCATGTCTTATTTACCATATTTTCTCTTCTACCTTTGGACAGTGGACTAAAGGGGTCGAAGCATTTGATAACTCTTATTAAAAGTAGGTTTTTAAAAAATCAAAGCCAAAGATCTTATTTTAAACTCTCCACAAAAGAATTTAAGTCTCTGTTTAATATTCTCAAGAGAGATGTAAATCCTAATTTCCCTCAACAATTAATTGACAAAAGAGAAGTAATCTCACAAAAAAGTAGAAGAAGCTATTATTAATCAATAAATTATAACAGTCCTTTGATAAAAGAGATTATTAATATAGATTTATATTTCTTTAAATAGTGGCATCACTGAGACCAATAAAAACTATGCCACAGCTATGTAGAAGGACCCTCTTACCCTTAAAGGGAATGGCCCAGACCCAGTTCTCTTCTAGAGAAAGATGATTGCTGGTACAAGAATTGGTTTTCAGCCTCTCCATGGTTGTCAACCCTACTTCCTCTCATCTTGGGACCATTGATTGGGTTACTTTTGCTTATTTCTTCTGGTCCCTGGGCCTCAAATAGGCTGACTAACTCTGTGAAACAACCTATAAGTAATTTGGTAGCGAAACCTATTCAGATACATTATCATAAGTTAGCTATGGAGGACCACGAGACTCAAGATGAGGTTGTTACTTTATCCAGGGTGTTCCCAAAACCCATCTCCACCCAACCTAAAAGAGGGAACTTCTACCCCTAGACCAAGCAGAGAAGGGCCACCCAGAAACCCCCCCCCCACTGGCGATATGAATTCTTGCTTAGGCTGTGAGGCTAAGCACTGCAAGGGAATATAAATAAGCCTGACTGCATAGGGGTTGATGTCAAAAGAATCCCCTCTCCAGGAAAAAGACATCGGGATGGGTATGGCCCTCATGCCTCAGTGGACAACGACAGGGGTACTGGAGACATTACAAGGTCCCCTTCAATTACTGGAGGTCAGGCCTCTATCCCTGCCTTCACGAGATTAGAATCACCACAGCCCTTCTATACTTAGAGAAGGGAGGAGATGTCAGGGGCACCCCTGCTTATACACTGAAGGCCTAAAATCAGTCATAAGCCTAAAATCAGCAATAGGCCTGTCATACATGTATACTAACACCAAGTCTTGGGTCTCTGTGGAAACACACTGAAACAGATGGCTATAAGCTATTGTAAACAGGCAGCTTTTGTGGAAATTTACCAGCCTGAGTAGTCATAGACCTTGTAAATAGGTAGCCTTGGAAGATAATACCAACTTAGATAAGGACAAGTGAATCATAGGCAGAGTCACAGTGACCTGTCCCCTGAACCTTCACCCAACCGATACCCTGTTCTGAAAGATATCTGTATTCCCCCTGAACACGCACGTTCCAGTGTCATCCCCTTCCCCATGTCCTGCCTTTTTGTGTTTATAACCTCTGTGTGAATGAGTAAAAATTATGATTTGAAAATAAATAAATATAAAAAAATCAAAATCAAAGCCAATACTCCAGCTTTAGAGGAAGGAGAGGTCATCTTTAGATCTTCAGGGATCGAAAGGCAAAGATCCATCCATGGCTTTATAGTTAGCTTTTTCCACAGCATCAGTGTTCCAGACTCCTCTGCCTCCTGCACCATCCACTGCACTGATTGAACCATTTAGGGGGAAAAGCTCAAGGTAGAAATACATCTAGAAACCCGTTACCCTCTGGAGGGAGTCTAATCAGACCGAAGACTTTTCCCAATGGTCAGCTTCAGAGTTTTACAGAAGAGAGGATATCCATGAACCACCTCTGCAAAAATACAACTGACACAGAACTTCAGTAGCATGGTACCAGAGTGTAACACCACAAGGGCTGTCTGGTAGCTATCGATTCTTGCTAGGCCAAAGTTGGCCAACTTGACTGTCCCACTACTTTTTACTAGAACTTTCTCTGGGTTGGGTTCAGGTCTCAGTAAATGATACAACTTATGTGCTAGATCTGCACATCAGATCTGTGATGGTCTCAAACAGTACCTTGTCCAGATACATTCTGTGGTCCTGGTCCCTATGCACAAACACTAGGGTCACCTTGATCTCACAGTCAGATTGAAGTAGCACAGACCTCCATCAGCTGGACATTGGGACACTCAGAAACCTGCAGGCTCCTCAGTGAGGCTACTGAATGAGCTGTGCTAATGGGAAGGTCTCCTCATCTTCCTCCTCCTCCTCATTTTCTTCCTCTTCCTCATCCTCTATTGAGGAATGTTACAATCATGATGGCCACAATAGCTTAGGGAGCCATAATCCTTGTTAATCATAATCCTTTTCAACTGCCCCATAGGCACCAATAACAACTTCATCTACTGGTTCACATCGAGGGGTAGGTAGCCATTCTTGAATCAGGGAATGCCTTTGCAACTGGCCAAGAGATATTGGGTAGAGGGCAACCTGTGGCTTGATCCTTATATGGGCTTGATCATAGACACAGGCTGCTAGAACTGTCCCTTCACCTGGACTCTCATCATGTGACCAGCCACCAAAGAGGCAACCAAACCTAGAGGGAATGTTCTTTTAAGCAAACCTAACATTTTTTTTTTTTAACATTCTGGGATCCACGCAAGTACATTGTTCATGATTAGCAAGTGTGACCTACCACTTGAGCTATAGCCTCAGACCTGTCTGTGTTTAATTTAATTTTTAAAAATTATTCTTGTCTGTATTTGTGTGCTTGTATATAAGCACACCAGCATGCCAGGATGACTTGGAGGAGTCAGTTTTCTCCCTCCACCATGTGACTCCTGAGATCGAGGTCAGGTGGTCAGGCTTGGTGGGTATATACCTGTACACACTAGACCATCTTGCCAGCTCTGCATTTTGTAAATGATGTGTGTTTACTACCATCCACTGTAATCCAGATGAACCTACTCCAAGACAGTGTCTCTCCCAGAGCCATTGTATAGCCCAAGGAAGTAACAGTCTCAAAGCCAGAGACATATGGCTATAACCCAACATCTCACCATGATATGTTCCTCAGAAGGCCACCTGAGTGGCCAGGTCATTGTCTTTAATTAGTGTGCTGTCCCCACTACCTAAGTCACCTACAGTGTTTTCTTCCATTTTCAAAATCATCTGCCGTCTAAATACACCTACAAGTCACACCCAAACCTACCTACACCACTGTTCCGCATTCCACATGACTGTGGCTTTCGATTGTGGTCTCAAGGTCAGCAGTGTTTGGGTGGGGGTGTTCATTTTTGAGACAAGTTCTCTCTTCATAGCTCAGGCTGGCCTGGGCCTCTTGAAGTTCTAGGATTACAGGTACGGACCACCAGGACATGCAGCAACCTATCTTTAACAACCTTCTAATTGACTCTGGTACATACCCTGGCTCAATGGTAACTACCCTGGGAAGTTCTTTCTCTCTGTTCTCAACCTGACTGCAAAACTCCCTCACCACTCGCCATATTCACACAGGCAACTGTTACTGGCAGATTTGGCAAAAACCTAGCACTGCTTCATTCTGGAACTTTCTCACACCACTTCTTTTCTTTCTTCTTTCTTCTTCATCTCTAGTCTTCCTCCTACTATTCACAATTTTTATTTAGACCAATCAAGCCAATCAGTATTGTTCACTAGTATTACCAGTGTGGCTACCCAGCCGGTGTCTCTAAATCCAGGCTTTCTGTCTTTTCCCACCTATCAGCTGCAAAAATTCTCTACCTAAAATGCAAATTGGGTCCCTCTAGTGCTTCTCAAAGTACTCGAAACATCTGTGTTAACAGCCAATCTGATGTCTTTCAAACAAGCAATAGGCATGTACAGAGTAATCTTCTAAGGTAGCATCAAGACTTCAGGGGATCAAAGCTCAGAGCAATTTGGGGTGTCTCATGAAGAGAGAATGAAGAACTGTCCTCTTTCTTGGGATCTGTCAGGCCACCTGGCTTCTAAATCCATCTACCTACTATCCTAGCTTACAAATGTATTAGGCTTCTAAACTCTTAGAGATATATTGCTATTGTCTTAGTGTTATCTGTTCCCCAAATTGATAGCTTGAAATCTAGCTCCATGTGAGATTATTTGGAGGTGGAGCCTTTGGGAAGTTAAGGTCTTCACATGTGGGATAGTGCACTTACAAGAGAGGCTTGAGAGTGTCTCTACCTTGTGGCGTTACACCTAAAAGATGGCCCTCTAGTAACCAGAAATGGACCTGCAGTGGATACCAAGTGTGCTGGCATCTTGGTGTTGGACAGCCAGCCTCCAAAATTATGAAAAATAAAATTGTTTACAAGCTGCTCAGTCTGTGATATTTTGTTATGGTTGGTCAAAAGAGCCAAGACAGAATCACAGTGGTCAAAAGTTTTACCCCTGGGTCAGATCACCTACCTGTCTGGAAGTATCTTAGTTAATTTTCTATTTCTATTGCTGGGATAAAACACCATGACCAAGGCAATTTAAAGAAAGCATTTAACCCAGGGGCTTACAGTGTCAGAAAGGTATAACCTCCAGAGCTTGGAGCATGGCAACAGAAAGGCAGGCACAGTGCTTGAGCAGTAGCTCAGAGCTTACATCTTGAGGCACAGCAGTGAGGCAGAGAGAGCTAATTGGTATGGGCTCTTGAAACCTCAAAGCTCAACCCTCCAGTGACACACCTCCTCCAACAAGGCCACAGCTCCTAATACTTCCAAAACAGTTTCAACAGTTGGGGACAGAGTATTTAAATATATGAACATTTGGGAGTCATTTTCATTCAAACCACCATGGTGGTGACCTGGCTTGGCAGAGATGCCAACTGGGTAAGCCTGCCAGCTTTGTGCTTTGGATTTCAACCTTAGGAGGTTAGTTGTACCTGCCCCATAAGGATTCTCAGGGGATATTTCTGTTCTCATTTCTCTCTGTTACCAGTGGAGAATATAGCATGACAACCATTACAGTGGCAGACCACTCACAACAGTCAGAAGAGCCATGCTGGCCTAGTGCCCTCTTGAGTCATGAGACATGAGCACACAGGCCTGACTGTGGAGCTCACTGCTGTAAATAGCAGCCACCTTTGGCTGTCCAGTAGCATGTCCACCCTCGGACAAAGATCAAGCAGGACATAGATGAGAGAGGACAGAGGACAGGAGGGTGCTGGTCTGAGCCAGGAGTGGGAGAACAAAGCAAGGGAGAGGGCAGTGGGGGTTATCTCAGCAGGTAGAGGAAAAGAACCAGGACATTGCATTATAAGTGGCTTCCTTCCAAGCCAGGGACAAGGGCCCACCTCCAAGGCACAAAGAACCTTGAGGGTATGTGTCCAACACAATGACTAATGAGGCATATAGTGGCTGACAAACATAAACCAAGGGACTCAAATTACCATTCATCTGAAGTTCAAACTTCAGACCCCACTATTGAGAGTACACTATCAATCATAATGGTTCAGTTGCCTTTGTGAATCACAATAATACTTACATTATGCTGTTTTTGTGTTACAAGTGACTTTGCTCACTTAAGCCTTTAGAGTATTTCAGCAGTGCTTTACCCTTCTAGTCCTGTAGGAACAGTTTTAAAATATATTTTTTTCAGTAAGTCTATTTATTTACAGCTTGGCATCACACAGTCCAGGCTGGCTTCAAATCCTTGATCCTCTTGCCTCGCTTCTGAGTGCTGGAAATACAGTCATGAGCTGCCACACTCAGCAAAAGTCGGAGACCTTGCAAATAGAAGCTTAGCTAAGACAAGCCAAGAGCCGAGTCTCCCACAACTTTAGTGTTTCAAACTAGACCACAGAACACTGTGTCCCCAAAATATGTATGTTCAAGTCTTAGTTCGAAGGACCTAAGATTGTGGCTGTATGTGGTTGGACATTGGTTTGTTAAAGGTATAATTGGTTAAGAGGAAGTCATGCTAGGATAGAATGGCCCTTAACCCAGTATGGTTTCTGCTCTTACCAGAAGAGAGAGTCAGAGTGGACACCACACTGAAACAACAGGTTAGAGTGACACACCCAAAAGCCAAGGAACACCACAGATCAACAGCAAGTCTCAGATGCTAGAAGGAAGGAAGGAAGGAAAGAAAGAAGGAAAGAAGGAAGGAGGGAGGAAGGGAAAGAAGGAAGGAAAGAAAAAAGGATGGACAGAGAGGGAGCCTGGCCCTTCCAAACACACCATTTTAACTTTTATTTTTCAGAACTCTGAAGTAATACATTTCTGTGCAGTCAACACACTATGAGGCAGTTCACTGCAGCACTTTAAGGAACTGAGTATCCAGGTGACTTTGCCTGTATCTCCAGCTTCCACTGGTGGTCCAGGCACCTGCTGGAAGAGGCTTACCTACCTTGACTGCATTTGCCTCCACTAGGCTATGTACAGGGTGGGACCTATTCATCTGCTGCTCTACATAGAGGTTCTCTTTGTTGTAGGCTTGAGCAAAGGGATGGGTCTCTAAGAATGTTAGGGATCCACCCTGACTATGTCCACTTTTGACCTTTAGTCCATTCAGATTGAGCTACTTTCTCATTTAGTAGGTATGTGAATGTGCAAAGTGAGAAAGCAGGACAGCAGCAAACAGATCTGGAGAACACTATAGAGCCAGAGACCACAGTTGGCCACACTATGTTGGCCTCAGTGATTTCCATTACCTCAGAGACCTTAGCTCCGTCTTGTTGTTTGGAGTGTTATGGTATTATTTTGTTGTGGTGCTGGGGATTGAACCTTGGGCCTTGAATATGCTAGGGTATTCTATCAGCTATATCCAGCCATGCTTTTACTTTTTAGACAAATGTATTTTATTTTTGAAATACGCATATGCATGTGTGTTTGGGTTTGGATATGTGGAAGTGAGTGCAGGTGCCCATGGAGGTCAGAGCCATTGGACAGCCTTGGAGCTGGGATTACAGGCAGTTGAGAGCTGTCTGACATGGGGGTAGGGAGATCCATGGAAGAATGGTGTGTGCTGTTACCTGCTGAGCCATCTTTCCAGTACCTGTTTTGACTTTTTATTTTGATACAGATCTTGTTAAATTGCCCAAGCTAGCCTTGAATTATTTGTGCCTTCCAGATTAGTTTTGAACTTTCAGTTCTCCTGCCTCAGCCTCCTTGGATTACAAGTTTGTATGTCAAAGGCCCAATTTCTTAGGTGACTTTTTTAATAGACAAGTTACAGATATTGACTTTCCTTACTGCTTTCCCTACAAAACTAACCCTTGCAATTAATAATGACTTCAATGTTATGTTCACATTTGAGTTTATGGAAGCTGCAGTTTAATGTTCCTTCTTGTGCATACACTGTTACAGGTGCATGCATATACACATGTAAATGAATGATAGGTGCGATGTTGCCGACATCCTATGATTTGATATATTATACTCTTTACATTTATTGTAATGCAAGTATTACTACAAATGTAGCCAATTGACTGAAGACTGTCATTAAACATGTCAGTTATAGAAAGGTGAGGAACAAAAGAAGAAAGACAAAACAGAAACAAAGTCACTAAGTCTAAGCTTTTTCAGAAGTTTCAGACATTTAATGGTTTTCAAAATGTGTAACCTCAAAAGTACCCAAGTTAAGTTATTTCTAACAGAATAACCATAACTTAAACTTGCAGCCACCCATCAGCCACAGTTGTGAGGGCATCAGATAGAAAGAGTGACTATCTGATCACCATTTTGACTGAGAAAAGGATTTAAAAAAAAAGTTCTTGGGGCAGCTAGCACATATCAGTCACTGAAAGAGAAGAGTACCTTGCTACTTCTAAACTCACCCCTCTTGTTCAGTGGCCAGAATCCCTGCCTGGTGTGGTTTAAACAGTATGATGGTGGGAAATCCAGCAAATTTTGACCTTTGGGAATGTTCCTTGCAGGCACAAGGATCTCAGATACGATGCTTGTTTTTCTTTCTTTGAATGATCACTCAGGACAAACTACCTATCATGTGTTATGAATTTCAGTAGTTTACCAGGTGATTAGCTAGCTTATACTTTATACTGGTAGCCAACTTAATAACCTCAGCTTTGATACACACCTTATGTGAACCCCTTTTTTTTTTCTTTCTAACATTTAAAGATACTCTTGTTCAGGAGTTTTGTGACCCTAGTCTTGGAGTCCTAATGATTGCAAGGAGGTTCCATGATATTATTCTAGTAGAAGCTAACCACAGAAACATACCATTCCCTTTATATATGTTGGGGAAAGCAAGGCAGAGTCTGATTTTTTTTTTTAAGAATCAAATGTATTCTAGCATACACAATTTAAAATATATGTGCTCAGCGAATTTGGAATTACCCAGTGATATACATGGTATGGCTACACATAAATGCAATCAAGCTAGAAAGACCTCCTTAACAGACACTGCAGTGCTGGTATCTAGGGGCTGCCATTCCTTGTGACTTTTAGTATTCCACACAGTATTAGGGATTGGTTCTAATGCTTTGTCTTAATTTTGTTCCCAAAATCACACGGGACTCTGCACATCCAGGCGCTAAAAGTCCCTCTCCCCAACTGGTTTTTAATTAATCAATAACGAATCAATGGCCAGTGGCTGGTCAGGGTGAAAGAGGCAGGACTTTTAGGATTCCTGGGCAAGGGAAGAGGGAGAAGAATTTCTGCCCTGAGAGGGGCGTAGGACTGACCACACTGTGAAGGAGAGAAAGGTGAGATGGCTGATGTAGGTACAAAGGAAAAGTGGCCCCATTGGAGGGCTGCCCAGAAGGAAGCAGGGCAGCAAAGATAAAATATAGATTTAGAAAGTGTTAACTCAGGAATAGCAGAGGGAAGTTCGGACTAGCGAGGGAGGATTAGGACGTGCCCTTGAGCTAGCAAGGCATATTAAAAATACCACTGGACAAAGGGAAGAGAAGCCGGAGCTGCGGGCACCTTCTTGGCCCGCGGTGTCTCAGATTCATTCTTAAGGAACTGAGAACTTAATCTTCCAAAACGTCAAAAAGACCATCTTATGCCCCACCTCCCACCCCAGCTCCTGCAACACAAATGCCCAACACACCAGGGTTTGTGGGGTACAATCCATACAGTCACCTCGCCTACAACAACTACAGGCTGGGAGGGAACCCGGGCACCAACAGCCGGGTCACGGCGTCCTCTGGCGTTACGATTCCAAAGCCTCCAAAGCCACCAGATAAGCCGCTGATGCCCTACATGAGGTACAGCAGAAAGGTCTGGGACCAAGTAAAGGCTTCCAATCCTGACCTGAAGTTGTGGGAGATTGACAAGATTATTGGTGGCATGTGGCGAGATCTCACTGATGAAGAGAAGCAAGAATATTTAAACAAATATGAAGCAGAAAAGATCGAGTACAATGAGTCCATGAAGGCCTATCATAATTCCCCTGCGTACCTTGCGTATATTAATGCAAAAAGTCGTGCGGAAGCTGCATTAGAGTCGACAGAGACAGTCTCGAATGGAGAAGGGAGAGCCTTACATTAGCATTCAGCCTGTGGAGGATCCAGATGATTATGATGATGGCTTTTCAATGAAACATACAGCCACTGCCCATTTCCAGAGAAACCACCGCCTCATCAGTGAGATCCTCAGTGAGAGTGTGGTACCTGATGTGCGGTCGGTTGTCACAACAGCTAGAATGCAGGTCCTCAAGCGACAAGTCCAGTCTTTAATGGTTCATCAGCGGAAACTAGAAGCCGAACTCCTTCAGATAGAGGAACGACACCGGGAAAAGAAGAGGAAATTCCTGGAAAGCACAGACTCCTTTAACAGTGAGCTTAAAAGGTTATGTGGTCTGAAGGTGGAAGTAGACATGGAGAAGATTGCAGCGGAGATCGCACAGGCGGAGGAGCAGGCCCGCAAAAGGCAGGAGGAGAGGGAGAAGGAGGCCGCAGAGCAGGCTGAGCGCAGTCAGAGCAGCATCGCCCCCGAGGAAGAGCAAGTGGCGAGCAAAGCGGAGGAGAAGAAGGATGAGGAGAACATCCCGGTGGAGACAGAGGAGGCACACCTTGAAGACATGGCGGAGAGCCAGCAGAATGGTGAAGAAGGCACGTCTACTCCTGAGGACAAGGAGAGTGGGCAGGAGGGGGTTGACAGCATGGAGGTAGAAGGGACCAGTGACAGTAACACCGGCTCAGAGAGCAACAGCGCCACAGTGGAGGAGCTGCCCACAGACCCAGTGCCAGAAGACGAGAAGAAGGAGTAAATGTTGCCTTGTTTTATGTGACCTAAAACTTTTTTAAATGAAAAAAAAAATGTGTTTTTTGGTTTAAAAAAAACCACTGTGTGTGTGTGTGTGTGTGTGTGTGTGTGTACAGCCATTGAGTTAATAAGGCATATTAAAAATATTGCTCTGTGGGGTGTGTGTGTGTGTGTGTGTGTTTCATTCGAGAACCTAGAAAACTCTGGCGCTGGAAACTTAGAGCAGACTAACTATTCATACTACAACATAGCAGAGGTTGTGTCTCTGGGAGAAAAGGAGAAGGCCGTGTAAAGAGAATGCAGAGGCCTTAGGGACTCTCCATGACCCTTAACTGTCCCATGTAAACACAAACTCCAAACATGCCAGCAAACCGATATCCAACCCCATGCTCTCAGCTGAGGCCCAGGAGCTGTGTAGGAGGCATGAGATCCAAGGGCCTTGTGTTAGAAGTTTCTGTTACCATCAACTCTGGTGAAGTTCCTGGTGCAGACCCACCCACACCACTGTTCAGAGGCCAGCACATTGTGACCCCGTGTTCTCTCTGTGCTGGGAAAGCCATGACTACAGAAAGCATCCAGCTGCCTCCCTGAACACCAGGAGCCCCTTTACAAAGCTGATGTTCTCTTTTCTATTTGCTGGCTGGATTCCTGTAGACACAGATTCTTTGGTAATCTCAGGAAATAAAGTGGCACTTTTATTGCTATGCTTAACACATGTCAATGCACTCACACACGAATGTGCAGGTGCACACAATGAGGAGATAGCATCAATGCAAATGAGATCTGTGATATATATATATATATATATATATATATATATATATATATATATATATGCTAAGCATGTTCTAGAGCTGTGGACATCTCAGCAAGTAGGCCTCTGCACACAAGCCAGAGTATTGCTCTAGAAAACATCTTTAGAATGCCAACTGTGTGCTTCATGCAGGGCTGAAGACATGGTGAGGACTGGACAGAGTGACTGCTTGGCCTTTCATGCTTACGTTCTATCAAGCAAGGACAATCCACATCTTCAGGAGAGTAAGAAACAATCTAGAAGCACCGGGGAGACTCTGGTGGGGCTAAGCTGTAGCACTGTTGGATAAAAGAAGACAGAGGCTTCTCTCTTGTTTGAGGGAGATGGTTCTAGAAAAGGGAACCCGAGGTAGGCATGTGTTTGACTTATTCAAACAAGAAAAAACATAAGGAGCTGTGAGCAAGAGATAATAGGAGAATAGCAGGAGGGTCAGTCTGCCTTTGGAAGGTTTTGAGTCAGGGAGTGTTAGGAGCAGTATGGTCTACATGGAGAAACTCTGGAAGAGCAGTTACCTCAGAAGTCTGCTGTAAGAATTTTAATGATGACCAAAGATCCCATTATTACCACACAGTATAAGTTCAGATCCAAGCCTTAAATAGTACATAACTAAGAAGAAAGTCCTCCCTCTGCACAGCTCTCCTCCCTGTGCCCCACTGCCCCTCCTTTCTTAGGCTTCTGGGAAAGGAGAGCTGCAGAGGGATGAAACAGTCCATACCAGAGCTCCTACTTGGAACAAGTTCAGGTGAAGGAAAAGTTTAGCTCCCAACAGATCCCAGGTCAGGAGCAGGGCTAGGTGCAGCTGACTATTTGCATTTGCCCTTTGTGTTGGAGTTTGTTGTTCCAGCCTGCTTGTCTTCCTGTCTTGTGAATCAAAATATCACTTCTATTATTTGTTGCTTGCCACTGCAATTGCCCATGCCCTCCTGGAAATGACATGTCCTACCGCCTAAGCCACCCCAGCCACTGGGGAAGAAATTTGTGATTTTGCTTTCTAACACTGTATTGAAAGAACAACTTTCAGGGGCTAACATGGTGATAGTTTTCTCATAACCATTCACCAACTCTGCAAATCTTTTTGAAGTAGGTTGTGAGACAAATCCAAGGCCTTGACATTGACACTCTCTCTCTATCTTACCTCCAAGGGAAGGAAAAGAGAGAGGATGCACAGTTCTCTTCCTTTGATTCTGTGAATGAGAATGCACAGGAAGAACTGGAGTGTGTTCCTTTCCGTTATTCTGTCACCAATTTGACGTGTCCTCTGGGAGACTTGTCATACCCATTGGCTCCTCTCCGTACCCGAGAGGGAAGCAGGCAGGAGAAGCACAGATATTATTTTCCTGCTACCCACAGACTGAAATACAGACTGAGAACTAGAGTAAGGCTCACACTTCCATCTTTCTGCCCATCAGCCCAGTTCCTGCCCTTCGGGTTCATCTTCCCGATGACTGTGTCCCAATGCCCTTGACAGGCTTGTTGGCAGCTGTGGGCTGTGGGCCTGCTCTCCAGCTGGCCTGGATGCTCTTCCGATCACACTCACAGCCCTTTGCCTGCCCTGAAGCTCTGCTCCAACAGTAGAGGCTTACCACACCATCTGTTGTCTTGCTTGGGCTCCCTTGGTGGTGCCCACCAATTCTGACCTTTTGGCCATGTATTTATATCTTGGTTTATGACCTGTCTCCCTCTCAGTGACACAGGAACCTGAAATGGGGACCCAAGCATTGCTTCTTGTTGTGACACAGTTTCTGGAATGAGAAGGATACACAATAAACCCTAAGGGGGAAAAACAGGGTCAAGTTTATAGTAGCTACACAGCTCTATCTATCTATCTATCTATCTATCTATCTATCTATCTATCTATCTATCTATCTATAGAGAGATAGAGATTAGAGATTAGATAGAGATATAGATATCACACACACACACACACACACACACACACACACACACACACAAAATGAGGTTCAAGAAGGTTTAAATAGCCTCCAAGTCAACAGCAGAACTCAGGGCTGGAAGCCTAAAGGTCCCGGTGTCCTGGACCAGTGTTTACCATCAGCACTTCCATCTCTAGTTGCTTTGGGTGCTGAGATCTCTCTCTCTTTCTCCTTTTGCTTCTATCAACGCTGGCAAGATAGGGGAATCTGGGCTAAATTAGACAAGGACTTTGATCATCAAAAAGACAAAAACCCTAAGAGTGTTTCAAGGTGATCCAGCCAATATTGACACCAGCCCCTTTCTCCTAAATGCACTACCCATAAGACCCCATGCCTCACTTTGAGGGTCAGCATCACTGGATGATGCCTCTGACATGCAGCGATTTGTCTCCTGCAGATTCCTAACAAGCTGCTTTGTTGCACCTCTTCATCTTGAGTTAGAGCTGAGGATATATATGCTGGGTCCTAGAGAGACATGATGGAGGCTTCCTAGGATAACAGCTCACCTGCATGACTACCCTCTAAGATCTCCACAGACTGGATGGAACCCAAGGGCAAACACTTTCCCTCCTACACTAGATCACACATGATCACTGGAGGAGCTAGAAGCACCATAGAGATCATTGATAAAACTACCTCGAAAGGAAGGAACTCAATTGGAGCTCTGCAAAGATAGAGCAACATATACTCCAGCACTGCAGCAGAAGCTGGCCCTGAGCTTCCAGGCTATCTGCTATCCTTCCTCCTTCTAGCACACATGCACACATGTATGCATGCATGCATGCACAAGTGCACATGCACCCACCCACACCCACACATATGTGCACACACACACACACACACACACAAGCACACAAACATACAGTTGTATTGTTTGGTCTGGCAAACGTAGGCTTGAAACAAGGCAACAGAGACATACGTTTAGTGTTCCGTAGATGGTGAATTAGACAGACTCTGATCTGTTTCCAAGAGCAGAATGAGGTTCCATGGGACAGAGAATCACAAGAAGTCAGTAGACAGAGAATTCTAAACTCAATATTTGGGGAAAGGGATGGCTACGTTAACTAGACAGCTGAAAGAGCAGAAAGAGGAATGAACCTGAGGCACACACCTGCCTTGGCTAGCCTCAGATTGGCAGTGTGCCAGGGGAGAGCCAGACACCTCCATGGCCCTCTACCCTGACATTCTAAGACACTTTAAAATCACCTACTTCCTAAAGTCACTGTGACCTTGTGTTGATGAGGCCAGCTTTTACCTCTGCATCCCAAATGTACAGTACAGTAATATATATATATATGCATATTATATATAATATGTAACATGTAATATATATATTACTATAAACATGGAATTTACATTGTTTTTATAAATCACTCAGCTACAAGTAGTGTGCTTAGAGGGCTCTGTCAAGAATGTTCCCAAAACCCATGCAGCTGATGTCGAGCACTTGCTGTGTGTGACCTTCAGAGAGTTAGCTTTTCTGATGCTGTTTCCTCAAGTGAAATATGGAGACTAAAATAGTGTTGTTCCCTGCAATGAGTTCCTGTCAGCATTCTAATGTGTAACATAACACACCTAACATCCTTGCCAAGTTTCTGACACATCCAGAATACTCAACAATGCTGATATTGCTGTTATTTTCATTAGCATCATCTTTATAATCTATACAAGAAAATACTCCTGGCACGGGAGTACATAGAGATGTAACGGATCCATTTTGGAACCAACCCATCTGTAGCATTTGAACAACAAATATCTCCTAAGTTAATGGGGTGGAGGAGGCTGGAGGCATATTCATCACGGGGTTCATGAGAAGCTAAATGATAAAACTTGTTAGGAGAGCTGACAATCCTGCTTCTCAAAGTGTGCTTTGGGGTGGTCTCCCTAACTTTGATGTAAACTTTTAGTACATGTGGTGGAGGCATGAGAGGGAAGTTATATTCTGGTATATGTGTGGTAGAGGAAAGTTATACGCTCATGCACATGTAGTAGAGGGAAGTGACATTCTGGTACACATGTGGTAGAGGGAAGTGATATTTGTTCCCTTAATTTTTGTTATATGTTTGTTTGTTTTTGAGACAAAGTCTTACATTCATGACAAACTTATGACAATTATCCTGCCTCAGTCTCCCAAGTGCTGAGACCACAGGGATGAGCTACCATACCTAGCTTAGGTTTAATTTTAAGTAGGTATTAGAGATATTCAGTTCTGGTCCCCCTCCCTTTACCCTAAGCTCTCATGAACATGGCCCAGTTTAGGTGTTCTCTAGCCATGGCTATTTCTCTAATAGTTTGTAGTGTGCCAAAGTAGCACATGTATCTTACTACATAAAGGACACTCGTCATTTAAATGAGCCACTGCAGCTCCATATGTTCTTCTAGCATTTACTGCAGAATTCAGCATGTAGTAGATGTCCCCAATGTAATCTTGTGCAGTTTCTAGTCTCTAGAGGGTTAAATTTAAACAACTTCTCCTGGACTCTTAGTCCTACTATAATCTAGCTATTCTTCATATGGGATATGGGTAATAGAAACATTATATATATATATAATAGAAAATTCTTTAAAAATGCTTTGAAATATTTCTATTATTATATATTCTATTATATTTCTAATATTTTCTATTTCTATAAAATATGTGTGTATATATATATATATATATAATAGAAAATTCTTTAAAGTTCTCTCCCATGTGTGAAACAAGTCTGTAGACAAACAGTGTCAGCTACATGTAGGCACTGCAATGACCCAAGTTCCTCTTTCTTTTCTCCTCTGTAAACATCAATAAGTGGTATGCATTCTCAGGTCACCTATTATTTGGCTATTAGCCCACTGGCCTCCACCATAGTTAGGATCTGGGATGGCCCTAAAGCCATATGTTAAAGTTTCGCTTAGCCTCATTTCTACAGTATGTCTGGATCCCAGCCATGTGCTCATGCTTCATCATACAAGGAGGTTGAGGAATGTCATCTGTAACTCTGAGCAAGAATAATCTCAGGTAGAGAACAAGGTCAGGTCACAAAAGAGGAGGCTAAGAAAACGGGGGTAGAGCACAGCTTTGACTCCTGTGTCGGGGTTTGTTGAGTCTCATCTGTGCTGTTCTGCAGAGAGGCTCTTCCACTCAATCTTCCATGGCAGGGACCCTTGTGCTCTTGCTCACACAGCCCTGGCTTGGAACACCTCCAGGTTCCTTTTCGGGGTTCAGGGAGCCCCCTGAAACTGCAAGCCCCCTGTCAGGCTTCCCCCATCCACGGAACACTTGCTCTCATTGCCAGTCCTATGCGTTTTACTTGGCAGCAATTCATCTTCACAATAATAGCCGGAGCCCGACAGGCTTAGACGAGATTCTATTTTTAATCTAGGTTTCTGGCATGGAAGTTTCCTTACTTATTAGGGATACACCACATATATTTGGTTTTGTTATCAATGGTAGTGACAGAGAAAAGCTAGATCTAAAGTTTTAAAGTTTGGTTCATAATTTCAGTTTGTCAAATTTACTTGTTCCTGTCCCAGTTTGCTTCCTCTTGCTGTCGTAAAACAATTATCAAAAGCAACCTTGGGGGAAAGGATCTTTTTTCATCTTAGATCTTACAATCCATCTTTGAAGGAAGCTAGGGCAGCGACTCAAGCCAGGAACCTGGAGGCAGGAAGTGAAGCAAAGGCCATGGAGAAACACTGCTGACTGGCTTGCTCGCTATGGCTTCTTCAGACTGCTTTCTTATATGATTCAGGACCACCTTCCCAGTGAGCTATGCCCTACCCCATCCATCAATAATCAAGAAAACGCCCCACAGACATGCTCACAAGCTAATCTGATGAAGGCAATTCCTCAGCTGAGGGCCCTTCCTCCCAGGTGACACTAGTTTGTGTCAACTTGTCAAGATCTAACCTATATAGCTCCTATGAAGAGAATTTGCCAACTCCCCAAGTTTCCATGGGGTATAAATTGTTCAAGGCACTGTTAGCTCATTTCAAAGGAATATGAAGAATATTTACAAAGTGGAAACATTTGTACAAATTTCACAAAAGGCATTTAGAAAATTTTGTAGACAAAGTCAGTGTCTCCTGGAAAGTTTTTTGGTCTCTAAGTTCGAAAAATTCCTGAGGTCCTTAGCATCAATGGCTTCCTCCCATTGCACAGAGTGATAAACTGGGAAAAACAGTGTAGCAGTAAAATAGCCTTGGATGCATACCATCTCTGGAAGACTGTTCTCCAAATACACTGTAGACTCATTCCTGTACCACTTCATCACTTTGGATGATTTTTGTTTCCATCTCTGAGGATATATTGTTTCTCCACTAGGCTAATCTGATCCTCTTTACTGGCTCTCCTCCTTGTGGTCAGCCCAAACACAGGTTCTCCAGAAGAGCATGAAGAATGTACATACCAACCTCACAAGACCACACCAGCTTTGATTTACCCCCACAGACCTCAAGTCTCAGCCCAGCCTCCCCTTTCTGCCTACCACTGATGCTACCACTGACAGTCTTGACAGTTAAACCAACAGGCCGTTTTCATTGCCATATCATATTTGCATCTGAAGTTTGCCACTGTTTTGTTTTTCTCTTCTCAGATATGCCATGAACTAAATAGAGATGTGACATCAAATGGTTGGGCAAACACAGCTGTCCAGAGCCACTCCGGTGTACTCTGGGAAAGCTCTTTGTTCAATTCCAAGAACTCTGAGGAGCCAGTTCACACTGAACTACCAACTAACAAATCTCATTACGGGGTGTCTGAGATGTCATTGGTTTGGGTTCTACAAACTCTAGTTTTAGTCACGAATTTGTTTCCTGAGTTGACTATAATCATCATGACTGTCAGTATATGCTATTTATGAGAGTTTCTGTATAAACAGACAAGGAACTGGTGTATGTGTGTTGGATGTGTGTTTTGTCTTAGTCTCACTGTAACCACTGGAAGTCTCACGTGTCACTCAAATTTACTCTCCATCTGGCAGAGGGAGGGGTGGGTTTTTTTTTGGGAATTGTGAGGATGCGGTATGGACATATTCCCTGTGCCATTTGTCTCCAATCTCTTCTCTCCAGAGGACTTCATAAACAAAAAGCTCAACTGATTTAAACATCCTACCAAAAAAAAAAACAAAAAAAACATTTTTTTTTTCCTACAGAAGAGTGTGGGACCTGAAAACTGTTCGTCATCTGAAGAACTCACAAGTCTCCAATCTCACTTTTCCTAGCACCATGGTGATGGTTATTGAAAAGTAAAAGGAATTCTCAAGTCTTCTAATCCACTCTTCCTGTTCCACCAACATTCTATATCCTAATACCTTAGTGTCCGTAAACAACGTTCCAGAGACTGGGATTCCTCGGCGTTGTGCAGCAGTTTGTCATTAACGCCATGGATTGGTTCTGGAACCATTAAAGAACTTTTGGGGTTAAAGGGACTCAGACTAAAGAAGGAGGAAAAACGAGGAAGGAGGAGAGTGTGTCGAGTCTTCTGACAAACAAGGAGGCCCTGCCGGGCTCTTGAATGAGAGCCTTCTCTGTGTTCTGTGCTGGGCAGCACCTTAGATCCTCCTGGGAGCTTGGTGAATCATCTTGCTATTAAGAGATGAAGCCTGGGCTGCTAAATACAGACTTCCTGGTCACGTGATCCAACGGAGCATACATTGAAGTCCTCAGTGGCACAAAGGAAGATCTTTAAGGAAAGATCTTTAGTCTCTAAGGAAACTCCAATAGCAGAGATCCTCTCTATGGATCTTCTGCCTTTTCTTATTTTTTCATTTCTCTTTACCCGCCTCATAGGCTTCAAATGTTTTCTACTGCAGCAGACCCCAAGACCTCAGCACACCTGATACCTCGTTAGAGGGCACCATTCTGACCTTAGAACCCAGTGCTTCAGCCTCAGCACTTGCCAGGAACATCAACCTGATCCATCAAAACATAGTCTATAGTCCAGAAAAGTTCAGAAATGTATAACCTTGCCTTTTGGCTTCTGTAGTTTCAGTTCTTGCTAACTGTTCTTGCTAATCAAAGTGTGTCAACCAGGATGTGCCTATTATTATTATTATTATTATTACTATTTACATAAAAGGCAAAGAATGATGGAGTTCAGGGCTGCATGTTTTAGGCAAGTTCCCCATGCAGCTGATGACTGCATGACTGATGACTGGCAACAACACAGACTTTCTATTCAACTTTAAGAGTGTCTATTTGTTTTCTGGAGGAATTACCTCGAAACATTTTTGGAGGTACAAGAGAAATTTCCAGAGTCTAATATCCCTGGTCCCTGGGGGCCTGGGATTCCTGGGGGTACACATCTTGTGGCATTCCAGAACCCCAGGAACTTCTCCTTCCTCTGCTCCTGTAGACTCAGAGACTCTTGATGCCTCCACCCTAAACAGAGAACTACAGAAAGATGCCTGGATCTCTCCCCTCTGGAGGTAAGTCCATTTAAGGCATCTTCTGCATAGGACACTTAGGAAAGACTGATGCAACCCTAATTCCGGTGTCTGGGATCTATGTGAGATATCACTGGACCTCTTGTCTTTTTGGTGTATGTGATGGCCACCCCGGTTGTCTTTATTGTTGCTTGTTTGTGTCTCTATTTATATTCTTGTCAATTATGTTGTCAGAAAGAAGAGGAGCTGTGATAGTTGTGTGTGTGTGTGTATGTATGTATGTGTAGTCCCAAGACACTACTAAAGTCTGTGGTAAAATACTTCAAAGAAGATTTTGCTCAGGAGTATGGCTATGGTCTCCATCTCTCACCAGGGTAACTTCAGATCTTCAGTGAAGTAAGTAGATCGGCCATATTTTGGAGTTGGATGGCTCAGGGACAGCTCTCTGGACTCCCGGATGCTTCAGACTATCTGGAATATGATGACTGGATTCCTGGGCCACCCCAGACGATTTTCAGACATTAACCAATGAATTTATCTGGTGCTAGACCCACATCCTTGGTTTAAGATCAGTACTCCTTGATGGGGACCTGAATACTCTAGGTTTAGCCAGCTTGCTCAGAGAAACCCAAACCCTTGTCTGTTATCTTCACTCTGTTAGAGAACTCTGAATTTTCCCGACCGTATGCCCCAGTTCAGTCTGGGTTATTCTGGGGACTGGAAAATAGTTGCAGCATGCTGAACATATGAACACACAAGGGGGTGGGGAGTGGCTGCTATGGTCGTGATGGTCTATTTTCTTCCACCTCAGGCCCTCTCTACCCTTCACACATGTGGAGTAGCTCCAGCTATGTGAGTCCTTGGAAGCATTTCTCCGGGACAGAGGGAGCCCCATCCTCCCTAGCCAGCCCAAGACCCAGAGGTTCTGATCTTTCCCCTTTCATGGCTTTTGTTTCCTTCTTGACCAATGATGTGTATAATTGAAATTCATCATTCTCTGAAAACCCTCAGGCTCTTCTTAGCCTCCTTAAGCCTGTCTTTCCCAACCAACAGCCAACCTGGGGCAGCTGTAAGCAGCTCGTGGTTAGCTAGCCTCTTCATGGCCGAGGAGTGGGACAGAATCTGACTTGAGACTGGGACAGCCACTCTCAGGCTAGACAGGAGAATCACTGATGGATAGTGCAGCCCAGGTAGAGATTTTCTCCTCTGCCCAACCTGACAGGGACCCCAACACTGACCAAGGTAAGGAGGCTTTGACAATTCTTTGCAGGCCCTTCTAAGGATTGAACGCAGCACTAGAAAACCTACCAATATGTCTAAGGTGGGTGAAGTAATCTAAGAACCCCAAGAATCACCCACTGGCTTCCTGGAGCACCTCTGTGAGACTTAACAGGCTTTACTCCCATAGATCCCAATGGGCCTGGAGCATCCAATATTGCTTTTGTTACACAATCAGATCCAGACACTAGAAAGAAACTTTAGAAATTCAAAGGGTTTGACGGTGGTATTAACAGGTTCCAGTGTTTGGAAGTTGTTCAGAAGGTTTCTAACTTTGACTCTGTAGAAGCAAAGCAGAACAAAGGTTGACTTGGGCAGCAGTGGCCGTGCTCAGAGAGATCAGTAAGAGAGATCCCAGAGAGGGAAATGGGCAAGTCCAGGAAGAGAAGAGGCTATACAAGGACCAATGAACTTCCTGCAAGCAGGAGGGTCACTGGAACATGAATGCCCAATTAGAAGAGAAGGATGCCTGCCCTTCATTTGTGTGAGGACTGACAGGGCCCAATAGCCCTGAAACCAGGATCCCTGGATAACATTAAAGGTGGGGACAAATCTGTTATAACAGAAAAGATCCATTCAGTCCTGACAGAGCCACTTGAACCAGTGATGTCTCAATGGATGACCGTCCAAGAGCTACCAGACAGACTGGCCTCTTTCCCTGGACAACTTCCAAGGCAGTGGACTTAGGACAACATGCTAACCCTCTTCTTAGTCATACCAGACTGCCCCTATCTCTAATTGGAGATACTTATTACAAAAACTGAGGGCAAGTATATCTTTTAGGGAGGCCCTACTTAACTCACTTTGAATCCTACTCTGTCCCCAACTCACATTCCTGTGCCTAACCCCCTTACTGGAGGAATACATGCTCCCACCAAGTCCAGCACCTGAAAATAATGCTCAAACTTTGGGATATTTGCAGGATTTTCAATTGCAGAACCCCAAGGTCTGGGCTGAGAATAACCCACCAGGATTGACCACCCCACTAAGAATCAGTTATCATTCACTGCTACCCCAGTATGGGTCAATATGAGTTGGGAAGCCAAGCAGGAGATTGCTAAACACATTAACTGACTAAGTGAATTGGTGCTCCTCATCCCTGATCCTTATCCCTTGACATTTCCCTTGGAACACCCCTGTTTCTGGTCCTAAAACTTGGCACCCAGAACTATTGACCCATAAAAGATCTCAAGGAAATCACCAAGAGGGTAGAAACATCCCATTGTCTCTAACCCTCCTGGGTCTACTGCTACTAGAGAATCAAGTACACACAGAAATGATGCCTTCTTCTACCTCCCTTTGGCGTCTAGAAGCCAACACATTCCTGCCTTTGAATAGGCAGATCCTAAGGGAGGATCTACAGGACAACTGACTTGGACTAAGTTGCCACAGGAGTTCAAAACCTCTCTCATTCTTTGATGGGGCCTTGAGTTCTGACCTGACTTTATGGCAAAAGTATCCAGAGAGCACCCTGTTACAATATCCTCAAAGCCTCAGGAACAGAGGATGAATGTGCAAAGGCCACCAAATGTGGGAGTCTGCAAACACCACAGCCAGCAGAGTGTTGATCCATGTGAGCCAAGAAGGGACCCTAGTTTAATGTAACTCAGTAGCTGGTGCTGGTTCAAACTTTGAAAGTCTGACACTGGGTCGTCTATTTCAGGCATATGTAAGCACAGCACATTACCAAGAAACAAATCTCTTGGTAATAACTAACTTAATCCTATGTATACAACAAAGCTTAAGACTTTAAGCTTTGATGATCAAAACTCTTGTAAAGTATAAGTGGCATCTTCCATAAAGATAGGTTCTATAGATTAACTGAGAAATGAATCTCAAAGTAAACAATGCTCCTGGTAAGGGTCTCAGGGAGGATAGCACAGAGGTCACCAAGCCACTACAGCCATGCTTGTAAAAGAAGCTGACAAACTCACTTTGAGACAGGAACTGCTCCTAACTACCCTGAACTCTGTAGATCCCTCCTGAGGGAGACCTTAGAAAGGTAGATGTCCAACATTATCAAGTACTCCCCTTAGACAAGCCCTGTATTCAATTTTGCAAAAATTTAAACCATCAGTCCAGCCAGCCTACTACCAGATGAGAAACCAGCAAAGCCCCTCAATGGTCACTTGAAAGTGAGTGATGTGGTCCAATCCACTGTAGGAGGAGCTAAGGTGGGAGGAATAAGGAGAGGAAGAGGAGGAGTAGGGAAAGGAAGAGGGGAAGGAAGAGGAGGAGCTAGGAGAGGAAAGAGAGACGAGAGAAAGGGAAACATGGAGGTGGATGTGAGTATGTCTCTAGCAGTCAAAGGTAGTTGGTATATCTAGGTTGGGTATTGGGTTACACCTCTGATGGTATGGGTATCTTGTTATTGATCATTACCAAATATATAAAGCCTTTGGATAATCTAAGCATTAGAGTCTCATTTGTACCAAGCCTGCATGGTTGGTTGGGATGGTCTGGGCAATGCCCACCCTTGTGTAGACAGCCTGGAAGATTGGCAGAGCCAACTCCCATGCTAGCATCTCATGGGTGGCAGGGCTGGTGTTTCTGGCTGGCCGTTTCTAGCTGCGGCGCACATGTGGCCTCTGGCAATGGAACATTGTGGCTGAGCTAGGCAGAGCTGCCGCAGCTTAGATAGTCGGCTTGACCAGTGGCCATTTTTAAATAATTACTTCAAAAATCCATTAGGCCTGACCCAACACAGGTCTCTCTATAAGAAGCAGAAAATGCACTGAGAGAAGTTTTGTTCAAGATGGAATCAGTTATGCTCTGGCTGCATGTTTCACCGTGGACAGGACAGTGTGTCCCCAGTCTCTCAGCTGAGGAATGTCAGCACAAAGTGTTGAGGTCCTTCATTAACCCGGGTACTTTGCTGAGGGAAGGGCAAAGCCATCACTGTATACACAGATAGGAGGTGTGTATTTGCCACAGCCATGTCCATAGGGCCCTCTATAAAGAGAAGGGAATCCTCACCCCAGCCAGAAAGGAAATTAAAAATATAGACAAAATCTTGGCTCCAGGGGGCCTCTTCAGATCTTGGTCACCCTGCCTAAACCTAAATGGCTCCAATGCCCAAATTATACACAGAAAGAAACCAAATGGACAAAAAAAGAAGATGCTAGTCAAGACATAGAGAGTAAATCTTGTCAGACTGGGAAGACCCACACTCCCTGATGCTCTTAGAAAACAAGTAGTCATCAAACTCCACGAGGCCACCCACCTGGGAGCACCCAAAACTGATGAGTTACTCAGGCCCAGATATTACATCACTTAACTAGCCAATTTTGCCCACGACATTGTGTCCAGATGTACCTACCTTGTGTACACACAAACCTCAAAGGAAGAAGAAAAGCCCTGAAGGAGCCAGCACCCTAGGAATAAATCTGGACCCAAAGAAGCACACTCAGAGGACATTGGGAACTGTCCTTTATGGAGACAAAAACCCATGGTTCATGAGTATAAGTATTTGTTAGCTTTCATACTTTCTTTGGATGGGTGGCTTGTGGCTGCATGTTTTGGGCAACTTCTCCATGCATCTGCTGGCCAGAAATACAGACGTTCTGTTCAGCTTTACGAATGTTTAAGAATGTATGTTCTCTTGGAGGAGTTACCTTGCAACACTAGATAGCACAGCAAGACTGAGTTATGCCAGAGCTGGCTAGTACCAGCTCCAGTGAGAACCAATTGTTCCATCTCTACCACTATCTACTATATCCGACTACTATTAAAAAAAAAATACAGACCTGAAGAAATTAGTCAGATTGGCTATTAAGCTGTACTATTAAATTGTAGATTTGAAATGGTTTGTAATAGTGTAGGATGACTCAGAAGGAATTTGGATCACAATGACTAGACGGTAAAATAGAAGCATCAGAGGTGGCATTTCTAATCAAAGGAAGAGAAGTTAGGCAATAAATAGTGTCAAGACTTATTTGGCTCGACATTTTAAAAAAAAGAAAACACCAACTCACAAACGAAGAGAGCTTCTATCTCATACAAATTCAAATAATAAGCTGCCATTTTCACTAGGGTTGGCTAATGTTAAGTTGTTTGATAGGTAAGAATGTAAAGAAACTGGCTACATATTTTGAAAAGAAATTTAGCTATAGGTTTCAAAATATAAGCTGAACATATCACGTGGACAAACGCCCAGCTCTCATTTACTTCCATCTTCACTATGTGAATGCAATACTGTGCTTCACCTATGGATTCATATCTATATGTGCAACTGTTAAAAAAGTGCATGAACCTGGGACACAGCTACATACTTTAGATCTAGAGACAAAGCCTAAAGGGACACCTAAGAATCTTGAAATATATTTTAATGTTTTATTTCAGTAAGATAGCTTTGAAATATTCTTAACAAACGTTTAAACATAAAAACGTTAAAAAGAAAAACGAGCGCTAATATCAATTAGCACTAGAAAAAATCTCTTAGACTAATCAGCAGGACGATGATTCAGTGTTTCTTCTTTGTTTGCTTGTTTGTTTTTAACTATGAAAGCCTGTGGTGAGTGAGAACTAACGTTTCCTAAGAGACACTGACCTACTTTGTGGAACATTCTCCTACAGATCTTTCTTGTTGACCAGGTTCATCCTGGCACAACCTGAAAGAGACAGCTGTGCTCTCAGGTACAGGTCTGTTTGTTGTCAAGCATCAGTGATGCTTTCTTAATTTAGCAGTGTTATGCAGAGGAGTGGGCCCTGCAACCCTTTCATCACGGGCCTTACAAATTTCTCTCACTAAGATTACCAGATCCCCTGTTAGTCCTAGGTACTCGACAAAACGCTATCTTCTGGTCTAATCTGAAACTTGGGACTGAGACAGAAGTAAAAAAGAGAGACACAGGGCCTGCCTTGGGCTTCTGAAAACCCAAAGCTCACCCGCAATGACACGCTTCCTCCAAGAAGGCCACACCCACTCCAAGAAGGCCACACCTCCTATTGCCATTCCCTGTGATTCAAATAATGAATCTGTGGTAGCAGTTCTTATTCAAGCCACCATAGTGACTGTCCACTGATTTGCCCCTTTGTCTTGATTCAGAAACTTAGGAAATTTTGAAATAGAAATATCCAAAAGTAACGCTTGTTTCAGATGTTTCTATCATGATCCTCTGTTTTCTCCCAGCAGGGAACTAACTCCTGTCTCACTAGTGGTCGCCAGTCCTGCATTGTCTAGAACAAGAGTTATTAGTCACATTGATCACACACCCCCTTGAAATATGACTTATTCAAACTAAAACATGCTCTAAGTGTAAAATACATAACAAAGCAGTGATGAGTAAAATACCTACTAATAGTTACATGTTGATGTCCTGGCTGGTTTTATGTTAACTTCACACAAGCTGGAGTCGTCAGAGAGGAGAAGCCTCAATTGAGAAAATGCCTCCGTAAGATTGGGCTGTAGGCAAGGCTGGTGGGGGCGGGGTATTTACTTAATTAGTGATTGATGTGGGAGGGATCAGCCCATTGTGGGTGGGGCCACCCCTGGGCTGCTGAGTAAGTCATGTGGAGCAAGTCAGTAAGCCGCACTCTGTATGGTCCCTGCATGTCCCCTGCATCAGCTCCTGCTGCCACGTTCCTACCCTGCTTCAGGTCCTGCCTTTTGATCCTGAACTGCTATAAGTAACTGTAAGTGAAATAAACCCTTTCCTCCTCAGGCTTTTGGTGATGGTGTTTCATCACAGTAATAGAAATCCTAACTAAGACAGTTGATTACATGATGCGATATTGGATACAGAGAGTATCTTAGTCAGCTTTCCGTAACTGTAGTAAATAGCTGACGTGGTCAATTTGTGTAACAAAAACTGTTGATTGGCTCACTCTTTTAAAGCTGTCAACACAGGATGCAGCTGGCTCCGTGTTTAGGCCTGGAGGAAGGTGGTAGGTCCTGCAGAGGGCGCATGGTGGGAGAGAGAAATGCTGGGCCTCAGGCACTCCACCAATGGCTGAAAGACTGCACTGGGATCCTTTCTTTTGAAGGACTCCCTCTCCTCCCAGAAGCCCTAGGCTGGGGACTAATTATCGCAGGAACCACTGGGGGAATACTTACGATCCAAATTACAGCATTATTAACCAGACATGGAAGCACTGGTACACAATCCCAGTTACTGGAAACTAGGAGAAGAAGACCGAAAACTTGATGAGACCACACCTCAAAAGTTTTGGAAACAGGACCTCAGTGGTAGAGTGCTTATCTGGGATGTCTGGGACCCTGCAAAAATAAAAAAATAATAAAATAAAATAAACAAATAAAAAAAACACCCCTCCCAGAACTAGGGCAACAGATAAGTAAAATATATTATTAAAATCAATTTTACTCTCTTACATGTTTCAGTGTGGCCTATAAACAATGTAAAGTCACATATGTAGTGCCCCTCACACTTGCATGGGACAGCAGTCCTCTAGGCCACTACACTTTTTCACCAAAGACTCTAGATTCAAGAAAAACAATTGCAGAAATCATATGATCAAAAGAGAGATTGCAGTATAGTGCCTATATCAGTTTTCTGTTGCCTAGGTAGAACGCCCTGAGAAAGGGCCAATTTGGTTTCAGGTGAAGACATGGTAGCCAGAACAGAAGGCTAGCCTGGCAATGAGGAAGCAGGAGTGATCATTGTCCCTCTGTACACAGGAGTGAGTGTGGGTAAGTGGGTGAGGGGCAACAGGAAGTAGGGATAGGCTACAGAACTTCAAATCCACCCTCAGTGGCAGACTTCCTCTGGCAAGGGTCCACCACCAAATGGTTCCATAACCTTCTCAAATGGCACCATTAGCTGGGGAGCAAGCTTTCAAACACATGCACCAAGTAAAGACAATGTCTATTCAGATCTCCAAAGTGCCATTTTCCTCTTGGCACTATTACTGCCCTCTGTGCGCCCAGGACCTAATAATGCTATTCCAATTTGTTTTATTCAGCTCTAAATAAAAGCAATAATTTCATATCTGGGTCCTAGGAACAGTCAAGCGAGATAGAAAGTCCTGAAGTTCTCTTAAGAGAATTCAAGAAGGAAACGGTATACAGCACTCAGGATACCACCACACCAGTATCTCAATGACATTACCAGCAAAGGACTTCAAAGACATCGTAGTGAGAATAAGAGAAACAGGGAGATGGCCTCGCCAATTCTCACAATAAATCTGTGCAGTCTGAACCAGTTAATATCTCCATTTTACTACGGAACAAGTTGAGGTCAAAAAAGTTTGTCAGCTTGCCCAAGATCACGGACTACATGCCACATTTTAAAACCTATATATTACATTTTAAAGCCCCTTCCCTTTTTTAGGCATTTAAATCAGATGAACTGTACAGACATTATAACGGTGAGTTTTATTGTCAGTTTGACACAATCTAGACTCACTTGGGAAGGGAGTCTCAATAAGAGATTGTTTGGATTAAGTTGACCTATGGGCATGTCTATTAGGGATTACCTAGATTGCATAAACTGAGGAGGGAAGACATGCCCTAGTGGGTGACACCATTCCCTAGGCAAGCAGATCTTATATAAGAATGGAATAAGTGAGCTGAGAGCTTCTGTCTTAGAGTTTCATTGCTGTGAACAGACACTATGACCAAGGCAACCCTTATAAGGACAATATTTAATTGGGGCTGGCTTACAGGTTCAGAAGTTCAGTTCATTATTATCAATGTGGGAGCATGGCAGCAACCAGGCAGGCATGGTGCAGAAGGAACTATGAATTCTAGATCTTCATCTAAAGGCTGCAAGAAGACTGGCTTCCAGGGGGTTAGGATGAGTGTCTTAAAGTCCACAGCCTCAGTGTCACACCTACTCCAACAAGGCCACACCTACTAACCGTGCCACTCCCTGGGTTAAACATATTCAAACCATCACATTCTACTCCCTGGCCCCTATAGGCTTGTTTGAACATATGATTCTATGGGAGCCACACCTAGCAATAGCATAATAAAAAATACACTTAGTCCAACTTCCAAAATCCCCATAGTCTATAGCAGTCTTAAAAATGTTAAAAGTCCAAAGTTCAAAGTCTCTTCTGAGATTCATCCAATCACTTAACTGTAATCCCCAAAGCAAAACAGGAAACCAGCTGGACAAACTCCTAACTCTGCATCTTCATGGCTGATGTCAAAACGTTCTTCGGGTCGCCAAATCCTTTTTCATCTTTGTTGATTGCAACAAACTTTTTTCTGGGTTGGTTCCACTCCCTGTTAGCAGATTTCCTCAGCAGATAGCCCACAGCTCTGGCATTTAAAACATCTTGGTGCCTCCAAGACAACTTCAACTTTACAGCTTCTTGTTCCAATGTATGGGATCCACACATAATCTTCTAGGCTCCTCCGAAGGGTTTGGATCACATCTCCAACTCTGCCCTCTGTGGCACTCTAGATTGGTTGACTCTACTACACTGCTGCTGCTGTTCTCGGTGATCATCCCATGGTACTGGCATCTCCAATATTCTGGGGTCTTCCGCTGCAACTAGGCTTCACCAATAGCCTCTCCTAGGCTCTCTTCATGGTGCCAAGCCTCAACTCCTTTGCATGACCCCTTCAGTCCTAGATCATTGCAGCTGAGGCTGCACTTTCAACAATGGCCTTCTGTGGCCTCTCACAGTGCCAAGCCTCAGCTGCTGTCTATGACCCCTTCATGCCTTCAAAACCAGTACCACCTGGGTGATTCTTACACATTACCAGGTCTAGCTTCACTATGAGGTATAACCTTGGCTATCTCTGGAACACAGTTTCTTTGTGCTCTCAGAAAACACTTCCCAGAAGATTTCACCTCAGTGATGTTGGTCTCTCCTGAATCACTGCTATTTATTAACTCCAGCTAATCAGCATCAATTGTCCCAGTAGTTCCTTCTGTTCTTGACTCTAAATCCAGAGCCACACGCCAAAGCTGCCGAGTTTTGCTGCTTGTTGGTGCTGGAGCATGGTCCCCTGTTCTACTACCACTTTCTGTTTTTCAACTCCCTCACTGCTTAAACTTGGCTGTCCTGAAACTTTCTCTGTAGATTGACCTTGAATTCAGAGATCTGTATGGCTCTGCCACCAGAATTCTGAGATTAAAGGTGTGTACCACCATAACTGGACTTAAGCTTTCCTATACCTAGAACTTGCCCTGTTCCAGACTGGTCTTGGATGCAAGAGATCTGCTTGACTTTGTCTCCTAGGATTAAAGCTGTGTATCACCATGCTGGGCCTAAGCTTTTCTTGGCCACTGTTCCTCAAGATCTGGATCAAAAGCCGAAGTCTTCTAGACTCAAAATCTAAATCACAAGTAAACTTCCATCACTGGATTGCAGTTCCTTCCAGATTAAAATCCAAACTATTTCTTGTTCAACTGAAAATATAAACAATGAGTTTAGCTGGGTGAGATCTTGTCCTGAGATCACTACTCCCTTAATTCAATTTAATCTCTTTGAACGCAGGATTCAGGTCCATTTCACTTCCTGGTACCCCTTTAATACTTGAGCCATGTATTTTGTACTTTTCCTTTTGATGCTTGCTATGCGATTCAAAATGCTCCTCATGAGACTTAACCAGAGAACAAAGTCTCTGCTGGGCTTTTTTGAGTCTTCCTTTGTCAATGTAATTAATATAAATCTCTTTACCTTAGCCTCAGGCAGACTCTTCAGACATGGACAAAAAGCAACCAAAATACTACAACAACAGTTTCTTAGCCACGTATTAAAATTCTTCTCCTCTAAAACCTCTAGAGCCAGGCTTCCACTGTTCAAGTCACCCTCAGCAACAAAGCCTACTAGAATAGTCCATTAAGCCCCACTTAAAGCATTCTACTGCTTTCCAAACCCAAAGTCTCAAAATCCATATTTTTCCAAACAAAAGCATAGTCAGGTCCATAATGCCAATACCCCACACCTGGTACCAACATCTATCTTAGGGTTTCTTTGCTGTGAAGGGAGACCATGACCAAGGCAACTCTTATAAGAACAACATTTAATTGGGGCTGGCTTACAGGTCAGAGGTTCAGTTCATTATCATCAAGGTGGGAGCATGGCAGTGTCTAGGCAGGCATGGTGCAGGAAGAGCTGAGAGTTCAACATCTTCATCTGAAGGGTGCTAGGAAAAGATTGGCTTCCAGAGTTCTAGGTCTTAAAACCCACAGCCATAATAACACACTTCCTTCAAGAAGTCCATACCTATTAATAGTGTCACTCCCCGAGTCAAGCATATTCAAACCATCAACTATGTGTGCACAACTACTATGTGTGTGTTAATCCATAGTTCTCTGCTCTTGACTGTAGCTGTAGTGTGACAACTTCCTTCGAAGTCCTGCCACTTAGATTTTCCTGAAATGTTGAATTTTAACCTCAGATTGTGAACCAAATAAACTTTCTTGCTTAATGTGCTTAAATCAGGGTACTGGAAATTCAGGAAAGTCAGATACCTATGGGAGGACCAGATCCCAAAGCCACCTCCAGATGATAGAATGTCTCAAGAAGACAAATGTCACTTGAGTGTTATTGAGAGTAGGTGAATGAATCAGATGCTACTATCCCCTATTGATAATGTAAGCAAGGCAAACCATAAGTTATACTTGGTTGCACACACTGATTATTCACAGAATGTTGTTCGATCCATCACAGTTGCATGACTTCAAATAATGTTTCCCCATTTTCAAATAAGCTGACTTGTAATGGTATTATGATGCTCCCAGGAGGCAAAGATCCAAGAGACCCTAAGAACCCTGAAAGACCATAAGAGGACAACATGTCTGTCTCCTTGCCATCCGAAAATGGAGATAGTGGATGTCATTCTGTACTGACTGACAGACATCCTCAGTATGAGGAAAGGCTACGAGACCACAGGTATGTGCCCCTCAACTTGGTTCTCAGATTTTCTACTCTTTAAGGCTCCAAGATGGGGAAAGGGCCAAAAGAGAGGAAGAATCATTCAGAAAGAGAGAGGGGACTTTAACATATTTCACTTTCAGGAAAATATCCATTTGACCAAATAAGCATTACTTATTTTGATAGACTTGAATCATTTTAAAGAGTTGTTTTGTAACTGTATTTTGATTTTAAACAGATAAGCAATTATTTGATTTGAAAATATTTATATGTTTAGTTGTATACATATGATACTCTGTAGAAATTTAATTTTAAAAATCTGGTATTCGTAGAATTACTTGCTCATCTTTTCCACTTTTAAAATGAAGGCGTGATGTATAATAACAGTGAAATGTGCACTTTTTAGTATACATTCCCGTGAACTTTGACAGACATAGGCATCTAGCCACTACAATAACTAACGTAGATGATCCCTCCATGAGAAATGTCTACTATCTCAGTTTGTAATTAACTCACATCTGTGAACTAATTCCACAGCTCCTGGGAGACATTGGTATGTTTTCTATGCCCTTGCAAAAAAATGTTATATTACTGTCACTAAACATTTGGAGACTTCTAACAAACTCATAAGTCAACCAGTGATGTAGTTTAACTGATGTACACTTTGCATAGTTTTGAGTTGGTACATATGTGTGAAACCATTATTACAATAAAAATAAGGAATATATCTCTCCTCTTCAAAGGTTTCCTCTGGTCTCTTTGTAATTTTACCAGCTTTACCTTCCCAGGGTTCATCCCCTTACAATCTCTAGTCTGCTCTGTACCATTGTAGATTGCTTGGCACTTTCTAGAAGTCTTATAAATTTTGTACTCTTCGTCTGGTTTATATTCAGCAATTTTGGGGTCCATGTGCTACTGGAAAATTGGGGTCTATTAGATTCTGCCTAAATTCCACCCCACTGTTACCTGGAAACAGCCAGGTATGATCTTCCCCACAGATACCTGGCAACAGCCAGGTAGGCCTGCCCACTATAAAATGGGCTGCTTGCCCCTCCTCCCTCTCTTGATCTCCTGCTCTCTTGGCTCTTGCTTCTCTCTCCCCCTCCCCCTCTCCATGTGCTCATGGCTGGCCTCTATTCTTCTCTATCTCTCTTCTCTTCTCTTCTCTTCTCTTCTCTTCTCTTCTCTTCTCTTCTCTTCTCTTCTCTTCTCTTCTCTTCTCTTCTCTTCTCCTCTCCTCTCCTCTCCTCTCCTCTCCTCTCC
>NW_021604636.1:13772228-13791666 GCF_004785775.1 Grammomys surdaster | reverse complement strand
CCCTCTCTCCCCTCTCTCCCCTCTCTCCCCTCTCTCCCCTCTCTCCCTCTTCCTCTTTCCCTGACCACACCCATGACCATTATGTCAATATTCACATGTATGCAAGTGAGCACTTGCACATTTGGAGGTCAAGGACAGTCTTGGACTTGTCTTTTCTCAGGCTCTATCTGTTTGTTCCAGTTTGCTTTCTGTTGCTGTGATGAACACCAGGACCAAAGGCAGCTCAGGAAGGAAAGGGCTTATTTCACCTTACAGATTACAGCCTATCACTGAGGGAAATCAAGGCAAGAGCTCAAGGCTGAAGCTTGAAGCAGAAATAATAGATGAGCGCTTGCTCTCTCTGACTCACACTCAGCCTGCTTTCTTATAGCACCCAGGACTGCCTGCCCAGGGGCAGCATTACCCACCATGGGCTTGGCCATCCTACATTAACTAACGATCAAGAACATGCCTGACAGATGTGCCATAGATTAATCTGGTAGAGGTAACTCCTCAATTGAGATGTCCTATTCCCAGTTGACTTAGTTGGTGGCAACTGAACAATAAAAATGAACCAGCATACCTGTTTTTTTGAGTCAGGTTCTCTCAATGGAACATACCAATGAGTTGTTCTGGTTGGCTAATGAGCTCCTTCTCCTCAGTACTGGGATTAAAATGTGCCTGGAATTTTATGGAATTTTAAATTCCAAAGTTGCCCCCACCTCCTCGTCCCCGCTCCGAGAGTTCTTCACTGTAGGTTCTGGGGAATCTGAGCTTGGGTCCTCCAACTACCCAGGCAAGAACTTTGTTTTCTCAGTTGCAATTCCTCTGAACTTCTCTTTAACTCTTCCCAGAATTCTCTGCCTGCAGTTGTTGGGCCATCACCTGTCATAGACTCCAGGATAGCAGGCACAGCCTACAGGAGAATGATGAGATTGTCTTACACAGGAAGGGCCTTTCAGAGTCTTAGTTTGGCTTATACAAAATTGCATTCAAAATGTCTCACTTTTAAAAACTTAAATTCCTCTGCTGCATAAGTGCCAAGCTGCCTCAGTGGGAGAGAATGTGCCTAATCCTGTAGAGACTTGATCCCCAGGGATGGGGGGCTGTCCTAGGGGGCAACTATCTCAGAGGCAAAGGGGAGGAGAGATGGGGTGATGAACTCTGGGAAGAGGGCCCCTGGAGGTAGGGGCAACATTTGGAATGTAAATAAATAAAATAATTAATTAAAAATAAAACCTTAAATTCCCTCCTTTTCCCATGCCTGGCTTTTGTTTGTTTTGTTTGTCTATTCCTGTTGTACTGGAGGCCTTTGTACAAGCTTTTCTCTCAGCCTGGAGTCCGGGTGCCCCAGAGCCTCTCTGAGCTAGCTGTTCCTCCTGTGCAGATCATGTCTTCCCTTGAGACGGCAAGACCTACATCCTAAAACCTTCTCAAGTCTCTTCTCTTTGAAGCTAGCACAGTTTAACCATATCTTCAATCTTGCCTTACAGCTCTGCAGTGCTGTCCACTCACACTGCCCATAGTTCTCGGGACACACTGGCTCTTCTCATAGTTTCCTAGCTTTGTATATGTTTTCTCTGCCAAAAATATTTATCTCCTCCCCTTTAACCTTATCAATTTATTTTAAGACATAATTCCAAGGCCACCTCCTTCTGTGGTCCTTTCTTGATCTGTTCCCTATCTGAATTAACCAAATGCTATGATTATTATAATTATTATATTTATTTCTCCATGTAAATATGTCTTGCCTATACATGCACATACATGTATATAAATGTCTATGCATATTTCAAGAATGTGTATGTGTGTCTGAGAAGACCCAAGGTTCAGATTCAGTTTGGGACTCTTCTTTGAGGGCTCTATCTTATTCATCGAGAAAGGGTGTCTCTCTCTGCTTAACATAGAGTTTGCCAATACAGATAGCCTGGCTGGCCAGCTTGCTTCAGTAATCCTCTATATCAGTGGGTCTCAACCTTCCCTAATGTCATGGCCCTTTAATACGTGACCCCCAACCATACGATTATTTCACTGCTACTTCATAACTATAATTTAGCTACTGTTTTGAGTTATAATGTAAATATCTGATATGCAGGATATCTGGTATATGACTCCCTTAAGGGAGCCATTACCCACTAGTTGAGAACCACTGCTCTATAGCCTCTTTCTGATCCCTAGGATCCAGATGAGCTGCCATGACCACATGGCATATATGTTGGAAATTACATTGGTTATCTGGGTGGAAAAGTCATGGAAAAGTAAACCTTGAATGGGCAAGGTTGTGGGCATCTCACAAGTACTGTCCATGACGGAGGGGTGAAGAAGTCAGGAGGCACAAAGAGCAGAAGACCCTGCCTGCTCCTGACATCCAATAAGGCAGAGGGATGGCCCATTCCACAATGACTGAAGCCCAGGCCACTTCAGGGTGTTAGGTAGCAGCGCCTATCACCAGTGGTCCTTAACATCTCCTGTCGCATTAGCACCCTGTACACTTTGTTTCCAAGGCTGTTCCAGCACATCAAGCAGCCTGAGAAACAAGTGTTATAATTTTCTAGATCCCTCATCCTAGACTGACTTATAGAATGAATAGTTACTGTGCACAAGGCCCTGGAGCTGAACCCTAGCATTGCACAAACACAAGGCTTGGAAGAGGGGTGGATACAAAAATGCCTGGTAAATTTGACTTTGATATAAATAAGATGTTGTGCCTATCATATCTATGTGATCCCCAAAGGATGCATTTTGAACACGAGGAAAGGGGAAAGAACATGTGAGAAGATAGAAGTGTATCAAGAATTATTAGCTATAAAGCTCCTGCATTTATAATGATACCCCAAGAGCTGTACACTGACTTCTGCCCAGGCTGTTCGTTCCCTAGTGTTCACCTCATTCACGCATATGAGGGTACAGAATTTGACTCCAGCTTTGAGACCATCAAGGCTCAAGCATTTGTGTGTGTGCGTGTGTGTGTGTGTGTGTGTGTGTGTGGTGGTGGATTGGATATGCTTGGCTCAGGGAGTGGCACAATTAGGAGGTGTGGCCTTGCTGGAGTGGGTGTGACCTTGCTGGACTGGGTGTGGCCTTGTTTGAGTCCTAGAGGACTAGAAAACAGTCTCTTCCTGGTTCCCCTCGGATCACGATGTAGAACTCTTGGCTCCTCCAGCACCATGTCTGCCTGCATGCTGCCATGCTTCCTGCCATGATGATAATGGTCTCAACCGCTGAACCTCCAACTCCTAAGGGTTGCCATGGTCATGGCGTCTCTTCACAGCTATGGAACCCCTAATTAAGACAGTGTACTAACCTCACACTGAGGAACTAACAACTAAAAACTAATACCTCTGAAACCCAATTCTTCATTGTCTTCAGTGAGATTAACAATGCAGCCTTCAGTTCTAGACATCAAAATCCTCCATCTCTCTCTGCCCAAAATTTCCATCTACAAAGCCTTTCCTGTGAAGCAACCATCTAACTCTTTCACCTTCTCTTGAATTCGCATTGTAGGGTATACAAACTACTCTAGCTGTATGCTGTGATGGCTGTTCTTGGATCGACTACATCTGGAATTGACTAAAACCCCAAGCAGCTGTGGACACCTGTGAGTGATTTTTCTTAACTAACGCATTTGAAGTGGGAAGATCCTCCTGTAATCTGGGTCACACCTGCTGGAGATAAACTACATAAAGGATGTGGAAGAATGAAGATTTTGCTCTTTATTTTTTTTTTTCATTTTGCAAGCCTGGTTGCCCTACCTCTTACTGGCAGATCCATTTCTTTACTAGCATTAGAACCTCCTACTTTGGGATTCCTGCTTATACTGAAGACCATCTGAGACATCCAGCCTCATCGACTGAACAACCACAGAATTCTTGCACTTTCTGTAGGTAGAAAGTCATTGTTGGACTAGCTAGACCATAGTCTGTAAGCCACTCTAATCATCTTTAATATACTAAGAAAACAAAACTCTCTCCCTCTCTTCCCCTCCCTGCCTCCCTCCCTCTCTGACTCTGTGTCTCTGTTTCTTTATCTCTGTCCCTCCCCCTCTCCCTCCCTCTGCCTCTTGATAATGTACTCTCCCGCTGTCTGTCTCTGTCTCTCTGTCTGTCTTTCTGTCTGTCTCTCTGTCTGTCTGTCTCTCTCTCCCCCCCCTCTCTCTCGTGTGTGTGTGTGTGTGTGTGTGTGTGTGTGTGTGTGTAAAAGGGGCAGCCATAAAGTTTCCTCCTTTGACTTTTTGACTTTAAGGAGTAAACTACAAGCTCATCTCTCTTAAAATATAGCCCCTGAACTGAAAATTACTTCATGATCTTTTTTTAAATGAGCTTCTTCTTAGAGTGGCAGAGCCAGCTGCAGGACGTACTGTCTATGGCAAGGACATTGCCAGCACTCTCCCCTTGAGTAAGACTTCAGTCCTCACAGTTTGGCTCCTTTTCACACAGGCAGAGCACAGTCACATCTGTTTACAGCCCTCAGAATGCTATTGCTACTTGTCTCTAGAACTTAACAGGCCCCCAGACCTTCACATAACTGACACCATGAGAGAAGTACCATCCAGGCCCTAGAACCCAGCACACAGGCAGCAACACCTCCCCAAAAAGAGAACAAAGTCCTAATGCATCCAAGTCCGTAGTTCTGGGAAAGCTCCTAAATGTTCTAACCTTGACTTTTGGCTACTGTAATCCTGCTTCTGGTTAACTGTTCCTAACTAACAGAAGTGTGTCAACCCAGGGCATGTTTTTGTGCTTAAAAGCTCACCCTGAAAAAAAAACCCTGTAGCTGTCCTTGGGTCCTGAACTCCCAGTGTAACTGCTGGTTGGCTAATAAAGACACTCTCTTGGCTTGAGCCAATGTCTGAGTGGTCTTCTCTGATGGATACCTCACAACCCTGCTTTTCCTGTCCTCTCACCATTAGCAAGGCAGAATCAGAGCTTAGCAAGAATGTCTGACTTCCTCCTTTAAAGTGAGTTGTTGTGCTTTAGAAACATGCATCACAAATATCTAAACTGTTAGCTTTTTGTTTGCTATGAGCAGACATGTGCTCTGAGAGCATATTAATTTTAATTAGTGATATGACATCAGAGTGGGAAAATCATAAGAAGCATATTACAGGTAGAAACAGGAGGATCTGTGAGTTCAAGACCTGCATGGTCTACATAGCCAGTTCCACAACAGCCAGAACCACTAGGAAGCCTGTCTCAAAGCACCCCCTCAGCTCAAAACAAGACATATTACCTATGTGCCTGGTCATTATATGCTTTTCATTCTTATGGGTTTTTTTGGTTCTAATTTAACAACAAATTTATAGTGAATTGTTTAACTAAAATTATTGTATGTAAACTTGTTAATGTACTCAATATTTAAAATAAATTATGAAATATAATGACTTTATACTTGACTTTTATGAAACAGAAAATAGTTTTGAACTCAGTTCTGCCTTAGCCTTCTGAGTACTGGGATTACAGACAGATTTCACCCAGACCAGGAGACAAAAGGTAGCCTTGTACCCACACTAGAGAAGCCACTGCTGTCTGGTGACACTCCCTACAAGCCCTTGTATACACACTAACTGAAGTGGATGGGTTCACACTTGTTTTAAGAGGCAAAACATACATAAATAAATAACTGAATGAACAACTTATATTAATAACATATTTGAGAGCCATATTTACCATGAAGAATGTTGTACAAAGCTTCATCTGTAAAATTGGTATGGCAGTCCTTTAAACTGTAAATGGGTCTGATTTTTTTACCTACCAAGTAAAAACAAGCACATGGTTTTACAGTGTGAAAAATAGCCCCCTTCCCATTAAAAATTTTGATTACTATTTACTCTTTAAAATAAATCAACTAAAATTTCATCAAAATGAAACCAAAATACAAGTATATATACAAGACCAATAAACATCTTCTTTCTTTTTTCTGTGTAGATTATGTAGTCCTGGTTGTCCTGGAACTGGCTACATAGGCCAGACTGGCTTCAAAGTCAGAGAGATCTGCTTGCCTCTGTCTTCCCAAGTGCTTGGATTAAAGGTGTGCTCTACCACGTCTGGCCCAATCATTTTTAATCAATCATTTCTATCTTAGTAAATCACCTTTTCTATTTCTTAATTCTCTTTCAAAAAATAACTACTATAAAGGCAGGCCTGTGGCACATTCCTATAATCCCATCGCTGAGGATGCTGATGCAGGAGGATAAGTCCAGGCCCATTCCAGGTTATGCAGTAGGATGGTACCCCCATCCAGATCCCCCCCAGTTCCAGCCAAGAACCAATAATTTACAAATATTTAGAGCAAACAAAGCATTTTAATGATACAACAATTCTAGGTATATAGTTTTTAAATCATTCCACATTGTGAAGAAAAAAATTAAAACACAGTTTTAATGGATATATTTTAATTTTAATGGGACTTTTTCAAGTTTAGGATTGACAGCTAATTTAATCTGAGCCACAGCTCCTTCATTACCCAGTTGATTTTACCTGTATCCTGAATGGCCAGAAGTCTAATCGTTTCCCTTAAAATAGAAACCACACACAATAAAAACTATCATGGAATGTTGATTACCTTTATGACTTAAAAACCAATTAAAATGTGTAATTAGTTAATTTAATTAAAATGTCTTTTAAAATACCTTTAATATATTTTTCAGACTACTGGCTTTATGAGCCCAGTTTACCACTGATTAAGGACATCACTGACAGCCTGTCCAATTATGTTTTAGTATCTTTTTCTTTTGACACAGGGCCTCCTGTATTCCAGGGTGTCCTTTAACTCCGTGTAGCCTTGAACTTTAATCCTCATGCTTCCATCTTCTGAAAGCTGGGACTGCAAGAGTGTGCCATCATCCCCTGTTTGTGCTGTGCTGAAGTCCGAAGTTGGCTTTCTGCACAGTAGACAAGCACCTCGCCAATGGAGATATACGCCCAGCTTCCTGCTTTATTTTGTCAAGTGTATAGTTTGTTATTTAGCATATATCCCAAGATAAATGAAACATAGATGCTACATTGCTTAGATGGAGACACTTGAACAAACACACAAAACTAGCTGCTCTTAAGCAAGAACCAGGGACCATCAAAGACACCACTAAGGTGCCCTATGAATTTGCTAAGGCAATGCTAGGCATACAGTGCTTATATTACTTTATGATATTTATGTGTTAATTATCAGGTAAAATGGTCAACCCCTCCCTGCAAGCTCATGCTCATTGACAGCCCTAGAGAATGTCATGCTGGCCAAGTTGATGTGAAACTGAACTGGATAGAATCCCTAATCCCAGACGCTGTCTACAGCACTCTGCTAAAACTTATACAGGAATCATGCTAGGCACGGAGCCAGTCATCTGTAATCACTTAGGTGATAGAGGCAGGAAGATTATAAGTTCACATCAAAACCAGGGCTACATAGTGAGTTTCAGGCCATCCTGGGTTACAGATGAACCTGTAGAAGAACCTGTTAAAACGTGGCAGAATCTCACAATATGGCACCGAACAAGGTGCTCAAGGGCCTCCGAGTGTGACTGTCAAGTTCAGTGTTTAAGACTATATGGGTTTAAAGGTTGCTCTTTGTGACTAGGAGGAGAAGGCCTTCTAGGTGGAAGGAATAGTTTCAGGCCCTGTGCAAAGTCTAATCCATTTTCAACTATTATTATTTTAACAGATTATTGTAACAGATGAGAGGGTTTTACTTTTACTCGTCTGCACAGGGACATGGTTTATTTACAGAAGGAAATGCTCCTCAATACCTTTTCCCACTTTTGTTGAAGATCTGTTGGCTGTGGATATGTGGGTTTACATCTGAGCTCAGTTCTGTCTCATAAATGTTGAACATTTATGGTAATGCTAAACTGGTTTTGGCTGCTATAGCTTTGTAGCACATCTGCAATCAGGTTGTGCAATGTCTCCTACTTCATTCTTTTTGCTCAAGACTGCTTTGTTTTGTCTTGCTGGGCTCTTTGATTATCTATAACCTCCTTGCAATTATAACCTGAACTGGGAACCAAAATATCCCTGCCTCTGTCAGAGTATCACAGCAACTGGAAAAGTGCTAAGAGAGTTTAAAAGGGGAGTCATTTTTAAAACCCACTTTTTAATCAATGGATTTTCAAAACAAAAATTTTAATTGACAAACCACTGTTGTATCTAGTCCTCAATCAACAATTTTTATGTTTATTAAAATGCCATTTTCACAAAGTCAATGTTAATGTTAAATTACAAAATATGCATACATCTGATATGTCAGTCTTACCTGCTTTCTTTCAATAGGATTTCACATATGAATTATGGAAAAGGTCTATTTCTAAAAAAGTTTAGCTAGTAATAAAGCTGACGCCTTGAAGCTTTGGAAATGTGCTCGAGTCTAGGCACACGTGTGTGTACCTGTGGGTATAACCCAGTAGCTTCTGCTGGGCTGCTTCAGTCAGCTGCTGAAACTAATGTTCCTTCCCCACTCACTGTATTGTGCTTGTTTATTTATATTTTTAAAAATAACCTTCAGAATGGAGGCAACTGTCTCAAGAATCCTTCAAAAGCAGCCAAGTAAGGCAAACTCTTTTATACATACAATAATTGACAAGAATTCTGTCAAAATGCTTCAGATCTCAAGTTTCCACATAGGATGCAAATGGTTCTGTGCCAGCAAATTAATGTCTACCAGTTTACCCAGACCTCACTGAGGGGCAGGCATCTCATATACTTACAAATGGAAATTAAAACTTTTCTGTATTCTTTTCCATTCCTATTAATATAACCCCCTTTGTTGTTGTTTAGACAGGGTCTCATGTAGCCCAGGCTCATTTTGAACTCATTATGTAGCCAACAATAGCCTTGGACTTCTGATCCCCCTGCCTCTATTTCCTAAGTCCTGGAAATACAGGTGTGCACTGCCATGCCTACATTTATGCAGTGCTGGGGACAGAATCCAGGGCTCTCTGCATGCCAGGCAAGCACTGTACCAACTGGGCTCTAACCAGATTCTGTGAAAGCAACAAAAATGATTCAGTGCTACTTTCAAATCCCAATGAAACATGTTCAATATGGGATAGCACATTCAAAAGCAGCATCAGAAAAACAGCAAGCAGGATGCTGTTGCCTATGATCAATCCTAGTAATGTAAATTACCGCCTAAGTCTTCTCTGTACTTCCTCACATACGTGAGATCATCTTGACTCAGGGTATCCTGCCTTCTTCCCACATCACACTTGTCTACCACATCCCCACACCATCACAGTTCATCACATTATTAAACTATCCATTCATGTGTTGGCCATTTAAAGATGGACACTGGATGAAACAGTTGAAAGAATTAACTCAGGACTTCCAATACCTACCTTCACCTTTGAACTCTGGTGCATGTGCAGCTTAACTGGGATCTTGAAAACGTGGCAAAACCTTAAACATGTGAGGCAAATATGGGAGATAAGCTGTCAAAGAGTTTTTAAAAAAATCCTACTCAGTTGAACCTCTCGCCTCGGCTGCAAACAGATCACCAGACAGGGAAGAAACAGAAGGTCCTCAGTAACTGCTCACGATGCACAGGAAATAACCAGTAGCCATGTAGCAGTGTGTGGTGACTAATCTACCTCACAACTACTCTGAGCAGAGGCACAAACCTTAGTCAGACTCACACATACAACTAAAGCCATGTATGAAGATGAATCTCAAGGACACATTTGGTAAAAATGCTCAAAAGGCAATGGCAGGTGACAAATCATTTAATAGTCTTTAACTGAAATTTCACACAGCCAGTAAAAGTGCGAACAAGACAAAAAATTTATACAACTCGTAAAAGGACTCCGAATCTATGATGTTCCAACTCACAGTTACCAAAGAAATCTAAAATGGAGATATGGTTTTTATCCCAAGACCAGTTAAGCTTTAAAAGAACCAAATAAAGAGGTCTTCCTGTGCCCTATTGTTTATTTAACAAATACAGTATCTTGGAAGACATGTTAAAAATAGGAACTGTAGGCTCATTTGAGATCATGTACAATTTATACTACTGAAACAATAAAAACCAAACTCCTCTCAGTCAAATGACTATTAGGGCTGACGGTGGTAAGCTGTGTAAAAGCCACAGAGGCTCAGCATTTGGTGATTGTGTTAGAAGATCAAAGGTGTTGCTATTCTTAAACATTTAGCTGGCAGAATCTTTATTTATTTATTTAAGATTTCTTCTTCAGCCCTCTCAAAGGTAAATGAATATTTAGTGCAGGTTTGGTACATTTGAGTGAATTAAGAAATAAACTTTGGCTGGTGGTGTATCTCCATGGCAAAAGGTTTGGCTACCAAGTGTGAGGCTCTGGGTTCAATTCCGTAACTACAAAACCAGCAAGATAAATAAAAGCTTTCCCAAGAGCCCAAAGGCTACATACATATCCAGGGATGCCAGTTGATCCATTTGTAAGGAGCAGTTCTGCATTGCACATCCTTCTTTTGGTGGCTATCCATTCTTCCAGGCATTGTTCAGTACAGAGCTGTCTTCTTTCAGAGTGTTTTGACATGTCTTCTGCATCCTGGATTGCTCTGGCTGTGGGGTTACAGGTCCTCTGTACAATTCCTGATTAGAGAGAGGGTCTGTCTATTCAGCAGGAAAAGTTTCAGAAGACAGATCTTCAGCCACCAATGATTTTTAAGATTAAGGGGCTTACCTCTCAGAATAGGAGATCGGATTTTACCCGAAAGGGAAAATTCAGGGACATGGGAATGGAAGAAGCCTCCTCACCATGGAGTTAGGCCAAGGCCTCTCACAGAATAAGAATAAAGAATTTCACAACAAAACTCCCCGGAAAGACTGTGAACAGTGGACTAGTAACTCACCTCAAATAAGAATGGCAACACAGCAATGAGCCATGTGTAAGACCTAAGAAAACACAATCCACAGGTTTGCTGTGACTGCTCTCCCAGCTGTAAAATGTGTAACCTCTTCCCGAGATCTTGTAAGCAGTTATGCTTTACCTATAACCCAGCACAGCAGGGATTCGTGGAACCTCTGCCTTAGTCTCAGATTCTAGCCCTGCTCATCAGACTACCCTAAGACTTCACTTCCTAAACCAGGAATGCTTTGAACACTGTAATTCAGTGGCCACCACACTTCATATGGCTTTGTTAGAAGTACTTGCCACCCTCTCTTGATAGGCTCACATCCACACTTGGGAATTTACTGTCCTTTCCCTAAAAATCTGTATCTCTTGCCCTGCATAAATCTGTTAAAATTCTTTTTTGGGGGACGGGGAAGCAAATTAGTTTTGTTCATGTTTCTATATACCACGGTTTGGTATTTTCAACTTTATGGTTTCATTTAAATGAAACTTAGAATCCCCGAGGCTTATGACACCAATAAGATGAGAATATACAATACAAACCAGCAGTGGTGGCACACAGCTTAGACCCAGCACTCAGGAGGCAGATAGACATCTCCTTCTGAGTTGGAGACCAGCCTTGTACACTCAGAGCTACATAGTAAGACCTTGTATCAACAACCCCCCCACCCCCCAAAAAAAACCCACCATAACAAAAAACCTCAAGGATATATATCATAGAAAACATGTATCATTTATTACATGGATTTAGAAATCAACACGAATCAATATCAGGCACTTTTTAAGTACACACTATGAGAAATGTCTACCAAGGAGATGCACACTGAGCAGGCAACACCACAGAGACTCACTCATCCGTTTTTAAGGACAGTACAAAGTTAGAGAATTAAAAAGATGAAATATTGCATAATTAGCCCAACTGTATCCTGTTACATTTCTTCCCAACTTCAAACCACTTTAGGGTTAAATACAAGCACTCACTTTTTAACCATCCAGAGTGCTAAATTCTGCTCTTTCCCTCACTCCACTATCAGTCTTAAAGGATCACACCTGCTTTGAGGAACATGGCACAGATGCTTTATAAGAAGCACTCTGAATCTATGTTTTCTATTACATCTGATTCTACAGAAACACATGATGGTTGATTGCCGGCTTTTTCTTTCTTCCTTTCCTTTGTGACACTTTTGCTATGTAGTCCTGGTGGCTGATAGTATTTAGCCCAGACTGACCTTGTACTCCCAGCAACTCTCCTGTCTCAGCTTCCTGAATGCTGGGATTACAGTCTTAACATCACTACACGTGGCTTATTTTGCTGTCTTTTAAAGCCAGTATTAGCAGGTTTATTTTGTAATAATATTAGGTCTCAAACTACAAATCCCTTTAAACATTTAATGCCAATCTTTGCTATTTAAGCAAACGTGAGGAAAAATAGAGTATGGGAAATCATTTTAGAATATCTTCAGGTTCAACATTACAGTTTTATACTGTTATCTTTTCCCATGTTAACCAGGCTGGACTGGTATTCTCCAAAACATCACTACTCTTGTTTATATGAGGATAATGTGAATGTAAGTTAATAGCCTTTGGTCCTAGCTCCTAACTTAAGGACCTGACATAGTCTATGTATTTTTTTTTGTATTTCTGAATCTAGTTGTCAGCGTAAAAAATGAATGTTAAGTAGAATTAAGGTGCTAAGTATAGTATAACATCCAATTCTTCTACTGGTACCTGGATACCATAATCTGAACCTGCTCTCCTGATAGACTCAGCATCTCTGAAGATGCAAAGGTGCAGAGCAGTGTGAGTCAAGTCACTGGTGGGTGGGCAGACTGAATTACAGAGGTGACTCAAAGCCTAGTGGTCTGGGGAATAATGGTTATGGGCAAAGCTTAGAATCCCTTCAGAGCAGCCTTCGTTGTGGTGAGCAAGCATCCAGGGCAGCAAGGGTTAGCTGAGCTATGGAAGTTGCTCTTCAACAGGAAATTCCACATTGTGTCTGGAGAACGGAAGCGCTCAAATCCGTTATGTAAGAAACCCCCGTCTCTACCTCACCTTGCAAATGAGAGTATCAGGATACCAAGGGCAATTAGAAGACCCCAACATTCACATATGATGTAGGATGTGCTGTTATCCCCCATTGACAAAGCAGAACAGACTATAGATGCATTCCCAAAAATGCCTGCGGAGAAAACTAGACAGCTGTCTACAATTTTTCTATTTACACTAATATAAACAGATTTTGAGGTTGTCTGTACTGTATGTGATTGCTGTAGTTACAGCAAGAAATAGAAAGTGCCCATAAGAGAGGAACAGTGCCGTCTCTCTTCTAGGCATCTTAATACTATACACTCAGACAAAGGAAAAGAACACCTTAGAGACCTCTGGCCTGTCTTCAAGCTCCTGCACTTACCTTTAACTTCCATGACTACCTACGAGGCACTTCTTCAAGGCCAGGGAGCACTCTTCTTTCTACCTCAGGCCATGCTTATGTAATTAGGTTTACCACCTGCATAACGATGCCAGCCAGCAGTGCTAAAGCACTTTCTTCTTCTTAAGAGAAAATGTCACCAAAAAATAAATACTCATTCCCCATCGCCTAACCCACTTGCCTTCTCTGTATTCTTTGTCTACTGTGATAACCAAGGTGTGCTAGAAACAAGGGGATTTTTAAAATAAAACTCTCAATATAATGGGAAACATACACTTTATAAATGTTATGACAAACTTAAATGTATTCAAATGGTTTATCTTATGGCCAGTTTTACCAAGATATCAAGAGAAGATAAACAACTTTCAAAATTAGTATCAAAACAGGACACTTAAATCTATCCACATGTACAGAGGTATAAATCTTTGTTCTTTTCAAAACAGAGCACAGTGAGGTTAAATGAGATGTTTGTTTACAGATTAACACCTGAAACCACAGGACTTGCCGAGAGTTCTGCCCTATGACATGTAAACTGTCAGCATGATATCAGGAGTGCTCTACCGTACTTAGACCTAATTAATACTGTTAACGACAGTTCTGATAGTTTCATATATTAAATCTTTTTTACTCAGTAATAATTTTGTTTTTATGTACAAGTACACAGGAATGATATTATTTCTGAGGCTTAGTCTAAAAGGGTTAAAAAACAAAACAAAAAACCAAACCAAACCAAAACAAAACCCTTGTTACTTTGCAAATGTGGTGAAGTCTCATGCTTTCTTATGTCTTGTCAATAACTGAGCCAACTTTAACAATGGAGTAAATGCTTTTAAACATCCAATTAAGACTAAATTTTAGCCAACACCTTGGCAACACCAGAATGTGCTGAACTGATGTAACAATGATCCAACAACTATGCCAACGACTATTCAAATTAAAAGCTACAGAAGCTATAGATCTGGGATAGGTGAGGGGACTTTACAGACTATTTGTCTTTGACAAAACAACAAAGTAGATTTGAGTCTTTAAAAGGATTTTTAGTATACAGGAGAAAAATTTTCATCATGATTTGAAAAAGTATGAGAACACATGAACAGGCCTCAGCACTGCAAAGCCTACTGACTGAGGGCTGATTCTCTCAGAGCAGGTGGAGAAACATGAACTGCTGAAGGTAACTGGGAGCCTTACCACACAGATCTCAAACACAAAGCTTCCCGTGGTAACAGTCATCACATCCAATGGCTTTAGTCATTAAGGGTCTTACATTTACTGAAAGATTTTTCAAAGTTTCCTCAATATTTATAAAGTGGACTTATATTTCTTACCAAAATCTTTAGGAAATTTTAAAGTCCGATACTAAAACTAGTTAAATCTTTTCTTGAGTATCTTAAATCTTGACAGTTTGAATTAACCTTCAAGTTTTCAGGGCACAAAAAGTTTATAGAGTCACCAAGAATATGTTAAAACACAGAATAATTTTGTTTATAATTATGACAGAAATACTTCGATTGTTAACTAAAAAAAGTTAACAAATATAAAAGGTGTTTTAGGTCAAATTCTAGTACAAATAATGTAATATGTCAAATTTTCAATCAAATTTTTGAAGTCATTCAGGATATTTGATTTGTTAACTATTAAACAAGGCATTTTATGCAATGGAAGAAGATAGCTTCGCAGATACTAATCTGCAAACTGAGAAATTATTAATGTTCATTGAAAACTATGCCTTATGTTTACTCTTAAATTCATTTTAACTGTTTATCATACAATTTAATACCTAAAAAGGCTGCAGCTAAATTAATTACTATTTATAGAATGTTATCTCTTTGGGTAGATATTTTTCACACTATGATTTTCAATTAAAAATTACCTGATCATTTTAATCACAATTTATGACTGACTGATTCCTAGCTGAATTGGCATAAGGATCAACAGAAGGAAAGTCGGACAATTGCTTACCATGTAATTCTGCCCAGCCACATCAGGCCAGGAGTCTAGCAGACACTCTACCCACTTGTGTTACACATTTCCATCTGTACTATGAGCAACAAAAATAGGTATACAATGTCAAGCTTTCTCCTGTTTCATTTTTAAGGAGCAGCTTAACGATTCTGGGTTGGGGTTGGCTTGTTAGGACAATACAGAGAACAGCGGGTAAACTAAAAAGGGACACTTAACACCAAAGGTGGTACTCAGTGACATCAGGAGAATAACAAGTAATCATTACCTTGTGTTATTTGCTTTCCTTTAGAACACAAATCAAAGCCATTAACCTGAACTTGAGGTATATACACAATACATATTCAACTTTAAGCAAAATACTTATCATAATATTACATTTTTAAAAACTGGAAACAGTATCTGTGCTGATTTATATTTGATTCAATGTAATGAGAAGGGAACATTCAACTTGGGGTGGGGAGTCACGCTGAAATGAAGCTCCAAAGTTCAAATGTCTTCCTGTCCCTTTGTGCTCGCCAGAGCTCTACCATGTCCTGAGAGGATTCATCATGAGAAAATACCAGTCAGTCACAGGTTTAGAAGGAATGAGTAAGCAAACCAGGTGGTGACATTTCATCTTTGTTTTCAAATAAGTGGTCTTAATTTTCTTCTTATAGAAAACTCTTAAGTCAGTTTATTATAAATATATCTAAACCATTTTTTGCAGCTTTCAGGTAAAGTCCAGCACTTTGTTTATACAGAGTCCATGAGAAGGGGTAAGAAGAGATCATCTGATCTTCAGCCGTGACATCATCCATTCAAGTCCTTGGCATAACCTAAGAAGACAACAAAAATCATGTGACTCAATTATGGACTAAAAAGTTACAGACTATCTACTGTAGACATAGTTTTCATTAACCTAAAGAACAAAATCTGAGAGGATCACTGCGTACTGCAGATCCAAATGCTGCTTTTGGTTCAGTTTTACCTTAAAGCTTAGATAAGTGCCTAACAGATGCAGGGCACTCACAGGACTACGAATGTACAGGGTTTGTTTTTGTGTGTGTATATGTGTGTGTGTACATCACTGTGCTTGTTTTTCTATTTCTAGCAATGTATCCTAAAAATAAAAATCAGGAGGTAAGCAGGTTTTTTTGTATGACTAGCATTTTTAAATAGGAAAGAGTGAAATCTGAATGTCTAGAATCAGCAAAATCCAACATGTTTTAGAACATTCACATTATAAAACAGCAAAACGTTCCCTTTCCAAAAATACTTTTGACATTAAAATGCTCATGACATGAAGTAAAAATAATGGGATATTATGCTAAATATATTAGAGTTCTTAACACAAAGTATACATATAACTGTATGTAAAATATTTGAGGCAATGAGTATATCACTATTATTACTTTTTATTGACTAACAAGTAACTGGACTAATTTGAAATACAGAAAGGGATTATCCTTTGGAACAAGCAAACCCAAATGCATAACTAGAGAGAAACAGTCCTCAGCGATGTTACAATAAGCCCCAAACTGTCCTGAGTATTACTGTCTATGATGAACATGTAGAAATGAAAGCCTGTCACAGTGACTGTTTAGAAGAGTCACTTTTTTATTACTTATGTGCATGTGTCTATATGCATACATGTGTGCAGGTACCCCAGAGGCAAAAATGGGATGTTAACATCCCCTGGACCTGAAGCTAGAGACAGTTATAAGCCACCTGACACGGATGCTGGGAACTGAACCCTGGTCCTCTGCAAGAGCACCATGCTCTTAGTCACTGAGCTTTCTCTCCAATTCCTACATTAATTGTTTTTAACTTAAATTTTTAGATTAAGTATAAGTTTAAAAATATAAAAGAGTACAAAAAGCAATGAAGCAAACAGTGGTTTTAGGGAGTGACCACTTTTCTCTATTAGACTCCGATGTTTAAACTGACAGGAAACAATGCAAAAAAATGACTTTCAACTGTTAAGTGTACAATGTTAAACCACAAACTGCACTAAGCATGTAACAGCCATTATTTGTATCTTCCCAACAGTCAGATCACAATCCTTCCCATATACACAAGAAATCCAGACCTAGCAAGTTGGGCAAACAGCAGGAGTGGGGTCAAGAGAGGCCACTTGACTCCATAGCCCACAATCTTCAACCCATGAATCACAATGACTCCCAAAGGAAAACTAAGGTTTTGGTCTAGTTCAGAGATTTGATGTGAATGTTTCATAGTCACTTAGACTTGGTGGTTTTCAAAGGGAGAGAATTCTGGTCCCTGTTCCTAATTCATTTTTTGGTCCTCTATGTTTCTCACCCTGATGAAAATATCAAGAACCTCAGCCTCGAACTCTACTGCTTCTGAATAAATATTTATTCCTTTGAAAAGCAGCCAAAAAAAAAAAAAAATACTCTTCCTTTGAGCTTTTCACCCTATTTCCAACTTTCTCTATTTCCTTTTTTTCCCTGCTGAAATCAAGAGTTTATAGCTAGGCTGAAGAGATGCCTCAGAGTGAAGCACTTTCACTAATCTTTCAAGGACCCAGATTTGGTTCCCAGTACCTACACAATTGCTTACAACTGCCTGAAACTCAAGTTCCAGGGGGTCCAATGTCCTCTTCTGAGCTCTGTGGGTTCCTGCATGGACATGGTGCACACATATACACATTCAGGCACACATATACATATTCAGGCACATACACATAAAATAAATAATTTTTAAAAAAGACTTTACAGCTGCTATCCAAAAATCTATTTGTTCTTTAACTACTGTTGACTTCTTCGGTGTACTTTCCCAATACACAAATGAGTTCACTCATTCACTGTTACATTCAACAGTACTTTTTTCATCTTTCTGGTCCTTGACCAGACATTTGACAAAGCTTGCCTGTACTTCTTTCTTAAATACTTTCAGCTCTGGGCACAAAACCTGGTCACATCATATTGTCTTCTAATACCCTTGACCACAGAAGCAAGGACTTGCGCATTATGCATGGTTTGTCTACTTTTACTTCTAATTCCCACAAGGTGGGATGCGGATTCAACCTATTGTCTGGAGCATAGAAACAGGCACACTATTCTCTTTTTCGGACAGCATAATTTCCATTTGACAACACTGTTGGCCATGGTGGATATCTGCTGGTGTTACATATAAATCCTTTTCCTTCTGCTTTGTTGTGCATAAAGAGTAGACTAGTCTACGGAGCTGCTGTGAGGACTAAGACAGAACAGCATGGAAGGCATGCTAGGGAGCTTGGCAAGCTTTACTTAGTTCCTAAGTCCCAGCAGCTAATAGTACTGGCTGTTCTTCCAGAGGACCCAGGTTCAATTCCCAGCACCCAAATGGTGGCTCAATATTGCCTGTAACTCCAATCCTAGCAGAGCCAAGCCTCCTAGGATTGGCCTCTGTGAGCACAGCATGCATGTGGTTAGACATTTACTCAGATAACATAACTATACACATAATATTTTTCAAAGGGTAAAAGGTACTATCTGGTCTTTGTAGATCTGTTATACTCTCATTTCTCTAAGCTTCTATAGCAACTGGAGAAACTACATGCCTACATGTTAGCTCACGTATGGACATGTGTATCTTATTACATAATCATCCAAAGTCTCAAATGTAGACATCAGCTCCCTGAAATACTTATCAATTTGATGACACACATGTTTCTGAGCCAAGTGCATGGTACTAATGAGAAGACATCTTACCCCTCGCCAGTAAGAGCACAGCATGCTTGGATATGCCACTGGTGGTCTTTTATAGAAGTGAGCTTCAAAAACTGGGAGATTTCTGCTACTGTCATGCATTCTTTAACATCTTGTTTATTAGCAAAAATCAGCAACCCAGCTTTTCTTAGGTCCTGTAAAAGCAAATAAAACTTTAAAGGTTAGTATATTTCCCCATAGATTCTCAACTTAGCTAGTTATTTTTCATAATTTTAGTAAACTAGACTATCTTTTAATTAAAAATTTTTTTATTTTCACAAGTACTACAATTTAAACAGTTTCCACCATCTCACTTCTCACAGACTGACAGAAACAAACACTAACTATATTCTAAGTAAATCCTTGTATGGGCTTACATACTTCTCAGTTGTGTATGTCTGTGTGTTGTTGTGTATGTGCATGAGGGGGTGTAGTATGTGCAGATATGTGTGGAGGCAGGAGGTCAGCACTGAATGTCTCACTCTTTAGAAATAGGAGCTTTTACTGAACGTGGAGCTCACTGATTTCTTGGAGTGGCTGGCCTGTGAGCTCACGAGTCGGGGGGGG
>NW_021604636.1:13711159-13772128 GCF_004785775.1 Grammomys surdaster | reverse complement strand
CCCCCCCCCGCCCAGCACTGGAATTAGAGGCGTATGCTCTTGTGCTCCTTTGTAACGTAAGTATGTGCTGGGGATCAGACTCGGGTTTACATGCTTGAACAGTAAACACTATTAACTGAGCTATCTGCAAGATTCTCAGCACCAACTGTTTAGTCTTAAATGATACGTTTTATGGCCCTAAGTGCTTACATTTAATCATATTTTCAAGCATAAGAAATATCTACTAAACCAATTAAAAACCAAAAACTTTAATGGCTGCTAATAGTCATCCTTTACTACTGTACCAAGATGTTGCCCTTATTTATGTTTCCACATTACCTTTTTGGCTTTATTAACATTAATTACTATATACTATAATAGACGTCAGTTGTGTATGGTTTCTGAGGCCTTGCTATGTAGCACAGGCTGACCTTGAACTCATTATCTTCTCCCCTTGAAGTCTGGAGTGCTAGAATTTTAGGTGTACACCATCACTCACGGCTTAAATACTCCCATTAGCAAGCTGTCTACTCTGGACAGTTTGGGACAGTCTTATCTCAACATTGTTCCAATGGTTTTTCTGTATGCACCATCCCTTTTCCTCCAATCTCCTGAGCAAACCATTCACAACCAGGAGTCCATAAGAAAAGGAACTTCTTCAGAAAATGACCATACTGCAAGTCTCCAACAATGCGTGCAGTTGGTGTCATCTAAGCGCACAAGAAAGAAACGAAATCTATGACATGACACAATGGGCTAAATTCTCAGTTTGGAAACACTGTGTGTGTGTGCACGTGCACACACATACACACACACACACACACACACACACACACACACACACACACACACACACAAATACTAATGTATGATATAATTGCATAAAACTCCCAAAATTCTGTTCTCCCCCACCCTAAGAAAAAAACCACTGGAAAAACTAAATTTTTCATAGTTTCTAAGGCTACACAGAGATGCTATGTTTCTTTTCCTAGATCTGTTAGTTTTTTGAGACAGGGTCTAATAATTTAGCTTTGGCCGTTCTAGAACTTGCTACACAGATCATGCTGGTTTCAGACTTAGAGATCCCCCTGCCTCTGCTTTCCTATGCTGGAATTATAAGCCTATATCCATTTAAAAAGGCCATCTCAGCATTAATAATCTGTTAATGTGCTTAAAGATACCATCTGCGGTGGACACTAAATGATGCTGTTCCACACAGATTACTCTTACACATTTGGGGACTTGATTCTTCTGGTGTAAGAATGTAAATTTCCTTTATGGTTAATGTTTCGCAAAGTGTTTTATGCATAATCAAGAATGACCTAGAGTGCCCTCTGCAGGATTCCATAAAAATAGACAAGAACTCAGGTAGATGGGTAACAGTTTTAAGATTTTATATTTAATTAGTTTCAGACATTGTTTGGTCTGAAAACAATCTAAACATAAAATGAAAACTGAAGAGCTAGATCATGAATTGAACATACTCAGTAATTATTAGTGATATATTATGCTGTCTTAAATGAAAATGGACTATTATTGAAAGGTGGTATGTGACTGAGTTAGTAAGCAGACAGATATTTCATGGGATTTAATATCTATGTTATCATTTTAGAGGTTTTGATATCTCTTGTAGTGTAGGCTGAACTCTTTTATACAGGCCAGGCTTGCTAATGATGACATACTCAAGATATAAAATTCTGATACAGGTATTTGGTTCAAGTTAGGAATATACACTGTACCATTTATAAATAATTTAAACCTATCATTTGTAGTAATAAAATATAAAGAAGCCCCTAAACTGGGACTATACAAACCAACTGTTATTAACAGTCTCACAGAGAGATGGCTCTGCAAGTAAAATATCTGCTGTGTTAGCAAGCATGAATATCAGAGTTCCAAACTCCAGAACTGAGTCAAAGCGATGGATATGTGGCTGGCCTCTAATCCTAGTGTGTGAAGGAGGTGGAGACGAGGACGCCCGAGAGAAAGCTGCAAAGCCAGGCATACCAAAACAGAGAGCTCCAAGTTCAGCTAGTGACTGCCTAGATAAATAGCAGAGGTAAATCTAAGAAGACACTCAACATCAACGCTGGGCCTCCACAGCATGTGAACACTCGCATGCACACCACACCAAACACAACAATAAAAATAAATAAATAGAAAGAGTCTTTAAACTAAAGCTGTAAATTTTTTCTAGATCTCAAAACCCACACTTCCTTTGGAGTTTTTTGTGAGAATCTCACAGATATCAGACTGGCATCATGAAGTTCTTAATTACTGAAAATAATAACAACAACAAACAGCAACCCTAAAATGGTATTTTATCTGAATAGAGAATCTGCTTTTTATTACATAACCTCAAGACTAAATACAATATTATGACAGTAACAGAAAGCATATTGGATTAAAGGCTATTTATTAAATTTAATTAATTTGTAAGCTATGAAAATTTAAGATAAACAATGGTAACCTTTTGTTCACAAGCTAATTTAAATATTCTAAATATACTAAGAAAACTACACATATAAAAATGTAAAATATCCAGGCCTGGTAGTGCAGGCCCATAGTCTCACAACTACCTGGAGGCTGAAACATGCTGACTACATGTATATGGCCAGTCTGAGTAGCTTAACAAAACCCTGGCAAAAAAACACATGATTTTAAAAACTTGGGAGATAGCTCATCAACAGAGTGCTTGACAGGGATGTGTGATGCCCTGTGTCCAATGTCTAGCACAGACAAACAAAGTGTCTAACGTATCTGTCAGTTTAGTCAAGCGAACAGCAGCAAATGTAGACACGTGCTCATCTGCCATATGCCAATACTGCCTTTGTAACAGAAGACTTAAGTGATAAAAGAGTCAAGTGACAAGCTTGACTTGGAATAGGCAATTATAGCTCCAGTGTGTATATATAAAAAAGCGCACTGGGATTGGAGACTGCCTAGCATGGAATCTTTTCAGCAGTCAAATTTGGCTGAAATAAAAGCAAAGGCACAACGATGGGCTAGAGTATATCAGAACCAAGAAGCTGACTCCAGTGCTAGACATAGCAGGCAAGTATGGCACTCCCAACTTGGGCATGAGACAAGTTGAGCAGTGCAAGGCAGTCTGGTTAAGACTGCTGGTGTTAACGAAATATGGAGCAGCCTTGAAGTAGCACAATAACACAGGGCAAGGAAGTAGAATGGCTCATGGTAAATGTTTTGGATTGTGGAACACTAAAGGGCAATGTCTCCCATTCAGATATGCTGTTTCCAACACTGCTCTTTTGACAACAAAACTGACAGGCATGATGAGATCTTTTGTGCTGTACTATATCTGCTAATGTTTCTTTTTAGTATCCCTTCAGCCATTAACTGGTACTTACTATAGTAGTTTTTCAGAGAGTCCCACCTGTGATTTGTACAAATATTTTATTACACAAAGCTAGTACTTGTTCTACAGATGTATAAAAGCACCAAGAACACTAAAGGCTACATTTTTAAACACAATATTCTGTATGTTGTGGTCTGAATATGAAATGACCACCAAAGGCTCATGTATGTGAACTCTTGGTTCCCAAGTAGTGATGCTGCTTGAGAAGGTGACAGAACTTCACAAACAGAGCCTCAGTGGAGGAACTAAACTACCAGGGGTAGGCCTTTAAACTGTATGACAAAGCCCACTTCCCACTGGTATTCTCTACTTCTTAAATCTGGGTGTCATGTGATCAGCCAGCCTCTTGTTCCTGCCTGCTGCTGTGTTTTCCTCACTATGATTGACTATATCCTTCTGGAATAAAAAGCTGAAACAAACCTATTCTGTCTTAAGCTGCTTTTGTCAGAGTAATTTTATTACATGAACAGGAAAAGAAACCAGAACACTGTGTGAATTGGGTAGACACTTCTAAGCTGTTGGCAAAAATCCCAATATTAGAGGTAGGCAACCTCTCAATGACTTGTCAGCTAGGGAGGCCCTGAAGGCCACAAACTATAAAGGTATATCACTTTTATGCATGACAGAACTAGGTAGAGTCCGTAATGTCGAAGCCAATGCATGCTTTGGCTACAGGATATGGAGATATCAAGCACTGTTAATCCCTTCCTAGTGGATGGTTTTCATAGTGCTAGAAGGTATCTTGTGGGCTACTAGGGGAAGAACTGTCACCAGCAATCTGGTATGGCCTGTGGACTACAGTTCTATCATCCCAAAGAAAATGTGTGACTACTGGTACAACAGTGGCATGACTTTTATGGGTACAGCCTGTTTTATAACTGGATGTAAGGACTAGTCTATAGGACATAACTCACTAGTGTTGTAAACCAGACAAAAGCCAATGGCAAAGACGGCCACAAGCCTCAGAAAGGAGGCCACTGCTACTATTTTCTTAAATGAATGCAATGGTCCTGTCAAGTTGCCTGCCTTTTAAATGCTTTGCATGTTGACAGATTACTGTTTCTGTCAGCTTCAGTAAGCCATGGGGGGATTTCTTTTTGGCAACAGGGAATGTGTTGTAGAGACTCAAAGTCTCTAGCTGTGTATGGTGGTCCACATCTTAGGTACTTGAAGGTAGAGGCAAATAAATGTATCTCTGTGAGTTTGAGGCTAGCCATCCAGGCAAGCACTCTACCAGTGTGTATATACATAGTCCTAATTTATTTAAACTTTGAATACTGTGACTAGGGGTATTTTGAAGGACTTATAATTATAAGCTAGTCATATAATTTCATTTGGTAAAAGGGATTTAAAAAAAAAAAAAAGATGGGAGAAAAAAACCCTAAGAGCAACTAGGTTTAAATATTAGTCTGATAACACAGAACACTCAAAAACTATTATATGCCAGGTACTTGTGATGTGCCTGTCAAACAATAATCCTCTGTATGAATACTCTGCCTAAAATGTAAAAAGAAAGCTACCTGGCAGAAATTCTTTTGCCCAGTGAAACCTCTAAATTAGATTTTTAAGCTAAATACCAGTCTATGATTATCTGTGAAATCTTTCTCCCATTTCCACACACACTTCAAATTTAGGAAATATGAAAACCCCAAAACATGAATGACAAGCAGGTATGACCAACAGATAATTTTTTACATTGAAATATTCCTTGTGAGAAACACTAAGAGGTGATAGGATGCTCATTCTCACTTACTACCAAAAGCAGACTTACCTCGTGGGCTAGCATTTTGTAGAGCTCTTCTCTAGTTACAGAAATTCTTTCTCTGTCTGTGCTGTCCACAACAACTATTACAAACTAAAATAATTATCAAAAACATCATTAGTGACTTACAGAATTTAGTATCTGAAAATTTATAAGGTACTTATGTATTTAATTACATGACACTAATATTAAAACATAAATATGGTATGGAAAGAGAACCAGGGATACTTAGTATTCTTGCTTTAAAGCGTAAGGGCCTGACTCATTTCTAATTCAAATACATTTACTAATTTTTAAGAAAAAACAAAAGAAAAGAATATTATGCTAACACTCTAACCAAAATAGAACATTTTCTTCTTTTCGAAACTACTGTATGAATACTAATAGGTCTATATCCCTGTATATAGTATTTCTTAGCATTGTGATACTCATTCTATTAGATGACATTTGAATAAACCCTTTTCCAGGCTGACACAATTTAATGCCTGCAGCATTGTGTATTCATGCTTGACATAGACCTTTATAAGCCATACATATAATTCCTCCAAACACATGATGAAATGCAAATGGAGTGCTGGGACCAGGCCATGAGAGACACTTGGTAGTATCATTAATGATTTAACTATCAGCCTTACACATATATGTGCAGAGTATTTTAAGGCCTTATAATACACACTAAAAAACAACTGATGCAATCTTTCAACTTATAGGCATAGATGATGAATTTAAATGTCATAGGTTTGAAATTTTCTCTTGGAACATAACATGTAAATAAAACCATATGACTATGTTTAAAATGCCTTATAATTAAAAGAGTTCTTCAACTGCAACTACACTACATAAAAGAAAATACATGGCAAAAACTGGCTAGGACTCAAACCACAGAAGAGTCCTTTTCACTTAGCTGGGATTTCTCCCATGTAGACACATATAAACAGCAAGAAAGAATGCAATCAGAAATCATGAAATGCAAGTCATTTAAGAGTAACTACTGGATCAAACCACCCGACTGATCACCCATCAACTCTCGCTGCAGAGACTCAATGATGAACTGAGTCAAGATTGGAAACAAGAGATGGAAGACTACTATGCTCACATTCTAAAATCAAAATGCTGCCCCATTGTTAAAGACTGTTATGACTCAAATGCAAATGCTTCTCAAGGACTCAGAAACCCATGTAAGCACTAGCATTAAGAATGTTACCTCTGTGTTAGTATAGTAAGTGTTCCAGGAAGAACGAAGGGATTCTTGGCCGCCAATATCCCACATCAGGAAACGTGTATTATTAACCACAATCTCTTCCACATTGCTTCCTATTGTAGGAGATGTATGTACAACTTCATTCATGGAACTAGGAGGGGAGAGGTTTACAAAATTAGTGAGGAAGCTAGCTTATCTCACCAACTCTTACATCAAGGAATGTACTCAGACCCAAGTGCCCTTGTTTTGGAGCTCACACAATGATTCAGCTAAAGATATAAAAGAGCTCAAATAAATAATGGTTTTAAAATATTACAGATCATTCGGGCAAGTGTATAAACAAATATTATCTTGTTTTATAAAAACAAGAGGATCAAAGCAAAACAATGAGCATGCCTGGTGTCGTGCAAATTTCTAGCTCAGCACAGACAGTTCCTGGGCTCCTGGCTTATGGTTAGTCTGCTTGGATCCACTTAACTTTTCATTGATTTCATCGATCAAATACCACAAAAGCACAAAGAATAACTAGAAACAACAAAATTAAATTTTAAGCAGTTAATACTTACAACTGGTAAAGGATGGTAGTCTTCCCAGCATTGTCCAGCCCAACAATGATAACTTTGTGCTCTGAAATAAAAACCAGCAGAGACTTACAACACACACAGAGATCCCATACTTGAATCTTTTTTTGTTTCTGTGGTATAAGTCAGCATATAACACTTTTTAGCCTTCTTAAAGGCTTCTATTCTCAAAAGAATACTCCAATAAGCAAGGAGTGTGCTGTTCAGCTCACTCTCTTTGCCTCTCCTCATTCTACAAGGACACCTCTCATCTTTCCAACCATCTCTCCAGGCAGTCAGAAGCACCCTCTCTTTCTAGGCCTAAGAAAGTCTATGCTCAGCAAAGGATCCCCAAATGTAGTCACAACAACTACAAATGACTTAAGTTACTAAAGTTCAATGTGTGGAAGTGAAGGCATCTCTTACGTATGTTCATGCAAAGTGTGAAAAAGAAGTAGAAAAAGAAGAGTTTGTTCCACCGGTAACCGTAAATTTATCTCATGAGTCTGCAAATTCAATCCTGCTACTATCCCGAGTTCACAATTTCAGAGAGAGTCACACACAGAAGAATACCAGCAAGCACAATAAAGGCACATGTTTCGAAGAAGCTTGACAAGCCAGGGATGGTGGCCATGGCTGTGCTTCCAAACACTTGAGAAGTGAACAGGAAGATCACAAGTTCCAGGCTGGACCAGGCAATGTGGTAAGACACATTTCAAAGAACAAAACAAACTCAACTGGCTGACAGTACAGGCTCCCTAACCCTGGCTTAACACTTACAAGCTACATTCACTACCAACCCAACAGCTGTATTATGGATATATATGCACACACACAATATATATATGTATATATATGTGTATAGACACACATATATACACACACATACACAAACACATTTATGTGTATATTAATATATAATTACATATTTATGTTTATTTTTAGTGTTAAAATCAAAAAACTCTTGAGAAATGTGGGATTCTAACCCAAGCAAGTGTTACAGGCTTCATAACCATGAATGTACTTCACAGTGGGGCCACGTCTGCATCAGAACTAGATAACTGAGTTCTTAAGCTAGGAAAGGAAGCCTTTTTCCAGGTAAGTTTCTAACTAGCACAACTGGGCCTTTCTAATTTTACTTGCAAATGTATGCATTCCCAATTTGTTGATGTATGCTTTCTTCAGTTCTGTTACTACAAGCATCTACAAAGGTATTGAAGCAAAAAGAAAATTCCCTAGTTGAATACTGATTTTAAGTTAAAGCCTCCTTGGACTGGGTGTGGTGGCATACTTTAATCACATCATTTCAGAGGCAGAGGCAGGTGAGGTAGAGGCTAGCATAGTTTATATAGCAAAGGTTACAGTGTGAGGCTCACTTTTAAAACAAACTAACTAGTCTTTCTAAAATATCTGCTTAATTCTAACTTGAAGGAATACATTTTGTACTATCATGATTAGCTACAGGTCAAAATTTAGAAAGACTTCTAATAATCAGAAACAAAACACATTTATAATCATCAATGAAAGGAATAGTGTTCTCCCCCCCCTCCCCCCAAGACAGGGTTTCTCTGTGTAACCCTGGCTGTCCTGGAACTCACTCCGTAGACCAGGCTGGCCTCGAACTCAGAAATTCACCTGCCTCTGCCTCCCAAGTGCTGGGATTAAAGGCATGTGCCACCACTGCCTGGCAGGAATGGTATTCATGAAACATTACAAACTAAACAGGACCAGTCTAAAAGTAATACAAAGTACAAGAATATATGGCAAATGATATAAACGATGACTTAAGCACGCATGTGTGTGCGAACAATGTGCCCACAGATGATTAACACAGTATCTGTTTGATCGCGTACGGAAGCTATAGCAGGCACTGTTTCAGCGCTATGACTTTTCAAATGCTTTTGTCACTCTTGCTTCCAGAGCCACGCTAACATTCTCAGTGGTGATAAATCCTTTTGCCTCTAAAGATGAACCTGAGTTTTTAAAGAGGGTTCCTTGGAACCATCTTGGTCACCAGGGAAAAGATAGCTGAAATGAATGCCAGCTTACTGTTAAATAGGGCATGGCTCTTTGTAATAATCATTAAAACAACAACAAACAACAACAACAACAACAAAACCCTCTTCTTTCCAATGACATTCTAAATTGAGCTTTGGCAGGAAATCTATCTGGTTTCTAAAATAATACCTTTCATGTTAAACCCTTCCTCTAGTTTGGACACAAGTTTTCGCTTTTTGCTTTTGTTTTGTGATCTTTAGTGATGCCTTCAAGGATTTATGTCCTGATTCTAAAACCACTGTTTTTTCTTAGCTTCTAAGAAAGCATGGAGGGGTGTGTGTCACATCTGGCTACATGGGAGGGATTGCTCCTGGCCAAGCCAGCATACTGAGCAAAACCACTGTGCAGCAACAGATGCTAAAGTAAGGCAGAGGAGAAGAGGCTCACACCACAAAAATTTCATTTTCTCAGGATACAAGCTCAAGAAAGGATAGAGTATCTAGAAAAACAACAACAAAACCCAGGGGCGGGAGCATATGGTGGGTGATACACTGTCCAATCCTGTATCTGGAGGCATGGTGTAAAGTTTTTAACAGGTAAGACTATCCAAGATGGAAAAATAGCCAGCTAGAAAATAAATTTAGCTCGTAAAGAGAGCCATTATTTGATGATCCACAGGACTGGGCATGAGGGAAGTCCTAACAGGGAAAAGTTAGGGTTGGGTGAAAGAGAGCAGGAAAGGCACTGGGATACTGGAAGTTAGAAGCCTTGAAGGCCACATGTCCTTCTATGTCCCTGCTGGTAAAACAGATAGGAAAACGGAGGTTACATCACTGGGAACAAGGTGAGAAGGGATGAGTGTGACAAAGGGTAAAATGTCTTAATCCTAAGCTCCTAATTCCTTTCTTGGCTGCCCATTAAATCCGGACAGCTGTCCACAGACCTCGTCTCCAGATTATCCACCGACTTTCCATTTAATGTTGCTAGTAGCATTTTCCACTCTGGTGACACTGCTCTTCTGTTTAACTTTACAAAATTAATCAAGTCCTACACCACCACCAAATACATAAATACACAGCCCAACTGAGACTACTAAAATACCAAAAAAGGGAATCTAAGCTATTATAACATAAAAGGCAATCATGACATTCTTCAAGAAAGAAAAAAAAAAACAGAAACTTATGTCAAGCATGTGCAAAACTTAAGAAACTCTCCGAAGAGCCACAGGCTGTGCGTGTGCGTGTGTTGCGTGGATATGCAAAGTTTAACCTGGGGAAGAGTCTGTAATCCAGTGGCTCACTCCCTCACACAGCCTCATGTCCACAAACCGAATTCACTTCCAACCACTAGAGGGGAATGTGCTTACAAGAAAGTATCAATGACCATTTTGGTGGCTTCCTAAATCAAACACAGGGCGTATGAGTCATAATGAGAATTGTAACATTGAGAACTGTAACATTAAGACAGAGTTGTGTGTGTAAGAAGTTAAAAGATAAAGGTGTCAATGCAATAGTTACAAGCCAGTTTATTCCTGATGTAGAATTAGATCATCACACGTGTTCTAATACTAAATCAACTCCTGCCCGCACACCTTTATGGTTTGTGCACTCTGCACTCCTCATTACCAGACATAGCAACACTTTATAGAGAATGTATATCTGCAGTGCTAGAATTCCGTGTTACAGTAAGCTTCAAGACAAATACTCCACGGAACATACAATACAGCATATTAGGAGGTAATGTTACCAAGGACATATGTCAATCAGACTTTGGCCATTCCAACTCCATGACACTTGTGAATCATTGCAATGACTGTTTTGTATGACTTCATTTAGAGGGCCTTTCCTACAATACTCCTGCACTCAGAAAAGTCCAAACAACACATCATTATTCTCTGCTGGGATTCAGAGTTTGACCTGGGCTCTACCTTATCAATCAATACTGCTTTGTCAGAAAAGCACTTCTTGTCCATGGTTCCTTCCTCTTTCATTTTCTTTGACACACCCAGGCAGCCTATTAGTCCACTGGTTGTCTAAGAGTATCTGACTACCACTTGGTAAATTAATCAAAAAAATGAAAGGTAACTGTCATTTAAAGACCTTCTATCTCTATGTATTACACAAACACCACCATCATCTCATACCCAAATTATTACTTAGCCTTACCAAGTCTGGGTCTGGCAGGCATGTCAATCTATGATGTGACCTAGCATAAAAGCCATTAACTTATTTAAAATACTATGAAGTTATTGATTCTTTTTTTTTTTTTTGGTAAAATTTGACCATGCAATTTTGAGCATGGATGTTGTAGATGACAAGTTGTGTCCCAACATCAAAAGCTCAGACACACCTGCTCAAGCTAAAGCTTCAGTAACAAAGACTTGCTTTTAAGAAATTGCTGGGGGAGGAAAAAAAAATGAGAAACAAAGATGAAAATCAGAGACCCATTAGGAGGCAGAAATCACACAGTAACTTGAGGTTGGGAAGTTTAACAAAGAAAATATCTAGTACCGATTAGAAGGAGGTACTGGTGAGAAGATAAAAGTAATCACTATGCCACGCAAGCCTCAGGTACTAAGGGTAAAGGTGCATGTGCTACAAACGGCTTGTCCAGAGTGCACACTGTCATCAAGAACAAGCATTTCCTCCTGTAATGTCTCTCCGGGAAGCTCCACTCTAAACCCACTGAGAGAATGCCAGGGTACACCTGGAGCTAAGAGGAAGTGTCCTGACAAGGTCCAATGTCCAGTCACCTTCCTGCTGTACTCTCCTGCATGGTTGAACTCTCTTAGAAAAAAAGACCAGGAACTGAAGTGGCTTCTCTAACACAAGAGCAACGCAGAGCGAGCAGCTTTGCCAGTACTCATTCATAACTTGATTCCTTTCTGAACAGCCAAAGAGCAGAGGGAAGAGCAAGGCTGTCAAGAGAGAAACTCTACAACCTTTTACAGTCTATGTAGGTGTTGGAAAGGCTCTTCCTTCACCTACCACATTCTTTATAAAGGGGTGTGTGTGGCGCAAGTGTACACATGTGAGTTGGGGGTGGTGGTAGTGAGAACACACTGGCACTAGAGATCCTTGTTTAACATCCCAGGCCTACCATTTTAAATAAATAAAGCCCTAATGTGCAACTGTAAAAAAAAGTTTCTGGAAGTAACAAAACTGAGGCAGATTAACCAACCTGGGTGAAACACCTGAAACCTAGTGTCCCAAAAGCCACTAGAATTACCAGCTGCTAAGTCATCTCTAGAGACAGGCTGGGTTTCTTTTTTGCTGCCCTAGACTATAACGGATGCTTCATAAAGGCAAGGAGATTTGTCTGTTTCATTCTCCGCCTTATTCCCAACATTCAGAGCAGTGGTTCTCAACCTTCCAAATGAGTAGACTATTTAACATAGTTCCTCATGTTGTGGTGATCCCCTCAACCATAGAGTTATTCTGTTGCTACTTCATAACTGTAATTTGCTACTGTTATGAACAGTAAAAAAATCACCGTTTTCCCATGGTCTTAGAGATCGAGACCCACAGGGTGAGAACTGCTGTTCTACACCCAAAGAGGAGCCAAAAAGATATTTACTTATTTATTTGGTTTTTCGAGATAGGGTTTCTCTGTGTAGCCCTGGCTGTCCTGGAACTCACTCTGTAGACCAGGCTGGCCCCAAACTCAGAAATCTGCCTGCCTCTGCCTCCCAAGTGCTGGGATTAAAGGTGTGCGCCACCACTGCTTAAAAAGGTATTTAAACAAACACTGATAATAAGCTCTTCTAGAGGTGCAAAGTCATTGTTGGCAAACCTAAATCTAAACTAAAGACTCACAACTCAGTCAACAGGGAGAAAAGAGAAAACAGAAAAGTTGTCACTGGCTTCTTAAAAAGATCAACAAGCATTAACACATTTCTTTGTTTCCTTTCCCAATTGTCTGATAGAAGCCACTTGACTCTGCTTCCTCTTTTCCAGGGAAATAATTACTTACAAATTTATTTATTTATTTAGAGACAGAATCTCACGTTAGCACAGGTTGGCCTTAACTTCACTATGTAACCAAGGATGTGCATCCTAACCTACGTGACCCCCACCACCACACCCCCTGTTATCTCTCTGATGGGTGTGGTGAAATGGGAGGCATTCTACCAACTGAGCTACAGCCCCAACTTCAATATTTTTTAAATGATGTCAATAAATTGCAATATGTAGAATAATGTTTAATCGTTATGGAATCTGTGGGTCACCTAAAAATAACCTCTGGTACACTATCACAGCTTTAACTGAGCAGCTGCTGTTTGAGAAGACAGAGCTGCTATGTCTCTGCATTCATCAATATATCAAACTCTGCAATTACCCAAAGCCTCTTTCTACAAGTCTCCGTGAAGAGAGTATAGAAACGTGTCCTGAACCTTCTGTATAATAAAACATCAAAGACACACCTAATTTATGTGTCCCCTTCTCCACGGGTCCAAAAATACCAACAAGTGTCTTCGACAGTGAATTCTGTGAGGCTACTGTGCTGGGAACAAACCACTTAACAAATCATTTCTTCACGATTTCACTATATGGACTGGTAATTTTCGAGAAACTGAACTCTATTAACTCTCTTGTTAATTTTCAAACACTGAGTAAACACTACTACAAAACAGATTATAAGATCTGTACTGAACCAATGCATTCCTTTTATCACTTGCAACCAGCTGGGTTTCTTTTAAAGTTCTAATTCATATTTTAAGTCACAGCAACAGTTTTTTTCTCTTTATTGCCTTCCACTTCATTTAGTACCGTTATCTAAAGTATTTTTTTAATTATTATTTAAAAAGCAGAGTCCACTAGGGATTACAAGTCTCATAAAGCCAGCTCTATCCCGGAGGAGGAGCATATCAGAGATCAGCTCCGTCTAAATAGTAGGCACCACTGTTTATTAAGTTTTAACTGGGAAAAGTGGGGGTGCGATAATGCTACCAGGTTATACAAGAGAAAAACAGTACGTGGTTGACAGATGTAATGAACTGCAAGTAGAGCTTTTTTTTTTTTTTTAAAAAGCAGTACATGTCATTTTAGTAACTATGTAGTTCTGTTAGAACCATAGTCTCTCCAGTGTCACACACCCATTTTGTAATTTTTTTTGTAAATCCCTTATGCTTTCCGTGGCAAATGTCTGCGTTTAAGCGAACTCAACCAGTAACCTGCTAGTTACCTAATGCTAACGAATGTCTCCCGAGGCAGGCTTTTAAAAGCTTTGAGCCAAACACTTTAACAAGGATCAAAAAAAAACCCCACCACCCCTAATAACCCAAGAAGGTAAACGACCTTAGGCTTGACCTTTACCACAGAGACGAACGGCGCAAAGGGGAGACTCCATCACTATTCTGCAGCGAGGGTCTCCCCTCCCCTCCCCCCAAAGCCAGCCGCCCGACGCGAACCAGGCGAGTCCAGCACCAGTTCCAGTTTTCCGCATTCTGCAAACCGTGGGCTCGGTGGCGCCTCCAGGGCCAGGGTCAGGGCCCTCGGTCTTCACCCTAGAACCCCAGCTGTTGCCCGTGCGGCCCAAACACAACTGCCGGCTGGCGACCGGGATGGAGGCAGGTCAGGCCGCGCGCTGGGCCCCTGGCGTGGGGCAGGGCACCTTTTGCGCTCGCGATCAAATCGGAGCAATGGGTGTATGGCGGGAGGAACCTCTCCCAGGTCCCGGGAGACAAAGGTGACCCTCCCGCCTGACAAGAACCGAGACCTCCCCGCCCGGCCCAGCCTCACCCTGGTGATTGAACAGCCTCCAGATCCGGGTGAAGAGAATTCCCATCCTCGGGCAGCGGAGCCCTCCAGCCGCCCGGGCTCAGGCTGCGGGGCAGAAGGACGCGCCGGGGCCTCCGCCTCTGCTCCCGCGCCAGCCGCGCGCCCGCTTCCAAGGACCCGCGGGGAGGCCGCAGCCCAGGCCGCCCAGCCACGCGCGAGGCCCCGCCGCTACCGCCGCGGCGCTCGCCTGGCTCGCGGACATCGCCGCCGCGTTGTCTGCTCGAGCCTCGCGGGCCACCGTCCTCCCCCTGCTCCTCTCCGGCGGCGGCTCCGGCAGGGGCGGGGCGGAGCGAGGGAACTGCGCAGGCGCGGGGACCGGAGGCGGGGCGAGGAGGTTGGAGGCGGGGCGAGGGGGAGCGGAGGCCCCTGCGGTACCGAGGGCCAGCGGAAGGCTGCGGCGCTCTAGGCGTGTTGTTGTCGGGGTTTGAGGTTGTTTCTGAGCCTCGAGCCACAATGCAAATTTGTAACCATGCCCAACTCCAGAAGTCCCAGGTTTGGGCCCCGACGATGGTAAACTTTAAGTCTATTTAGAGCCTATTATCCCTGACAGCAGCTGAAATCGTTGGCCTACTTTTTTCTTTATAGTCGCTGCAGTTTTTCGTACCTCTGTCTTTCCTTCTCAGCGCTCTTCCCTCTCCAATCTCCTTCTCCCTCTCAGGCCACGCTTGGCTGGAACAGTTTTCCTTAAGCATCTCGCCGGTTTAAAACTCTTAAGTGGTCACAAAAGTTGTCTGAGCTGAGTTCAAAACACTGTAGACAAGAAACTCACTGTTCTTCACGCTATGGTCCAAATGTCTTTTCCCTCTCATTCAGGAGTCACCTTCCTGTTAAATAGATGGCCAAATGCTGTCTGTGCTCTTCAGTCTTCTTGTCTAAAGTTTGAACAGTTGTGCCTCTGGGTATGTCCAGCACTGCGCCCCCCCCCCCCCCCCGGGGCGGAATAAATGGTTGAAAAGTAAAATATAAGTAATCGTTGGCGAACTTGATCCGAAGAGTTCATGCCCGTGTTTTGGTTTTGCTTACTTTTAGTTCCCTTTAGCTAAGCAGGGTAGATCTCTAGATCTCAATATTCCTGATGTAGAAGCATAGGGTTGATTCCTGAGGTTAACTGACAACTGACAGTTTTGACTCAAAGAAGAACTGGGGTTGTCTACTTCTTCCACAAAAATAAACAAAGAAAAAGAGTAGAATCAGCGTCATTTCTTTCTATTCTCTTTAACGTCAATTTGTAAGAGGGAAGAAAAAAGGCAGAGACAGAAAAATGTGGGAGACTTGTGAAAGGCCCTTTTGAGCTGTTCCCGGTATCACCTCATCTTCAACAGTCACATGAAATGAAGCACTATAGCCCACCTGACTTCTAACCATATACTGTCTTATCTCGACGTATGGGAAAGAGAGTTCTTCATCTTCTTTGGGGGCTTGTGTTCAAATGCCAGTCTTAGAGGAGGCATACATAAAGGAGAATAAAATCATTAAACTAGTGTGCACATTTATATTATATCTGGATATACTTAATAGCCTGTAGGCTGTTTAGAAAATCGGTGTTTGCATAACAACTTACACGAGCTCTGTAGTGTTTCCATTCTCATCCAGTGTAGGCAGAACTTTAGCAACTCGAGACAGTTGACAAATTCCCACATCTTTGGCAACTTATTAATGTATGCCAGACCCATATTTACTTGCGAAGTTAGAGATCTGTATTTTAGAACTGTATTAAGGAAATGGTCTCTTAGACTATTTTCCAAGTGTCCCTCACAGAAAAGGGGGATGGATTTGACTAGTCGAATCTTGGCTGACTTTCCTAGATAAAATACAAAGTTGTTAACTATAGATGTAACTGGGAATCTTTAATGAGGGATATCAAACTTTTTGTTCTTCCTTCTGAGATCTTCTGAATATTTTATCAATTTTTAAAGTCATGAGCAAAATGCCATGAAAGACTTCTGCTTCAAGGAAGGAGAGAGTAAAACATGTGCCTTACCAGTCTACTGTTAAAAAGCAGAATACTGGATACAAGACAAGAAACAACTGTTTCCAGATACTGGAAAACAGCCTGTGGACTGTGATCCCTAACTAAAGAGAAACAGTGAGCTTTACCATTGCCCTGTATTTCCCCCTTAGCAAAAACAATTCTCAGCCAACTCCAGAGGGAGTGGACAGCCAAATAAGAGGAGGATAGTCCCTTACCATGAAGACACAGCTCTGTGTTTCCAGAATCAGGGAGGCTAGACTTAGAGAAGCAGAGTCTTTATCTCCATGTGACTTCTATAGGATTAAACCCTAGGTTGTTGGCTAGTAATAGTTTCCAGAGGAAAAACCATACCAGGATTATTGCAAAAGAATCTCCAGATAATTGCTTCGAAGGATCAGGAGTCATTAATATAAAATGGTCCCTTCAGTCGGTGAAAACGAACACATAGGACATCAGTAGATGCCTGGATGTTAAAAAGCAGCTAAGCCCAAGAAGAAGCCCTAATTGAGACCAGTCTTAAAGGAGCCTGACTGAGGACAAACTTTGACTAGGAGAGCAACTGCCTGTTGAAACAAGTTTGATGTTCCACAAAGGAATACAAGTAGACATCACAAATAGTTTGCAATATTATAAGTCTAATAGAAACGTTTTTGGTCATGCAAAGAAGATATGATAGCAGATCTGAACACAGGGTTGTCAGATAACTCATAGTTATTGCTGGAAAGCAGTGGTTAGAGTCCACAGTTAAATATCTATGCTGACCTTGTATGCTATAGAAAAAGACAAGAAATTTCTACAGTCCAATAGAATTGTGCTAAGGACAGGAGAGGTAGTTTCAAGTATATACCTTGTTAATGAAACAGCAAGGAACTGTTGTTTTTCTCTTGGGATTTTCAGATTGCTGGCTGATTGTTGGGGTAGTCTTAGGTAAGACCCCTCTGCTAAAAAAATTATTCATACAGCCAATGTCTTGTGTTTACTCAGCATTTCGCATGCTTCATTCAGGTTTCTGATTGGCTGGAGAGTATCTGGTGCATGTATTTTACAAAAAAATTACTCCGGAGGAAAAAAATGTCAGTGAGCTTTTGGTTTTCTTACTCATAGTTGGTTCTATTAACTTATTCTCTGCCTGCTTTTTCAGGGAGCTCGCATGAATTCAACATGATAAAGTCTATAGCTGTAATACATCACTGTATAATTCTAATTCTACAGATATCTTACATATTTCCCTTGAACTTCTTGTGTACCACAGTGAGATAAAAGTCCAATTCCAATCCTGTTACAGAGCATAGGCAACCAACTCTGGGGTGTGTTTGAATGGCCCAGTCATAATCTATATACCAATCATATAATTCCAGACCTGTCATTTTGGAAACTTTTGACAACTGTTACAGTTATCATTTAAAGGTGTCCTGAGGAGCAACAATACCAACCAACCACAGCTCCCAGGGTCTAATCCACCAGCCTGGGAGCACTTAGGGAGGGATCCAGGGCTTCAGCTGAATGTGTAAGAGTGGAGGGCCCTGCTGGGCATAGGTGGAAGATGAGATCCTTGACCTCATGAAGCCTGGACGCCCCAGGGGGTGGTAATTTTGAGGGTGGGAAAGTGGGAGTGGGGGAGTAGATAGAGGTTACATCCACAGAGAAGAAGGAGGAGGGGTAAGAGGATAGGGGGTTCCCGGGTGGGTGGGGGATGGGGTAAGGGGACAACATATGAAATGTAAACAAAATATCTAATAAAAAAAATATATATGTTTAAAAAAAATAAAGGTGTCCTGAGAAAATTAAGGTTTATCTAGTATATTTTCTATATTCAGCCTTATTTCATACATTTATTTTGGTATAATCCGTTTCCTATATATGCGTGCAACTTATACATTCTTTTCTAATAAAACATTCTTTTGTGGTAACTCACAGAATCTAGCAGAATAATCAGGAAACAGTCACTTCATTGACTCTTTTTTTTTTCTGTAGAGAGTAAATATATAAATTTATTTTCCATTAAAGGCTGCAGGAATATTAGTTACGATTTCTGGCATTTCCTCTGTGTATTTCCAGAATATAAATGAAAGGTAGAATGCTAGTTTCAGTGGTTTTTTTCATTTATTATATAAAAGAAAAAATTAATGCAGTTTTTGTACACATTTAAATTCCATAAAACAACCCATAGAAATTAGGATAATGTATGCATGCACTCTGCATTTTTTTGTTGTTGTTGTTAAATGTCTTTGTTCACAAAAATAACACATTTTTTTTTTCTTTAAAGCCACTAGAGCAGAGGAAGGACAAAGCATGCAGCACGGTATACATTTGCATAGTGTATTTTCCCCAGCATGCCTTGTAGAACGCTACACAGATCTATGTAACAAAAATGAAAGGAACAAATTATTAAAATAAATAACCAAAGAAAAAGAAAGTTATTTGACAAAGGCATTTCCCCCACCACATCAGCAGAGACATAGGAATAGCCTGGGATATCAAGAGCCCTCAAAATAGGGGGAATCTTCTAACACCATTTTGCCATAGTTATTTTTAGTATGTTTCCTATTGATAACATTATTTTTTAATCCCTCCCACCTCTTAAAATACAGCTAATGGTTTTAATTTATGCTTCAAATAGTATCAAGTACAAAACAAAACAAAAAAGAATTCCTACTTAATATTTTTCCATGGGGACATTTTACTGATCTCTAACTTGAGGCTGGGAAAAACAAACTTTCAAACATCCAAAGCCCAGAGGAGCCCTGTGAGCTCACCTGCTGTGCCATCTGTTACCAAAGGAGAAGAAACAGGAACAGAAAATAGAGTAATATAGAGTGAGTCATAACACAAAATGAAGTTCGTATGTTTTATGTAAGGGAATAAAATAAGTAAGTTACACTCACAGGTTGCAAGGCTATGAAATAAATTGCTGGAAAATATCAAGCAGCAGAATTACAAATATGAGAGATGAAATCAATCTGGTAAGACAGAGGACCAAATCTACATACATCTAAAAGCAGGACTGCCAAATTTAACAGTGGGTTTTGTTGTAAGTTTGTGCTATAACAAATGTGCTTCTTTCTCCTCAACCTATTTTCATTTATTGGCAAAATATATATATATTATCATTTTGTACTGTACAATATATATTTTTGCTACATTATTTTTCTACTGCTAATGCAGAAGTAACAACATAGATTTATTTTGGCAATAAAATGCTTTCATTTTAATAACGTTCCAGAAAATATTGTAAGGCATATGAAAAATAGTATGCAACAATACAGTGTTAATGACCTCGTGTGTGTGACAGCCCCGTGCAAACAGAATTCACACCAATTTCCCCGCATCTGTGACATCCTGTGTGTATGGAATTCACACCAATTTTCTTGCATCCATGACACCCCCATGTGAGCAGAATTTATACCGATTTCCCCGCATCCGTGACACCCTGTGTGTAGGGAATTCACACTGATTTCCGTGAAGTGTAGAAAGTAGCATGCACGTAGGGCAAGAAAGGCCCCTGCATCAACACAGATCAAACTGCTTGTTGGGAGATTTAAATGTTTAAAAATAAAATTCAAGACTCTGGAAAAGCTGAAGGTCTGCTACTCTTCTCGGTTTTGATTTTAACTCGTTATAATGTTCAAACGAAGAAGAATCAGTGAATTCCCTAAACTGTTACAAATTCATTGGTAACATTTTCTCTCATCTTTCTGTGAATATTTTACATCCACCAAAAAGAAAGTTTCATGAAAAGTTATGACTCCCCAAGTCTTAGCACTATTCCCTCTTATTTATATGTATTTATGGCAAGTAGGAGTTACAGCCCTTAATTAAGATTATCTGATGAGATACTTCCTAATCTTCTCATAATAGACCTTCATTACATGCAGCATTTTGTCTTAAGTTATCCACAAGCAAAGACATTGCTATCAGAGGATTATTTCATTGGAGAAAGGTCCTTTTAACAAAAGAAGAAACCTTAAAGAGTAACTTCTGAATGCTGTAGCTGTCTGCTCATATAAACCAGTTTTACGATTTTGATAAACTGGATTCCTTAACTCAACAATAAGTTATTCTTAATGTCTGCCCAACAGCTCTTAAGTTGTCCGATTCGATCATCATCATCATCTAAGAGAAAAGGACTGTTGTTTGCCACATAGACACAGCTGGAGGAAGTAACTTGATTAACAGTTACAGTGTTGACAATATTTAAAAATGTAAGGAACTAATAGAACAGATTTTATTACATCTGTAGCTTTTACTCATACAGTCATTCAAAGATTAGTTTTATATAGTTAAAAGATATAACACTGTCATGAGAGATAAAGGCAAATATAAAGGAACAAGGGTTATGTAATCATTTATTTGAAATTCTGATATGTTCCAATTACATGGGAGTTCCAGACAATGCAGATCCTTACCCAGTAAGTGGCCACAGCATGCCCTTAGTACCCCTAGAAGTCAAGGAGCAACCAACTCTCCCTTTAAACATCTAGTCTCTGGATTTCTCTTCCTTAGACCTGAGCTAGAGGCTATATTTTGCACAGAGGTAGTTCCTTTCAGTTTGCTTTGTTCCCTAGGATGGCTTCTTGTTAAATTAAACTCACGTCATGATAAGCCATGGTTCCATTTCAAGAAAACCTTCCTGACATCGAAGAAATGAGAACATGCTGGGAGCATTTGAAAACAGTGTGAACTCTAAAGGGCAGGCACATCTGAACACTTCCAACCCTGCAGCACGGCTGGCTGAATGGGCACTATCTCCAGGACTTTCCCCTCCAAACACAGACTTTTCTCTAGAAAAGAGGTAGTATACATGTTATGATAGAGGGCAATTTGTATGGTGGTATTGTGTTCTTTTTCCTTTCTTTCTTTTTTAGCAAATACCAAAATAAAATTATATAAGAAAATATACTAGCTTGCAAATAAGGTTGCCTAGAAACATTCTTCACTGACATACTGTGCCTCAACATTTTGGGATATGTTCTTTGAAAGTTGAAGAGTGTGCACTATCTTTTACCACAGCTTCTTTGTCTTCATTCCCTTTTCACTCCCCCATTCTCTACTATGAAATTTAAGGCTCCCCCACAAAAGACAAGTTCAAGTATGCAGGTATGAAAAGACATTAACATTCTAAAAATACATTTTTTGCAAACAGCAATTATAATCACAGATTATTTAAAGTGGAACAAATACTTGTCTCAATTCGTTTCAGACTTTAAAATTCCTTCCCTCAAGGATGAAATGCGATGATTTGTATAGTCACACAGCTGAGACTCTTCAAGAAAGACCATGAGTCTAATTGCTAACAATTCCAATCTTCTACCCAGTAGAGCCATATAAAGACGGGAGAGAATCAGAGTTGTTTGTAAATACCACTATGTGTTGTTTTAAGGTTTAGCATAAACAAGGTGACAGTGTTGATTATGATATTGTAGTCATATTACAGTCTTGGAAATAAGCAAAAGGACCATAAATAGCATTTCTTCTTTCTCCAGGACCACATTTCCACATTGTTGCACGAGTCTGTGTTATATATCATAAAAACTCACAGAGTTCTAACATGATCTATTCTATAAGTGAAAACAGCCTCAAATGATATAGAAATATTTCTCCTGCTTGTCATTTGCCATTTTGAGTAGAATGAATTAAAGCAAAGTACTTGTGAAATAGGCATTTCCTAGAGGTTCTTGGTATGCTTGGCAAAAATAAAATGTTTTATTTAGTATATATCTGGATTTTAATCATTTATACAAGCAACACTGATCCTTTAAAAAGAGAGGAGGAATCTTATCACTTCCTCATTTGTAGGAGAGAAACTTACAGGAGGAAGATGAATGATATGCAAAATTAAAGTGAAACAGTAAATAGATTCATCAAGAATATATATCTTACCCTTTCCCGACGTTGCTAGCTTTTTAATAGAACTGCAAAGCAAAATAGGTATGGACTTTTAATGGCAAATGATGGATGAGTTTTGTGCACAGATTACATGGGCCTCTGTCTTTCAGCATGACATGGGAGAGCAAAAGGGTGAGAAAAAGGCTTGAGATGCTTGAGAAACAAGTGACCCTTTAAAGTTGAAAGAAAAGGTAGCCTTGTTGACTAGGAAATATATGTAAATGCTGTTACAGCTACCCGCCATGAAATATAGATATCTTAAAGTAGTTAAATGACCAAATTGCTAATGCTACTGCAGAAAAAGCTGAACAGCAATCTATTCTAAATTTATACACCCAAGTGCACTCTCTGCAATTAAATGCTTTAATGCGCACAAACAAGAAACCAGTAAAGCATACAGGAAAATGTTTGGCTAATGTTTTCTTTCTCATGCAAATATGCGCTATACATGTAATAAATATAGTTTGTTTGCTGGAAAATGCTCTTCTGTGTTCTAACAAAGTATTCAGTAATGGAAGATTATATGCTTATTAAAGAGCCCAATGAATACAGCTCTGTTAAATATCTTAACAGAAAATTCTGTAAGCCTCGCTGGATGACAATAGAGCTTCACAAGCCAGTATCAGATGTTAGCTTGTCAATTTTACTGAGCCTGTGTTTAAATGTATCAAATATTTGAGATTACTTAGCAAAATTTCAGGCAGCCTCATTATCAGATAAGCAGGTTCATAATGGGTTGAACATACAGTCAAGACAATGGGTTGATGGGATTTAAGATATGAATAACTGATTAAGAATATGAAACTTAGACTCTTGACCAGGAAAATTAATGAACTGGTACATAGTTTTGAGGGCCCATGTCTTGAAATTTTTGGAGAAAATGACATAAAATTAATTATACTTGTTTTAAAATTTGACTTCAAGGCATTAGTAGAAAGAGACTTTACATCTAGCTCCAATTGGGTCTTTAGAAAACACATGCATGTGTCGTTTCAGAAACAAGCCCTTTCATAAAGACATTTGTTTCAAACAGTCAATTTCAATAACTTCTTGGATTAAGACCTTCTTTAGTAATATAGGACATAGGCCACCAATCTCATAAATATACTCATTGCAAATCTAAAGGCTGTTTACTAGCAATGAAACCAAGCAGCCCCCAGACTCTCTCTAATGGCATGCATTAAAACTGCCTTGCTTTTAGTGAGCAAATATATTCTGAATCTGTGAGGTTTTTTTTTTTTCTGCAAGATTTTAATTCAGTGTTTTAACTTTTCCTAATTATTTTGTGAAAATACAGCTTTCAGTGCCTAATTTAATTATGCCAATGAAAAATAAAGAAAAGTGTGATGTAGAGCCAAAACATTCATTATATTAAAAAACAGAGACCGGCTGAAGGAAGGGAAAGACACTCAGCCATGCTGGCAGAGCTCCTAAGCTGGTGTCGGTGTACAGCGGGATGGACGACTTCCCATCCCGAGCCAATTACCCTTGTACCCAGAAAGGTCTGGCTACAGATATGCTATCTGACTCCAGATCTCCAGATGTGTGTAGTTGTGTGCAGACTTACTACAGAAGAAACAACACCTCGTTCTCCATTCTCTGGAACTGGCTATGCTTGGACTTTTCTTTACTACTCTCAAATATCCCCTAGATTTTGTCAACTTCAAACTGGCTAGCAGTATTGACTGAACAGAAGGCAAAACACTTTGAATACAACAGCTGTATCAGGAAAAATAAAAATATTAAAATCTGAGGCGATTATATAATTTCTACATTAAGATTTCTGAAATTTTTTTGGCACTATCAATATATTTGGTAAGTTTGAAAACCCATTCTGGAAACATTAACATATTATTAAAATGTTTATACATTCCAACTTGAATTGTAAATTTAGCTCCCAGCAAATAAATACTATAGCTGGGTTTGGTTTCTATTAGTATTTTGATTTCCTTATTGGGTATTTTTTTTTCTGATTTTTCAATTGATTTCAACATGCTCAAGTAGACTTTCCAGTCAATTCACCCAAATTCCAACAGGAATTGGTTTATAAATTGGTTCCAACTGGAACTGGTCATTTGGAATTTCCTACATGGGAAATTATTTTATATGTGCCTTGATAAGTACCCTAAATTACAAATTGATGTGTCTAAAATCTATGAAGAAAACAAAAGGTACTGTTATCATGTAAATGTAGCACTTAAAAATACCTATATGATTGGGCATCTCGTACCCATCTAGACTCAAGGGCATAATGTACTTCTATTTAATTCTTGCCCCTAGGATCAAATGACAGCAGCCCACCCACACAGCAGATACTGTGCCGTGCTTGCCAAATTAAGATGACGGGTTTATCTTAGCAGTACTATGGCAAATTGTCAACAGATGATTTTTGTTTGTTTGTTTTTGTTTTGGCAGCCTCAAAGCCTATGTCGGGAGTCGTGGCTGCATCCCCCAGGCGAGCCTCGGTTCCTATGAGGTTTGTAAGTGTCCTGGTATGCGTCAGGGTAATCTTCCTCCACCAGGGGATAGTGATCTCGGCTGTGCTGGGAGCTGGAAGACAAGCGGTTCCTACTCTTGCGGGCCCTCTCATTGTGATAATTTTCATCAGAGGTCATTAGGCTTCGTCTTTCAATTGGAGAATTCTCTGTAGAATGGTTGCTGTGCCTCATTCGCTGACTCTAAAAATATCAGACAGTTCACTGGTTAGATAAGGTCAGCTTCATTCAGCTAAACATTTGAACGCATGTGCAATAACAGGGTCTGTACAACGAGCTGCTGTCTGACATAATAAGGCATTTTGATTCACAAATATGCTGCTTAGAATACCTGGTTGTCTTCTCTGCGATGCAACATACATAGATGCTTTATTACTGATAGTTTATGAATGTAAGTATATGATATTGAATGACTTTGTTTTCTACTGAAACACAAGAACTGAAAGTGAACTCTTAAATAGAACTTAATCGATTTAGATAGGCTTAATAATTCTCTCCATCGGAAAAAAAGAGGATTGTTTTATCATTAGGAAATACAATTTAGAATAAGATCTATTATATGATTCCTTTTATGAATTCATAAAAATATTTCTTCTCCAAAAAATCACTCACTATATATTTACTTCTTCTTGACCTAGATCAATATTCCTTATAGCTTTGAAAAAAATGAATGAAATTACTATCTGTTCTATCAATTAAATAATGCATTTGTTTTTGTGTCTGATACAGATATGAAACTCAATCTTCAGATATAAGCCAAGTTCTTTAATATTATTAATTGAAATGAACATCTTAAGGCAGTTACTTGATGACCCGGAATACATTATCTGACCTTTTTTTCTCAAGGAGCACCTGTCTGTTTGTGTCTACCAGCTTAGATAGGTCACACAGATTACAGAGCAGGAACATGATGCAACCAAGGGCCCAGGTACCTCTTCCCCAAAGTACATCAGCTTCCCACAGTTGGAAACTCATCTAGTGGGTCACAGATCATGCCATCAAACACCTTTGGTTACCAGGAGAAGTAGGCCACAGGATAAAGGTCACCAAATGGGCTCATCAGGGAGAACTACTGTATGTGGATAGTCATAGGGTTATGTGTTATAAACAAAATACACCATAAGATCCTCCAGCACTACAAAGTTTTCTGGGTCATCCACTCATTCCCTTTATATCCATCCAGAGTCAGTCATAGCCAATGGGAATCTTACTTTTAGAGGGCATACCGGAAGGAAAACAAGACAAGGAATAGTGCTGGTGCATACAGACACGTGGAGCGTTACCACCGTCTGTTTCCTGCATTCATTTCTAGTGTCAGAAGAAATTCATTTATTTGGCAGGTTCTCTGCTGACAAAGGTGCTGTCTGCCGTGGAGTAATGTAGTTATAGTAATTTTTCAGAGAGTGCCATTTAGCTTGGAGTTAACTTTGAGAAATCTTCAATTATGACTATCATTATAACCCGTTAAAACAAAACCAGTCACATTACCAAGAGGCTCATTTGACTGTATGTTTCTCAGCTTGGAGTTTGGATCCATTCCAGCTGTTTGATAAATGGTGAATAATTATTACTGCAGAAAGGCAGGACTCAATTTGTATCACCGTGCCTCTGGCATTCAACTTCTAGTTCTGACTGCACCAGCAGAGCAACAGAAAAGATGAGCTGGGCCTTTCTTTGTGCTTATCTCCAAACTCCCTACAATGATGACAGCAGGCCCCTAGATACCTCGAGAAACTCAGGAACCTGTCATCATTTCCAAATGCCTGAATTCACTCTGTTTGTACAGGGGGGAGGGCAGGAGAGCAGCCTGCAGAACAAGAACAGTTAAAGGCAGCCTAGAGGCCTCTCTGTGCTGAAGTGCTGTCCGTGGTACCGTGCAGTTGAGAACAAGCTGACTATTAAGTCTAGCAGAGATTTCAGAGTCCTCAGAAATCTAATTGAATTCATTATCCTTTCATAGCAAAACTCTTCAGAAAGAGAAACTTATGGGAAGGGCAGGCTTTCTCAATAACAGGTCAGGATCAGTGTAAGGGTTAGTTTTCTCCTTTAATTAAAACAAAATTTAAGTGTTATTTATTTTATAAGTATAAATATTTTGCCTGCATGTATGTCTGTGCACCACATGTGTGCCTGGCACCCATAGAGGTCAGCTCTCCTCAGAATGGAGTTACACATGGTTGTGAGCGACCATGTGGTTGCTAGGAGCTACACCAGGCTCCTCAACCAGAAAGGAAAGTTTTCTTAACTGCTGAGCCATCTCTCAAGCTGCCTGTATTTAAAAAAAAAAAAAAATTCAATGTCTTCCTCTCTTGCTTCTTCAGATTAACAACAACAGGAGTCTTCATCTTAATTAATTGTTTCCTGAAAATTAGGTTGCAAAAGTTATAGGCCAATAAGGAAAAAAATAAGTATTACCTGTAACCCAGAGATAGCTGTGGGGTATGGAGAGAGGGCTGTGGAGCCCACGTTCCTCCCCAGTAATGGGGTCATGGGGGTGCTGCTGCTTGTGTGGGTGGCCCGCCAGTACGCCTCCAAGTACTCTCCCAGATGTTCACAGGCATCCTCCAGTTGATTCTCATCTAATATAACATCAAACATTTCCTGCAGATTATAAGAAAACCCGTCATTTTTCTACTTTAGGTTTTACTGAAAACTCCACTTAAGGCAGAAGTAGCTTTCCTTATATCTGGTAGCAACTGTCAAATATTCGGATCTTTCCTAATTTAAAGAGAGAAAGATGAAGCCATGGGGTCATAGCAGGTGCCTTTGATCCCAGCACTCGGGAAGCAGAGGCAGGTAGATCAAGGCCAGCTTGGTCTACAAAGCAAGTTCCAGGACATCCAGGGCTACACAGAAAAGCCATGTCTTGAAAACAACAAGAACAAAACTTGAAAGAGAGAGAGAGAGAGAGAGAGAGAGAGAGAGAGAGAGAGAGAGAGAGAAAGGAGGCAAATAGGAATATGAAAACACATATATTCATACTTTTATCCATTTATTCCTATATAGCTGAATTCCACCAATTTCAAATAAAAAACAAATGAAAAATCCCCCCAAACTCAAACAAACAAGCAAGCAAACAAACAAACAAACAAACAAAAAACCAAGTTAATGATGATGCCAAAAAATAGAGTCCTGAAAACGATTGGCACTTCAACCATGCCCTTGAATATGTATAATTCTGCTGTGTTGAAGGTAATAAGAAGTACATAGGTCATTTGAGAATGCTCATGAAAATGGTTTTATCTGCCCCATGATAAGACAATAAGGAAAGAGAGTCTGGGACTGATATTGGAGAGCACACAACAGTGATGGCTGCCCCCGTGAGACTGTTCTGTGAAATGGTTAAGAACAAGAGACTTTAACTGGGGAAAAAACCACACAAGAAGCAGTTGGTGTCCATGTTTGTGTCATTAGTAAGGACTTTGCTCAGCATTTACTAATAAACGAGAAGCAGATGTTGTGCCTCAAAAGAGCAGAATGGTTCTTGTGCTATAGAAGGGCATCTGGGAATGAGAAGAGGATGTACCCAACACAGACTCTTTGGAGGGAAAGGCAGAAAACCCTGATGCCTTGCCAAGGGGAAGCCATTCTAGAAAGAAGTGCTAACATACCCCGTACAAGTAGAGGGTGGTGGCAAACCTTCCCTCTCCCACCACATCCCCACTGTTTTTATGAGTTCATTTTACCTATGTAAGAACTACTTGGTATTAAGCCAAGTGCATAGTTACTGCCACCAGCATTGACCCTGCTGGGTAAAGATTAGTGCCAACAGGAAGACATGGAATTGGCAGTGTCCCATCTGATTTGTTCTCCCCAGTGCTTAGAACAAAGGATTTCTGAGGCTGTCATCACTGCATAAACTGTCTCATTGCCAGTGTTTACTATTTGCTTACTTTTGGTCGTGAGGGTTGAACCCAGGAACTCAGGAAATCTAAACACATACTTGGCCACTGAGTGTTCTTCCAGCCTACTATTAAATACTTACTCTATCAACCTTTACTGAAAAAAATGTGCCTAAACTGGGAGGGAATTTGAAGGCCCTTATCATGGGATATTGAGAGCTAGTGACTTCGGTCTACACTGACACATTTGAGAAGACTCAACCAGGTCAACTTATGGACAAAAATTCCTCCCCAAGAATACTTACCAATTGCAGGGAACCATGGAGTTGACCTGGCCTAGCTGCCTTGACAGGCATATGTCCTACATTTTTCAGGTTAGAGTCCATGGCTCCTGAGGCACAATGTGCCTTCTCATTCCTGAGAGACCTACACACTCCCTCAGGCAATGAAGCAATCCAGCCATTTTGTGTTTCTCTCTATGTCATCTTAGTAGTCAAGGAAGCATGGAAGCTTGACAGGACAATTGGTCTTAGACATTAGTCTGGTATACCATGTACATCCTGCAAACTTCATTGTATCCTGGGAACTATAATCTTATTGATCCTGGCAATTGCCATTATAATTTGTTCCTGATGAAAGAATAAAAAGTTCAATTGCTCTTGATAAAATTGTAGCAGCCTCAATCTTACTATAGTTCTTCCAGCCTGCATCTCATTTCATTCCTCGTGGCTATATCAGATGACCTTGGTCCAGATCCTTACAACCTATATAATTCCCAGTGTACTTTCTATGCACATTTCACTCATGCATACAATATTTACTCAACATTTACTTTGTTCCAGGCTCTGTGGGTATTCAGTTGCAAAGAAATCCAACCTCACCCTGTGCTTGAGAGTCATACATATCATATGGTAGGAGAGACAAGCTTTAAAGTATCCAAACCCTTAATAATCCTTGTCATGCCAAGACTAATTAAGAACTATACAAAGACCAAGAAAATTAATGTTTGATGCTCTGACTTAAAGTTCTGTAGTTAGAAAGAGGTCTAGAGAGACTGGTTTAACTTATGAGGAGGGGAAATGATGAGTAAATCAAATAATTCTATATGGAGAGGAAAGAAAATAAGTCAGGCAAAAAAGACCCTTGTGGCCCATGAGACACAGAACACTTAGTACCTAGAGTTTGGGTTGTCAGAAACCCTCACCATATATCTTGCTTCCCACCAAGTAAACCAAAGAAGCTTCTCTCTCTCTTGCCTTCAAAAACCTCCTCCCTGGTTAGCAAAGACTTCAGCAATCACAAGGCGAGTCCTGAGACCCACCCTCAATTCTCTGACAGACGCAGTGTTGCTTCAGTGCTGACTTGAGCAGAACAAGATCAATTACAGCCCCAAGAAGTCTTACAGACTATAAGAACAGGCCTGGAAGGGCACTGGGCAGCACTCACTGAAGGGCCTCCTCTCAGCTCTACCCAGCTCCACTGTTTCACACATTCTGTGATTTAGAGACCATGAGTGGGGCCCTGGTCATCCTATCATTGCTCATGTCTGCTGTACACATTCAATTGCATAGGTCTGTAGCATTAGTATGGGCATGTTTATTCCCAATAAGGCATTAAAGACCCCCCCTTGGCTGGAAAGATCCCAACAATGTATATGTAGTATGTAGTATATTCTCTCTCTCTCTCTCTCTCTCTCTCTCTCTCTCTCTCTCTCTCTCTCTCTCTCTCTCTGTGTGTGTGTGTGTGTGTTGCTATGCCCAGAACTTAGGGCCACCCACATATTAGGCAAGTGCTCTGGCCTTGAGCTACATCCCAACATAAACAAATCGTTTTTGACTAAGGTAAGAATCTAATAGTGGAAAAAAGTCAGTCTCTTCAAAAAATATTTGGAAAAACAGGATATACTTATGCAGTATAAAAGTGGATCCCTTTCTTCCACCACGCAAGAAACCTAATTCAAACTGGATCAAAGATATAACTAACTCTTAAGCCTGAATTAAGCCTGAAACCATGAAATTAATATATGAAAACAGGGGAACTACTTGAAGACATTGGTGTGTGTGTGTGTGTGTGTGTGTGTGTGTGTGTGTGTGTGTGTGTATGTGTATGATAGTAATCTAAACACACAGGCAACAAAGGTCAAAATAGACAAGTGAGTTCATATCAAACTAATACTGACAACAGCAAAACAAGATTAAGAGACAAGGTTGAGAGAAAAATATCTTCAAATGGAAAACTGCACACTGACATCCAGAACACAAAGGAACTCAAAAGGATGGACATCACAGATGCTTCTTAAATGAAACATACAAATGTCCAACAAGCACAAAACCAAGGTTCCCTTTCCCTAATTATAAGCAAAATGCAAATCAAACTACAACAGGCACAGTGTGTTGGCTCAAGGCTGTAGTTCCAGCACACTCGAAGCTGAGGCAGAAGAATCACACGTTTGAGGTCAGCCAGGTAAATCCTCGGCCAGCTTAGGTTACAGAATGAGAGCTTGTATATAAAGAAACAAAACAAGGCTAGACTCACGGCTCTGTGCTAAAGTACTTGACTAGCATTTCCTAGGCTTGGTTTGATTCTTAACAAACAGCATGACAAAAATAACCACAGTTAAGATAGCCTCTCACTCCAGTTAGAATGGGTATTACCAAAATGGAAGAAATGGTAGGAACTCTTACACACTCTTGATGAGACTCGACAGTAATGTAGATCTTATGGAAAAGAAATGGAGATTCCTCACAAAATTAAAAGTAGAAGTACCACACTTGCACCCCCGAGATCATCGCAGCACTCTTCATAATAGCCAAATTATGGAACCAACCCAGATCCCCTATAATAAATGTATGTGCAAAGAAAACGCAGTGCAATTACATAATAGAGTACTATTCAAGACACGAAAGGCCGGGCAGTGGTGGCACATACCTTTAATCCCAGCACTTGGGAGGCAGAGGCAGGCGGATTTCTGAGTTCAAGGCCAGCCTGATCTATAGAGTGAGTTCCAGGACAGCCAGGACTACACAGAGAAACCCTGTCTCTGTGTATTGAGTGGAAAAAATGAAGATGCAGCTAAACACAACTTCTCATTCATGTACAGAAACCAGTAAGTCAACCTGTAGAAAGAAGCACTGAATGGAACAGAAGGCTGGAGAAGAGGAAGGAGTTGGGGGTAGAGACAAATAGAAAGTTTTAGGAACAGGGGAGGGTGGTGGGAGAATGTGTGCTGGGGGGTTCCAGGTTGCAGGAGGGTGGATGGACGTACACAATACAGAGCATATTGATGAATAGCAATGAGTCCATTAATCTATACAATTAATATTTGATAATTAAATGAAAGCATTTCAGGTAAAGAGAAAAAAAACAGACCATAAGGTACAGAGTGACGGGTATATGTACTTGGCTGTCCCTACTTCACCATTGCTATGGAAACCACAATCAGCACAGTTAATTGGACGGAATTTTAATAAAGTGCTTTCCTTTGCCATTGGGTAGAATTTGTACACATCAGCACAGGGCTGTTTGCTTAAGCCTGATCAGTTCTTGCAAACTGCTTTTTTTACTGCTAAATGATAGCTATACGGTGGAGGATGGTTTGAAACGGTTCCCAGGCTTTCAAAAGCACAGAGATAGCAAATTTCACCTTCTGAATGATCCTGGCATATGTACTTATTTCCAACTGGGAAGAATTTCACAGACTATGTGTCTTGACAATTTTCTTTTTCTAACTGTTTAGAAAATAACATAGCTGAACAGAACAATGTACTCGAATGACACCAGGAGAGGGATTTTTAAAAATATATGTACAAAGAAAACTTCAAAATGAAGCAACCAAACAGGTTCTGTAAACCAGCTTTGCCACATTTTAGAATGAATGTAAAAATCATGTCTATCAGCTGCTTTCCATGCAATGCAAGAAGTCCTAACTATGGAAAGAGACAAAGAGAGCCATTTAATCAGCAAAAGTCCCTGGCAGTGAGCAGTTTGCCCCTTCTGCTATCAGGCCTGTGGTGACACCCATGGAGGAAAGGAACAGGGCATGGTCCAGAGAGGTGACATGCTGGCCACCTCTGGCATCCTAGGATGGAGTCCTTTCTGCAGCTGAGGCATGTTGGATTCATGTGGCTGCTAAAGAAAACACACAGCAAGTCACAGGAACAGTCAGGAGAGCTGTTGTCTGGATGAGCGTTCACGAAAGCACAGAGTACAAAAGCACTGCAAATTCTAGGTGGTAGAAACAGGTCTGCCATATACTCAGAGCTGGAAAAGAGCAAGGCTCAAAAGAGATAAGAAAGTGTGAAGGGTTTTGATGTTTCAAAAAGTCCTAAGTACCTCCCCACCTCCCTTGTTAAGTAGCTTCATGGCGGATTGAGTGCCTCTGCAGGAGCTTTCTGTGATAAAACTCAGAAGAGGAGCTAACTGAAAGGGTCCCTCCAGTTTTTACAAAACAATCACTAGTGTTCAGCAGTGGGTAAATGTCATTTGTTTGTATTCTTCTGGGAGGGAGAACATACAGAGAATGACTGGTAAGTTTTACTTAATGACTACAAAATACAAACTACTCATATATCCTATCCATCATGCTTATGTAGGAAGTCATAACTTACTGTTTTTAACACAAAGCTTGAAAATCTTAGAAATCAATTGTGCTGTTAGCTTTGCCTCCCTTTAATTTTAAACTAAATGTATTTATTTTCTACTTCATGCGTATGAGTGTTTTTTGCCTGCATAATGTCTGTGCACCACATGATTACTTGGTGCCCAAGGTGGTCAGAAGAGGGTACTAGACTCCCCAGAACTGGAGCTACACAGGGTTTTAAGATGCCATGTGGGTACTGGGACTCAAACCCAAGGTCCACTAGAAGAGCAGTCAGTGCTCTTAACTGATAAGCTATTTCTCCAGCCCCTAGTTTTACTCTGTAAAAAGATGGTTCACTCCCGAGCTTTAGCTAGACAGGATACCATATGTGTGCAAACTCCATTGTTATACCTTGCTTTCATTTATTTGTTGTGCACAGATACAGCATCATGTATGTCATCTTTCCTATTTCTAAGAGGAAGCAGGCAATACTAGGAATCTGTACACCTCCATTTCCTTACTGTTGTAATATAGAGAGGCCTCTAAGGTGCCACCTCTTAAGAAGAATGACCAGCATAAGCTATTCAGTAAATTAGCATGGCTGGATGGCTCAGCCCTAATATTAATTACATAACAAGCAGCCAGTAAATGTTACCTTCACATGGAGATTGCAGCAACTGTATTATGGAAGTCTCTGAGGTCTTGAGTACTCAACTCACTAACTGGAAACTGGAGTCCAGATTTAGATATCTGTTGTTGTTTAAGGATCTAGGCCATCTTGTGGAGATAAAGTAAAGTCAAATAATAGTGGCAAACTCTGGCAGAAGCTTTTTTTTTTTTAGACACTAAAGAAAAAAAATCAGTTCTTGCTACAGCTGTGGTACCGGCACAAAGGTGAGAATATAGGAAGACTGGTTTTGAATCTCAAAATGTTTTCCTCCCGTGTCTTTCTGTGCTATCCATTCTTACTCCTCAGAGATTATAGCAATATTGGGCAGTATTGTTGTCCATGGAAAAGGCACTGGATGGTTTTGACAAGTTTATATCAATTATATGTGTTATATCATAGCCCTGGTGGGAAGGGACCCAGGTTGGTTGCTTGAAATCTCTAGAGATGTGTAGAATGTAATTTGATCCTGTTGAGGCCTTGTTTCATGTAGAGAAGATGTAGAGCAGATTGCTCTGTTTTTAAAAAAGCAGTATGAAAAATTAAGCTGCGAGCATCCAGGGTCTCATACGAATGAATGCAGCAGTAGAGACTATGTCAAGCAGGCGAGTGAATCTATACGATTCTCAATAATTTAAATATTGCTGGAACCGGACAGTGGAAAATTCCCCTCAGCACTTGTCTGCATGGTAGAATGCCTTGGAGTCCATTCAGCAATGGGAAGTAAAGTAGATTAGAGGAGAACCATTCTGGTTCTCAAAATGTTAGAGGTTTACGAGCAAGCCTCTGCTGAGAAGATGAACTCACCTCTTATAGACAATGTCATTTTATACAGGCAAAAAGCCATTAGCAGCTGAAAGAGCCACCAGGTCAGCACTTGGTAATACAAGCCAGCCTGTAACTAAGTGGGATTAAAGGATTATTTTTCATTTATCATCCAATTGTCTATCTGCTTTTCTCGCCAAGTATTATGCACTTATTACCGTGCTACGGGGACAAGTTGAACTTGGCCTTTTCTCTGAAAAGGAAAAGATGCTAATACCCTGAAGAAGACAATTAAAATCTATAAATATAGTGAAAGAGTATATATGTTTCTATAAATTATCATGCTGGATGGCTTAACCCTAATATTATTTTTTTTTGTTCCATGTCTATTTTTTTTCAAATCGTAATTTTCACTTATTCACACAGGGGTTATAAACACAAAAAGGCAGGATGTGGGGAAGGGGATGATACTGGAGCGTGGGTGTTCAGGGGGCATACAGATATCTTTCAGGGCAGTCAACACTAATATTAAATACATAACAAGCAGCCAGTAAATGTTACCTTCTCATCAAAATTGCATTATTTGTATTATCGAAGTCTCTGAGGTCTTGAGTACTCAACTCACTAACTGGAAACCGTAGTCCACATTTAGATATCTGTTGTTGTTTAGAGACCTAGGCCATCTTGTGGAGATAAAGTAACGCCAAATAATAGTGGCAAACTCTGGCAGAAGCTCTTTTTCAAGGCACTAAAGAAAAAAATCAGTTCTTGCCACTAATTGGTATCGCTGACACAAAGGTAAGAATCTTAACATGTTTCCCCCCATGTCTCTCTATGCTGCCCATTCTTATTCATCCAAGACTATAACAATATCTGGTAGTGTTGTTGTCCATGGAAAAGGCACTCAGTGGTTTTGTTACATTTATATCAATTATATGTGTTATATCATAACACATAATCTGGCTAACCACACAACAAAGGGCCTGCAAGTGCTCCTACATCCCAGTGTCTGGGGACACTTTCCTGTTTGCCTCTTTATTAAGTGTTAACTTTTTTCTTCCTAGGGCAGATTTTTAAATGACCACAAGTTCCCCTGTCCTCTCTGTACTGAGATGGAACAATAAGTCCCCTCTTCTTGAATCTGGGAGGCCTCTGTGATCACTCTGATCAGCTAAATGCTGAGGAGATGCTGGGATGGGACCTAAGATGAATCCCAAGGAGATGATGGCATTTGATCATGTAGAAGCAATAGTCCTGCAGGGAAGGGCTCATGACAAAGGCCCTGAACCAAGTGGAAAGGAAGAACAGGTTGAGTCCCTCCTACTCACCCCTGCTAAGAGATCAGTCAGCCATCAACTGATTGCTACCTACGAGCCACTGTCTGAAATCTCCACCTTTAGGACTACTTATTTTACAGTAATAGATGACAAAGTTTATCCTAGAAGAAGAGTGGCAATTTCCTTCAACTGCACTGGTCCTGCCTCTTGCCTGTACAAAGTTTGAACTGAGTCTAGTCATTCCCATGGTTTGCCTGCATACTGTTCATTGCTACTTAAAGGCAAAGTTGAATAGTTTTGGAAAGAATACCACTTGGCTCAACAAGCCTAACTTATTTACTATCTGGCCCTTTACTAAGAAGTTTTTTGACTCTTCTCCTAGCAAAACCCTTACCGATGAAGCCCAGTGTTGTCTCTGGTGGAGAATATTCAGTGTGCTGGTTAGTATATGTCATCTGACACAACGAGAGTCATGTGGGGAGAGGGAACCTCAATTGAGAAAATGTCTCCAAAGTTTTCTAGAGTGATGATGGATGATGGATGAGGAAGGGCCCATCTCTGAAGGCAGTGCTACCCCTGGGTTGGTGGTCCTGGGTGCTATAAGAAGCAGACTGAGAAAACCACAAGGAACAATCCATTAAGCAGAGTTCTTCAGAGTGCTTCAGCTTTTGTTCATTCTCCCAAGTTTTTGACCTGAGTTCCTGCCCGGACTTCCCTAGGTAATAGACTACAAGGTGTAAGATGAAATAAACCCTTTACTTTACAAGCTGCTTTTGGTCATAATGTTTTATCACACCAACAGAAACTCTAATATATGTAGTAATGAACCTATTGAAATTTACCACCTAGTGTATTGGTTCTCAACCTTCCTAATGCTGTGATCTTTTAATATAGTTCCTCATATTGTAGTGACCCCCCAGCCATAAATTATACTGTTGCTATTTCATAACTGTAATTTTGGTACTGTTATGAATTATAATGTAAATATCTGATAAGCAGGATATTTGATATACAACCTCCAATGGGATCGTGACCCACAGGTTGAGAAGCACTGATCTGGAGTCTCCCTGGATTAAGACATTACCATTCCTCAAGGCATCTAGCCTTTGGGAAGCCAGTTCACCACTTCTTGGTCTCAGTTCCCTCATTTGTAAAATGAGAAGAGTGGAAGAGAACTGTATTTCCCTTTAAGTGTTCCATGAAACATTAAACCCATAGGCTTTTCTGTGGAAAAAGACCTGCAGACACATTACTGAGATGCACAAGATATCCTCTATCCTGCTGGAGATACGGAGAGCACGTTAGTAAAACTGGACTTCTAGACAATGAAACCTGTTGGCCAGTGTTTACATTAGCATTTTCTTAAACATCTTTTTAAGACAAAAAATGTGCTCCTTTCCCCATATCATCTGAGACCATCCAATAGTAAGGTACATATTACAGGCTATACCTGATAGTCCCTGGAACCAGACTCTTCCTTCTAGCTACGGAAAGTTAATTATTTTCTTCAGTGGCTTTTGAGACATCCCTTTCCAGAACCTTCTGCCAGTGATATCACTGCAGTGTGAGACCCTGCTCCTGGAGTCTGCTGACTCAGCAGACTGGGGACATAGAAGCTAAATAAGCAAGCTGCAGATCCTTTCAAAGGAACTAAAATGTCCCAGTGGTCTCCAGTCTCTGGGAGTCTGTGATAAGATAATTATGGTCTTGAAGTAAAGGTACGAGTGCAGATGCATTTTTAAATTGCTCTTGGGTTTTGTAATCTGAATACTTCTTCATGTGGGCCAAACTAGAATGCATGATTCTTTCCCAGAATGACAAATGCTATGCACACAATATCACATGCTTAGAAAATGTTAAGTACATAGTTACCTTAATTACTCTCTGACTGTTGAAAATGCTAGGATTTCTGACCAATTATTCAGAACAAAGATGTGTCTGCTAGTGTAGTGATAGAGGAGGGGAGTTCACTGTGCAGATACTCCATGGTAAAGGCTCCCTTGTGATCACCCTGGCATGAGGGAAGACATTCTAAAGAGCCACCTGTGAGCTTCCCTTGGGCTATCAGACTACTGAAACGATCCAGGGGATTAGAATTTACTCAGGAACCTTTTGGTGGTGCATAGAAAGGCTGAAACAATGGTATCAAAGGAAGGATAGGTTTTCCGCAGATGGCAGCTTTTAGGGCAGATGGAGATATGATGTGTTAATAATGAGCTGGACCACACCAGGATCAGAAATTCTTGCCACTTATTTAAGCTTAAACTTCATGCCAGCATCCTGAAGGTAGACTTCATAGGGAACTGCTGGATCCCCTTGTTCTTCTCATCAGTGTGGTTACAATTGATTTTCCTCTGCTTTTCATTACTTGTTTCTTTTGTTGGCACTGAGGATGGTGGTGGGACCTTGCTGGTTAGGGCGACTGAAGCTCAGGATTTCATGCTAAACACTTCAGTAATGCCCTCAGCACCTCAAAAACCTCAATTTTAGGAAGTCATACATTATTTTCTATATAATCATTTTGACTGAGTTCTAAAATGAACTGACATAAAAAGAAAAGATATTTTCTCCAATAAATCTCTTCTAATTCCATTTCTGTTTTTAGTGACTGCTTCCTAGAATACTAAACTGATTATAACTACTATTCTAAGATTGTCTTAAAAAGTAGAATGAATAGCCTAGTTCTTGGCTTTTAGTACCTGTAGAGATTATTTTGGTAAAATAATTCTGAAGAAATAATCTTCAGTAAAGATTATTTCTCTACAACTGGAAAACATTACAGGGCTATGATTGGGTGACATATTCTTTTATACTTGTAGGAGGAGCTAAGGTGGGAGGAGTTAGGAGAGGAAGAGGAAAAGGAAGAGGAGGAGTTAGAGAGGCAGAGATGTAGGAGGATGGAGAACCACACAGCTATGGAGAGCAGTCGTGGGGAACAACTTATAATTAGGTTAGCTAATTGGGATACAACTCTTTCTGTATGGACATCTTGTTATTAATCATTATCAAACATATAAAGCCTTTGATTAATCTATAAAAATTAGAGTCTCATTCTCTTACTGGGCCTGCATGGATGGCAGAATGGTCTGGGCAATGCCCAGCCTTGCGGAGACAGCATGGGAGATGGCGTCTCATGGGTGGCAGGGCTGGTGTTTCTGGAGGGCTGGTTCTAGCTGCAGAGAGCACGTGGTCTTTCGCCACAGAACATGGCGGCTGAGCTAGGCAGAGCTGCTGCAGCTTAGATAGTCAGCTTGACCAGAGGCTGATTTTAAATAATTATTTCAACATATACTTTCTCAGCATTTTAACCAAACATTCCAGTCTGTAAGTGACATCTTTAGTAGGCCATGCAGCATTAAGCATAGATCCCTGGGTCTATCTGCAGGGTGGGTAACCTGATAACTGTACTATGTGAGGAGAATAGGTGGTGGTGGAGAAGACGAAACTGCTTTGAGGCCGGATCCACTTCTAATCTTAATTTGCTATGTGATTTCAACAAACTCATCACATCACATCAACTCTGGTTTAAGTTGCCTCGGCAACAAGTGGTGCTTAGACTGTCTCTTTCATGAGTTCATAGTGAGGAGTACAGAAAATAGTGGAAAGCATCCAGCAACTGTCCGGCCCATGTTTAATATCTAATGAAAGGATGTATCCTTGTTCTTGCTTTTCTTGTCTATACAACTTTCTTTCATTCTTCACTCCTTCACCACACATTTATTATGAGTTCACTATGTTGGAGACACATGGCTCAACCTTGAACCTGACAGGAGCATCCTCACAGAGTCTAACAGACTAGGTATGGAACATACCTGGGAATGGGAATGGTGACAGCGGCTCCTGGACAGCATGTATCCTGTGCCAGGCACTGTTCTAAGAACTCTCTCACACATGCACACAGGTGCCTCTTGAATTTTTACCCCAATCTTTTGCAGCAGGTTTATATAGCTTGTCTGTGCTTTGAATGGTCATGCTGTGTCCCCTCTCCAAGTGCTGGAATTGGATTCTATACTGTCACAGAGCATAAATGACCCTTATATAAATATTTTTTAAAATATAGTGAACCAGTCAAGACGGTAGTTATTTCTTTTAGAGAAACCTAGGCACAGAAACCATCAGTCAATTGAGCAGGCACAAACATGGCTGACCTACTATGCTCTAAATGCCTATGACAACATCACCTTGCCCAGCCCAGCCCAGCTCACCAATGTGTGCCTTCCAATCCTGCAGGCGTTTTCTAGCAATGACACCAGGCAGCCTGGAGGCTTTCACCCCTCAACACTTACCCTTTATCTGTTAGTAGCACAGAGACCTCTAACTGCAATCCAGCTTTGACCTTCAACCTTACACTTTTTTGTGCCTGCCAGAATCTTCTAGAAGGGAAGCTAAAGGAAAGATAAGCTGGTGTGCTTTATTTTGCTCTTTTATTACAAGTACACACGTCACTGGATGTGGTGCCTGTGTGCTCGCAAGGTAATCAGAGAAGAAGGAAAGAGTGTGGGTTTTAGACTCGGAGTTCACTTCTCAGGACAAAGTAGACACTATACTGTCCTGGAAGCCCGAGTCTACCCAATGTAACACCAGCAGCTCATTCCAAGAAACCACTCACCACTACCACCACCTCTGCTAGAATAGAAGCCATGATGTAACATGAAAGAACCCCCACCCCCTTGTAAATGGTCATCAATGATTAAGAGAAAAACAGATTTTACTTACAGGCGGGCACTGGGCCAGTTTATCAGCTGCCACCAGTTGAACATTCAAGTGTTTACTTTGGGACTTTCCTCTGGACTTAATCAGCCGCTGTAAGACCTGACAAGATGACAGGAACCCGGGGGATTGTCAGTGAGTTGAAAGAAAACCAAATACACTGCGCTAAATTTTTTTTTAGTTTATATAACCCTGAGGATTAGTAAAAAGGATCTACAGTGAGAAATCACCCACGTAGAATCTCTGTGCTGATGCCCTGTGGGCCTAGAGTGGACTGGACACAGCCATCCTATCCTAGCTCCCTGTGGGGTCCTGATGAAGCTTCATGTCCCACCTAGACTTCTACACCTCTTGCAGATTTCAGAACTTCCTGTCAAAGGGAAAGAGCTGGTCTGTTCCTGCGTATGTTGAGTCAATATTATTTGATTCAGTAATATTTCAGCTCATTATCTTCATGACAGATATCAGGGTCATTTATGCATGTTATATTTTTCAGTAATTAATGAAATGTTTGATTTGATTTTAAATTAGTCAAACTATTTTAGATTGGAAACCTAGGTAAAACATTTGTGTCGAAACATTGCTGGAAAGAAGACAGCTTTGGTCATAGCCGTAGCTGCATTTGGCTATATGCTCTTTCTTTCAGTTTTTGTTTATGTTAAAGCAGAGCTTTCTCCTGTGCTCCTCCATGAAGTTCTGTGATACCTTAGTGCATGGGTCCATGCAAGTGCCTGGTTCTCGACTTCCAGACACCACAGCAGTGGTGCAGTGGGCATGGGGTGACAGCCTCACTGCAGAGGATGCTTGGACACGGGACAAGGACACTTCCAGTGGTCAAGGGAATGCTGCTCTGTTCTACCCACTCTCGAGAACTACCTCACCATGGTTGGGATTCCCACACTTTCTCCAAGAGGCTGAGAACATGGGAAGGGTGACAAGTCACACTTTCCCTAGGCTTTTCTCTAACCACAATAGGAGACCGTTTGGATAGGGATTTGAATTTGCATTTAGGTAAACCAAACTCATTCTAGGAGGCCTAGGAGCTAAGTATGAGGATAACACCTCTCATGGGTATCTATTTCATATTTATTTTTAGAACACCATCACTGCTTAAAAGCAAAGTCAGGAACAGTGAAAAGGCTCAGTGGGTAACAATGAATGCTATCAAGACTGATGACCTGAGTTCAATCCTTGGAGGGAAATGGTGGGAATGGAGGCGAAAGGAGGGAATTTACTTCCACAAGTTGTCCTCTAGCCTCCACATACATGCTGTAACAGCACAAGTTCATACAGAGACTAAAAATAAAAAAAAAAAAAGAACCAAGTAAATGTAAGAAATTAAAGGACATCAAAATCAAGAGTGGGATCTGGGCCATCTTCCTCTATTCTGGTCACTCAGTAGCATCATGACCAGTTGTGCTTAACCATGGAAGTACTACGTTCCTCAAGGAGCCCAGCTACACACAGATGACAAGGTCTGTAGTATTGCTGTAGGAGATGTTTACACGGTAAGCTTTCACCTTACATAAGATCTCTCTCTGGATTATGTACTCCCTCTCTCAACTGGGCAGAGAATACATGTGATTTAAGAGTTGATATTACAACAGGACATTGGCCAAGAGGAAACATACAGGCTATAAAATGCCAGAGTCTACTTTTAATTTTCCTTCCTTGAGCTCTGTTTGTATTTTATCAAACTGACAGCAGGCAGGAGCTTCTCGAAGAGATATAGTATTATTCTCGGCTCCCCTCAGATTCCTAGAACTTGAGTACTGTTTTAAAATGTGCTCATTAACAGACTCTGGAGACATTCTTCTGCTCCCAAACTAAAAGGGCTGAGAGGAACCTCAAGAGGGAAGCTTATAGACCGCAGACAGGATGTAGTGATTACCTTTGGGGATGAGACCTTCACGTGGACGATGATGGGCGCTAGGGATGTCTTTATCAGCTGTGCTGGGTGATTGATGGTGTCTGCATCAAGAACTACCAATTGCAAAGATCTTGCCAACTCAAAAATTCTTTCAATTTCACTCTGTACTTCCGCTAAAAGGGGAAACAATAAAATGGCAGGTGGTTAGTCTCAGTAATTATTACTTACACTGAAAAGAAATAGTGTACGCTTTCATATGTATATGTCTATATAGTAGAACAAACTGTTTTGAATTTTCATAGACCTGTCTGACAAAATCTTTTTCTTTTCTTTTTTTTTCTTTTTTGAGACAGGGTTTCTCTGTATAGCCCTGGCTGTCCTGGAACTCACTCTGTAGACCCGGCTGGCCTGGAACTCAGAAGCCTCCGCCTCCCAAGTGCTGGGATTAAAGGCGTGCACCACCACTGCCCAGCATCTTTTTCTTTTCTTTTTGAGACATAGTCTTATTATGTAGGCCTGACTGGCCTGGAACATGTTATGTCACTAGGCTGGTCTCTAACTTACAGAGGTCTGCCTACCTCTGGCTCCTGAGTGCTGAGATTAAAGGTATATGCCACACAATGTCTGTTCTTTTTTAAAAATCTTTTCTAAAGATAAAATTGTGCTTAGAATAAAACATTGGTAGAAGAACTTGAGCCAGCTCTCTTGGAGTGCTTTATACACTCGGCCTAGCATGGTGTCATTTATATGGCTATGGTAATTCCATTTAGGGGTTGCTTTTAACAAGATCCACATTTAGGAAACACATTCAAGGGATAGCAAGGGACTGTTATGCACATTTTTGTATCCTGGCTAATTGTTGTTAGTTTCTTCAGACAACCGGGAGATTACCAAGTCTAGCTGAATTTAAGCTTAAGAGCCAATGGAGTTGTCTAAGGTGTAGTTACTTTAAGTATAACACACACACACACACACACACACACACACACACAGAGCTGACTATATTCAAATGCTGCACTGTATTTTGACTCAAACCTATCTGGCTGGTTACAATAGTCAGGTGACTCAAATCTGAATCTTCTAAATTAGTCAAATAAAAATGCTAGTTTTTTTCAAATGTCTAAAGCAATGCAAGTACTTTGTTTTGGGACAGAGCCTTGCCATGTAGGTCAAGCTGATTGTGGTCTTTCTGCCCCATCTCCCAAGTACTGTGATGAGATATATTAGTGGTACTATGGCTTACAAGCCCCCCTTCTGCTTCTTCCTGTTGTTTGTTTGTTAGAAGGAAAACACATGATCAAAGTATATGTTTTTCTGAAATAAAAAACTTGAGCTTGGTGGTGCATACCTGGCATCACAATACTTGGGAAACTGAGACAGAAGGATCATGACTTCAAGGTCATCCTGGGAAACCAAGAGTTTCAGCCTAGACTGCATTGCATACTCATAACTGATACTGTCTCAAAACTGGAGAACAAGGACAAGAAGTCCTTTATATAGTTTATGAGTCACCTGATGTAGTGGGTCATGTCCTAAATCTGAATTAGATTCTGCTAAGGGGAAGACTTTGCATAGAAGCAAAAGCTTCTCATTTATTAAAGAGTCAGTGACATTTAATGTGTGATTTACATTAAAACATATGGCTATAGGGACGACAGGGATGGCTCAGCAGTTAAGGGCACTCACTGTTCTTCCAGAAGACTAAGCTCAGTTCTCAGCATCCATATCACATAGCTTACAACCACCTATAATCCTGTTCCAGGGGATCAGATGGTCTCTCTGGCCTTCTCACACACTCACATACATGTGGTGCACGTGTGTGTGCACACACACACAAACACACACACACACGTACACACACATACATATATAAATAATCTTCTTTTAAAATATGAGTTCAAGTAGACAAAACACATATCACTTTCACATTATCAATTACTAATGTCCTGAAAGGTTCCACAATGATTCTCCAGTGACCAGCTTTCAGGATATCTATTTAAGGAAATCTCTGCCAAGTTCTTATGAGATAATAGTCTACATTTGTTAATAATAATGAACATATATCCATTTTTTTCTAGCATGTCAGAAACAATTTTAAAAGAAATTCTTCTCAAGAAGGGCATTTGGAAAATAAAGCCGATTTTTACTGCAGTCTGTTTCAGCAGAAGGATGTTGGGCCAGGTCCTCAATTTATACTTTAATTGATCTAGCACTGTTTTAAAGATGCTTCTAGGCAGCACTACAGCAGAACAAGCTGACATTGTTTTAGTTTCAATCCTCACATATTATTGTAAAATAATGTAAAATTACAGTTGATATTTTTCAGAAGAAACAAAAGGCAGTAATACAAACTGTACTGCCCCAGGAGCAGAACCCACAGGTACTCTAAGTCTCCATCCAAATAGCTCAAACACACCAGGGTTTTGTTTACTCTGCACCAGCAATGAACTGGAGTGTTGGTTCGTTTTCAGTGCTGCGACACTCAAAGCCCTTGGGCAATGGCCCTGTGCCATAAGCAGAGGTGGAACTTGGGTAGATCAAGAGAAGACCACATCACATAGTGGGTGAGCCCGGTATTTGAAAAATATGTACACACAGTATAATAAGCAAATTATAGGCACAAGGAAGGCAAAGGTACTTATATATACCTATCTCATCTTCTTCAAGAAAACCAACAATCAGACAGGTTCTCAGAGGGGCTCTAAGGGAAGTTTCTTCATAAATCTGTTACTTGTAAGCAAAGCTGGGGCAGTCATAGAATCTGGTGCTGGAGGCCCTTAGTGAACACTCTTTATCTAGACTGGAGTGCTCCAGCATCTTTGGAACCGGTGATGCTTCTTGTGCCCAACTTTATTGACCAAAGTTGACTCTGTTTGTTTTTTTGCTTACTTGCTTGCTTGCTTTTGAGACAAGCTCTTACGTAGTCTAGGCTGGCCTTGAACTCCTGATCCTCTTGATTCCTCTTCCCAGGTGCAGAGATTACAAATGTTCATATCCTCACTCAGCACCCAAAGCTGTTATTTTTTCCATGGGCTCATGGAAACATTCCCCAAAGTGGTTCACTTCTATGCACACCCCAACTCATTGGAAATGTTTTATTTTCCCTTTTGGGAGGATTTTTAAGATGCTTTCCAACAAGTACTCAGAGGACAAGTTTAAGTTCTCTGCATGTCCATCACGGTAGTCACGATTTCTACTGAAAGATGGGACTCTTCTGGGTATACACAAGAATATCATTACCTTCCCGTTATAAACATCTTGTTTCCTTCCATGTCAGCCATGTGTCACCAATGACAGAAACCTTTTTGTGAAGTTTAAGGAAAAGGAAATAAGTGGTTTCCCATGGTTCAGCAGCAACTGAGTAGAAAAGCCTGAGAAGGTCTGCTCCCACCACACTAACTGTCTAGAACTGAGGGGAGGGGGAGAAAGAGGGAGAGAGAGAAGGAGGAAGAAGAGGAGGAAGAGGAGGAAGAGGAGGAGGAGGGGTCTGGATGCTGCAGGACTTTGCCCCTGTCCTGTCCATCGGCTGGCTTTCTCCACAGGTATCCAACACTTCTCCAGGCAGGTCAGCACCCAAGTAGGACAAGATATTCCCCACCCATACACCTCATGCCTATATGAAAACATCTTACCTAAGCTGGATCTGGTGTTTGAACGTTCAATTATTGCTCTCTTGCTAGGATTGTTGAGGACAGACCTCTTAGCAAGAGAAATGTCAGCTGTCACTCTTGTTATGGATATCCTAGGAAGAGGAACATAGAACAGAACAAGCCAGTAAAAATGTCATGTGGCTCTCTGAGTGACTCATAGCTGCAGTGCTTAGTAGACACTTCACATACTACCACAGAACCACCGTACAATAAACATCAGCCACAAAGATTTTAAACAGACTCTGGCTCATATTAAAACAGAAACAATGAATGGCGGCAGGCTTTGGCTCTTTAGCTGAAAACTACTCCAGTAAAAATGGGCTCCCTCCATTAAGGCCTGCCTGGCCAAGTTGCCTTTAAAACACACAGCACACCAGGAGGGAATCAAAACATGAATTAAGCATGCTCTTTCTAGAAAATAGCTGTACCGTTTTCTCAAAATCCACAGTTGATTTGCTATTGAACAAGACCTTCAGGATACACAACTGCTCTGACCTAACACTGTTGGCTGAAAAGGGAAACAAGCTTCATCTGATCACAGAAAACAAAACAAAACAAAACAAAATCCAGCCAGTTGGTAACTAAGTTGTATTTCTTGGCTCAGTAGTTAATCTCTAATATATGAAACATTTCCCCACAGACCCAAGAGGAGATTTGTGGGTAGAATATAAGAAATATGGTTTCCTTTCTGCAGGCATGGCAGCTTCAGTATGTTTGCATAGGATCTGAGCACATCTGGTGGGCACTTGTGCACATCTGGTGGGCACTTGCAACCCCAATAGCTGAAGTTAATGGGAGCACAGACTGGAGTTGTGTTAAGTTAGAACATGGCTTGCTGTCATGGAAGACTGAAGCAGAGACTTTTTATGGACAGAGGAGAGCAACTGGAATACGCATTATCAAACGATGGCATGTAGATTTTACTGTTTTAAAATAATTTTTAACTGAGACCCCCTCAGCTTCCAGCTATTGTCTGTAGAATTCAAAGCTTGTCCACCAAGGACAATTAGAGAAACCCGCAGACCTTCCCTACCCTTATCTGCACAGCATGGCTGAGTTCAGAAAGGGGGGATCACTTCCCTTGATCCACACAGTGGACTTACTATTCTCCAGGGCTGAACTTCTTTGGGGGTTAGAGCAGAGAAGGAAGCATGTATTTAATTGCACATCCTCTTACACCTCCTGTTTCCAGCCATTTTACTACTGTCTGGAGACTCTGGTGCCTAGACGCCTTGAGGGGGACCTAAAATTGTCCTTTTCATAAATGCTTGGAAACAAACAAACATATATTTTTTTTGAGACAGAGTCTCACAATATGTATCTGGATAACTTTGAACTCATAATCCTCCTGCCTCAGCCTCCCTTGTCCTGGAGCCATAGGTATCCACCACTGTTCCCGAGCTTTACAGCAACAGAACGTGCAGAAGTTCTAGTAGGATTCTGAAGTCAAGTGGAGCTGGCCTGGGTGGCTGCGTTTATAAGCTGTGGGTGCTTGGAACACTGCAGTGTTTTCACTTTTCAAATTTTTATGCCTTGATAATTATTTAAGGCAGCCTCAAATTATCACATGTAGAAACAAAAAGCTGGGAGGAGATTTCCTGAGACCACGGTGAGTGCCAACATGAGCTGGAGCTTACACTTCTGAATTTCTATCTTCTATATAGGAAGAGGCTTCGTCACCTGGCTACACAATTCTCTTTGGTTCAGTTTTGCTTCCCAGTAACAACTCTCTAAGATGACTAAGCCATCAGGTGCAGGTTTACAACTCTCGCCCTGCTGTGAGCATGGCGAAGGTTCAACTGAGTCAACTGAGCCTCATATCTGTTTGAGTTTCCACTACAGCCTTTTTCTTCTTCCCTCCCTCCCTCCCTCCCTCCCTCCCTCCCTCCCTCCCTCCCTCCTTCCTTCCTTCCTTCCTTCCTTCCTTCCCAGAGTCTCATTCTCTAGCCCAGGCTGACCTCACACTTGTTGAAATCCCTCTGCTGTAGCCTCCTGAACGTTGTTGGGACTACAGGTTGCGGCTGCCATGCCTGCCCATGCAGTTCTGAGATGTAATCTCTTGCAGGCATGGGCTTACATTTAATTTGGGGCTCTAGCTTTCTTGTTTGTTAAAGAGAGGAGCATGCGAATAGAACTATATTGTCATTTTCCAGAACACCCACGTACATGGCTGTAGATAAATGGGATGGATTAAGGCAGGGTTCAAATTTTCCAGAATAATGATTTTTGCGGTGCCCAAGTTTTCTAGTTCTACATAAGCCAAATAGTAACTCCTGGTTTTTACATTTTGAAGAAATCCTGAACAAATGTGTATTCTTATGCTTTCCCTGGGTTATAAAGCACCTTTACAAAGCTATCCAAGTACTACTGGCCTTAATGTATACGGAAACGGCTGCTTTGAAAGTTAAAAACAGAGGCAACAATGTGGGTGACAGGATGCTCTGTCTCTCATTTTATTTTCTAAAAAAAAGGCTCCACTGATACTATATATTGTCTATTAGCAAAACACACACACATGAAATAGAGTCTGGGAAGGAGCAGACCCGGCTCTGAATGCCTGTCAGTAAGACGAAGAAGGTTTTCTCCTGTCGAAAGGCTTACTATTATCAAAGCCAGATACTAGGCCACGATTTCTTTCTTTTTAAATAAAAGTCACCTTGCCAAAGTTTTTACATTTGCTATCAAGTGCTCCTTAATTTATAATGTCTTTAAACTAATGGTATACTTCCTACCCCTCTCCCTTTACCATCCCCCTGGTCCTCTAGCACTCCTGTGCATCTTGAAACCTTCAACGACAGTCTTGGCAGTATCATTGAGACAGTGTTCATAGTTATGGGACAACAGGAGTTTGGTTCCCCTTAAGATGGGGTATAGCAGCTAACGTCCCTGAAACCCAGAAAAAACATTCTCTAAATCCAGCAAGTCTGCACCCTGCCTGCTGCAAGCCTCTACTTCAGAGTTTATCTTGGTTGACGACACTGAGTATCTATTTTCTGGGGATTTTCTTAATTTTCTTTTTAGATTCTTATTTATATAGGGTGGGCTGGCAGAAGGTATGCACATGCCATAGTGTGCTAATGGAGGTCAGATGCCTTCCAGAAGTCCATTCTCTCTGCTTATCATGTGAGGCCCAGGGATAGAACACAGGACGCCAGGCTTGGTGGCAGGTGCCTTTATCTGCAGAGCTACTTCATCTGCCCCTCTGTGAATTTTTCTACAGGAAGATACTTCTTTCAGTTATGACATATCCATTCAAATCTAATTAATATTCCCTCATTGCTAATGTAACAGCTGGAAGATCCTTCTCTATCCCAACTAATTAGTAAGAAGGTCATTCAGTATAATACATATTTTTAAATTCCTACTGCTCACATGGAAAAATGTTTCAAAGCTGGCTGGACAGGGTGGCGAGGGAGACCCAGGGTCCTTTCTATCATTCTTTTGATTTTTATGCTCAAGGACAAATTATAGCCTTTTTGAGCCTCATCCCGTAATTAATAAAAAGGTGTCTGAGTTGTCATTAGTATCTCAGAGGATTATTGCTGTGGGAAAGAAAGGCACTTTATAAAACCAGTTTCTTAAATGATTGTTCTAAGCATTTGTGATTGTATAAGACGTCCCCCACATTCTCAGATATCTGACTTCTTGGTCCCTAGTGGGTGTCACTGCTTGGGGAGGCTTAGGAGGTATGGCCTTCCTGGAGGAAGTCCATCACAGGAAGCTACTTTGAGGTTCCAAAACACACACAGCATTCCCAGTTCGCTCTTTCTGTTTCTTGCTTATGATCAAGATGTGAGCCCTCATCTCTCAGCTCCCAGCTCCAGTCACCAAGCCTGCTTGTTGTAATGCTTCCCCTCCGTGACTGTGATGGGCCCTTATCTCTCTGGAACCATAAGCCCCAAATGCCCTTCCTTCTATAGGTTGTCTTAGAGGACTGGAGGTGATGGTGCACGCCTTTAATCCCAGCACTCGGGAGACAGAGGCACGTGGTTCTCTGGGAACTCCATACCAGGCTGGTCTACATAGCAAGTTCCAGGCTATTCAAGGCTACATAATGAGACCCTGTCTCAACAAAAATAAATAAATAAGTAAATAAATAGACGTTGCCTTGATCATGGTGGTGGTCGTGTGTGTGTGTGTGTGTGTGTGTGTGTGTATGTACATATAAATGTATACAAGGAAAACAGTTGTTGGAGATCCAAGGACTCAAGAGGAACAATTTCCTCATATCTTATCCTCCAGCGTTTACAGTCTACCACCATGAACTCTCCCGTCCCAGAGTTGGCAAAACCCGTATATAGAAGAAACTTTGGGGAACACAGTGAGATATGATGTAATTTACGCATTCAAGTTGGCACAAAAAAATGTTTAGTCATTTCTAGTGTTTGAAGCCAGCACTAGAAGGGAGAATTGTGGTTAGAGCTGAATGGAAGGTGATGTTGGTTATGAGACAGACGTCTCTTTCCATTTGTGAACTGCAGGGGCAGTTTTCACCGGCTGCTTCATGATGTCATCAATTGACGTTTCCTTCCATTAACAAACTCTGTGCTAAGTCTTAGCCCCTCTCTATGTTGCATGCTTAAATTCTTCTCTTTCACTTGAACATTTTGGGCTGTTTTGTTTTGTTTGTCCGTTCATTTCAGTTCGCATGTTCCTTCTTTAGGACCCTGTCCTTGTAGGCTTCACAGGATTCATGTATGATTTCAGGACACAACATGATGCTACCTAATTGTCGAAAAGCTCACGGAGGTCTTTATGAAACCGAGTGCTGTGCACACTGGATATATGCTAATAAAAATAAAATTAATAATTTAAATTATTAATTAATTTAAATTAATTCATTAATAATACATAAAATAAAAAATAAAGCCTAGATGACAGCTTTTGGGGATTTGAAACCTATGGTATAAGTCAGCAAACTGTGGCTGTCAGTGCTGGGCTGAGCAGCTGCACAAAGCTCACTGGAAAAGATGATCCCCCCCTGGGTAGTGTTTGGGGTGTGAAATAGAGACACTCTGTGCTTACTTTGTCCCCTGAAGGCTGAGCACCACCGAGTCCACTCACAGGAATCACTCTTGCATGTGGACACTGACACATCCAGTAGGTTCTCAGGAGCTGCTTGGTTTTACAGTTTTCATTTTTCCTTAAGTGTATTACAGTTAGACTCAAACTGAGTAAGACACAGCCCTAAAATGACCCATATTTCCAAAGAGTGAAAAGAAAAATCATCCAAGCTTTTGCTTGTTACAGTCAAACAGATGGATTTCATCTACTCTTCTGCATTGACTTTGAATCAGGATCTGAAGCGCAGTGTTGAACAGGAAAGCCTTCTAACTCATGAATCTCTAATTTGCTCTTCCTGAAAACCACAGGGCATCCTCTGACCATGATGTCTACCATACAGTAGTCATAGCCACTCTGCACAGGCTTCCGTGGGACTGTGTTGTTTTCGCTGTCTCACTGTGTCAACGTCTTCAGTGGAATTGCATTCTTGGCTGATTTCAACCCAAGACAATGTGCTGTTTTCCCTCCTTTTATTAATTGGTAAAAATACAACATAGCAGATTGTCACAGCTCAAAACACAGCATGTCCCACACAGAAGATGTGCTAGCACCTATGAGGAGCTCCCAGCCAACTTCTTCCTTACCCAACCATCCAGTCACTCTGCAGTGGGCTCACAGGGATTTTCTTCAGTACTGTTTTCTCATTACCTGAAAGCAAGTTCACTCCCCCTGCCCACCCCCCAGCATCTTTATTACCCATTTCTCTGTAGCCAAGCTATGCATCAGACTCTCCTAGGCCTGCCTCTGTCTCCAGCTGTTGCTTTAGCTGCTTCCAGATCTCACCACCCCCAGACTCTGCATCCTCAGACCCCATGAAAACTTGGCATTGACATTTTAATTCTATCTTTAACCTGAAAGAAGCTTCAATAGTGTAGATACAGTGACTGAGGCAGGTATATTCTACTTGACTCAAGACAAGCCTGTGCTGCAACTAAATGAACAACCTCTTCCACGGCCTCAGGATTAAAGACAGTATCAGTATCCATTAACACAGCAACTCAGCCACTCAGCTTGCCCTTCGCCAAGCAATCTGAAATAGTTTCTTGTTCTCACCAATGCTGTTTCCAGTCTTTGACAACATTGTTTGTAGGAATGTCATGTGGAACCAAAATAATCTAACACAAGTATAGGCTGAGTTACAGGATGGGTTTTGTTCCCATCAAAGGTTGTGATGGAATTAGAGGCGGGAGGCACTGCTCAGGACAGTGACGGCACCCCAGGTTAAAACCAATGAGTCCACACAGAGCTGAAAGGATTGTGCATATGCAACCAAGAAGAGCAGACCCGGCCTCTCATGTTAGCTGCCTCCCATCCACAGAAGCACCTGTGGGTCAGAGTTATGGTCCAGAACATCACAGGACAGGATGTAGACTATCACTGTTCAGTTAGAGTTCAGGTTTAGCTGTTTCTTTGTAATACATTTTTAGAACATGAATTCCCTAGCATCCAGAACCTTCTAGACAGAAGAGGGCTGGCTGTATATCTGATGATGGCTATTGGAGGAGAGATTAGAATTAAAAAACTCATGTTCCCTCTGCAAAGGTTCTAATATTCATTTTGTTCCTCTTGTTTCCTCGGAGATAGCTTAACTTTCTACCTGTCTTCTAAGGGGGGAGGGAATATAACCATGCCTTCCCCTTTTAACCAATCCTGTGTGCCCACTAGATTATGGCAAAGATGAGCTCTGTTTTCTCTTCATCTGAGGTATACAGCTAAATTGTCCTTCCCACTCTCCTTTGCAGCTAAGAACACAGCACAACCAAGTTCTAGCCAATGAAATGAGCTTCTGTGTGTGATATTTGCAGGCCCTAGAGGCCTTTTCTCTTTTAGCTGATTGGAGAACTCAAGCCAAAGGCCAAGGACCCCAAATGCAAGGTGAAGCAAACATTCTACCTGAGATTCCCCTCGCCACTTACCTCTTCTTTCCCAACAGGAAGCCCTGTCTCTGATCATTTAGTGAGTAAAATTAAACTTCCAGTGTGTTCAAATTATTATGCATCTGGGGGTCTATTAGTAAGGTGACCTGGCCTGAATTCCATCATATACTTAGAAAGCCACCTAATGGCAGACAAGCATTCCCATTTCTTCAATGCAATTCTCAATTACTGGAAGTAAAACTGCAGCTTTGTGTGTGTTGTATGTGTGTATGTGTTGTGTGTATATGTTTGTGTGTGTATGTGATGTCTATGCATTGTGTGTGTATGTGGTGTATGTATGTGTTCATGTGGTATGTGTGTATTTGTGTGTGTATGTGCTGTGCATGCATTGTGTAAGTATGTATGTGGTGTGTGCGCATGTGTGTGTATGTATATGTTCATGTATATATGTGTTGTATGTGCATGTTTTGTGTATATGTGTGTAAGTGTATATGTGGTATGAGTATGTTGTATGTCTTGTGTGTATATGTGGTGTGTATTTGTATGTGTATGTGTATGTGCATGTGTGTATGTGTGTTGTATGTAGGTGCCCACAATTGAAGACATTGGGAATCCCGATCTGTTCCTCTCCACCTTATTCATCTGAAACAGTCTTTCATGACCCAGCGCCAGCAAGCCCTCATGTGGCTCTCCTCTCTTCCTGCACAGCAGTGAGGTTGCAGGCACAGGAGAGTCAATGCTGGTTTTCAGGTGAGTGCTGGGTATCAGCACTCAGGCTCTCTGTTTGGTCACAAGCACTTTTACCACCGGCCTGCCCAGCCCCTCAGCTTCCTTACATTGTAGCTAGTCTTAGAAGTCAGTGTTTATTTTCACATGACTACATAGAAGGCTTTGCTTTGACAAATTATAAATACCTATACACATGTTTAGGAAATTATATACATTTGCACTTAAGTTTTATATATACACAATTTGTACTTAAAGCATGATTATGCTTGCTTTTTTTTAAATGCTGTATTACTTAAACTCTAAAATCTATTTCAAAGTATTTAAAGATTTTAGAAAAGGAACTATTTGGTTTAAAGTGATAACCTTGTTGCATTTTTCAAGTTTCTCAGTGTGCACAATATAATTCACTTCTGACAAACATTCAGTCTTTCAGGTGGCAGTCTCTGCACAGACCACGTTCCACACGGAGGACAAACATGCTCTCACTGTTAGGTCGATACAGAGCTCTGTCGTTTCTCTAGAAAACCTAAGAGCTCTAGACATTTCCCACAGAACTGAAGCAGAACACTGTTTGAGGGCCTGGATGTATTGATAATGGCGTATAGGGGGATAAGTACAAAATAGACCTAAAAACACAACAAAGTTATTTCTAAAAATAACATGCAAGTAAGTGTAGTTTCCTTCAATAGTGACCTGAAGCCTAAGTCCAAGTGATGATTTCCCTCCTTAGGAGGTTGTTTCCAGCATGTCATTCTTACAAAGCCATATATATATATAATTTAGACCTGTGAATCACACACACGTGAATACATGCATTTACACACATGCACAGTTCCCAGACACTACCCGACATGACCAGTGAGCCATTATAGTCGTCAGAAACAAACATTTTACCCAATTTCTTCATGAAAACCAGTTTTGGTATGAGCTCACTAGTAAGAGAGAAAAATAAACAAAAATATGCATTATACCCAATAAATGGATTAATTTCCACTTCCAGGCCTTTCTGTCCTTGGGGGCCTCAGGCTATACTTCATATATTCAAGGCTGTTCCAGTGTACACTCTCCTGGAACACTGAGCTTAGCTTAATTACTAGACCTCTGTAGTGGTTGGAAACAGATCCACAAATCAGTTTATCACACTTGTTCAGTTAAGGAAAAAAAATCGAAAGACAAAAACATCTGTATGTCTCACCTCCCGTCAAACCTGTGCTTCAGGAAATCAAAGAGGGCTTTCTGCATCATGTCTGTTACCTTTGCAGAGGTGAGAAAAAAGAACGAGGCAAACACAACAGAGAGGGAGGGAGAGAGACACAGAGAGAAGTCAAAAGTGAGAGAGGTGGAAGCAAAGGACACAGTGAACGAGGAGAGACCCCATGATATCCAGGCAGCTACAGTGGGTCTCAGAGGGCAGACGGACATAATAATCAGATATAACTGCTATAATCTCCCCGTGTTGCTTCTCCAGGATGCCAAGACATGAACCTATAGTTTTTACCAGGACCCCAGGCAAACCCTCCTTCCTATTCCTTCAGGATGTGGCCCTGCCTCGAGGAGGGCATAAGCCCGCTACGCACAAGGATGCTGGCCATCGTCGCATGGCTGAGTTATGCTTGCCTCTAGTGATGAGCAGTGGATAGTCTCAAAGTTGGCACCAGGCTCTGCTGCCCTGTTTGCCTGTGTGTGTTGGGTATTCTCCTTGTCTGGAAATTAATATTTTTCTCCATGGCTTTCCTGCTCATCACCTGACATTTCCAACTCAGAGAAAGAGAGATAGGATCTTAGATCTGCCTTGAGAAAGTAATTAAGTCATTCAACAAATGTACACTAAATACCTCCTCTCCATCAGACACCACCCTAGGGGGAGCCTGAAGGTTGTCCAGCTTCATATTTAGGTAGTACATCCCACTTGTTGTATTCACTTAAGCACCGAGCCAGAATGGCAAAACTTGGAATGTGTACCACAGCCTGTACTCTTCCTTTGTTACGTGGCAATTTTTAATTAATCTCCAGAATTTAATCCTGTTTTTACCAATTTTCCCCACCACTGCCTACATACACTATGAGCTGTCTTATAGCAGTTTCCATCTGTAATCAGACCTTGGAGGGGCCAGAGTCTGAAGGATAGTCCCCAGGGTTCTTGGTCAGGAAAAAAAAAAGAGCAACTGATGAAATTTGTACCTCATAACCTTTCAGCGATGGCCCCACTAACACCACAGGACGCATTGATGGCACAACATCATACGGAGGAACGTGCTCCGTCTGAAAAAAACGAGTCAACATGAGTGAGAAGGTAAATCTGAGCCTCTCTCTCCTCGATAGCCTCAGCATCCAGAATTCTCAGTCAGTGACTACTAAGGGTTCCCACCGAGGAGGTCTAGCCCTCACTTTATAGCTATGTGGGCCACGGAAATGGAACATCCACAGGCATGTACGGATCGGAACCTTAGCAGGAGTTTAAAAAGGAAACACAACTTACCACTTTCTGCTTCTGTTTTGCTAAAAGACAACAACGAGAGCCATATCAAAATATGTAATCTCTGTAAACAATAGCACATGAGTTTAAAAGGTAGGAGAAGGTACCCTGTAACTGTCCTGCTTGCCTGGCACCCCCTCAGCAGGTCACTGTCCTCTGCCACTTTGCTCTGGACAAGCTGTGTGAGAACATGAAATACAGTACCATTGACTTTCCCGTTAGAGGCTGGGGATGGGCACTCAAACAACACTGGAAGTTCTCAGCTAATCATTAACCGTGTGTGTGCCCACACTGGGTGTGTTATTCACAGTGGAGCTGAAGGCAAGCTAGCTAAAGGAAGTGGGGGGGGGGAGAAAAAAAAGAAATGATACAATGTAAGCAAAATCATTATCACCTCAAACATTCTATTACTGTTGTTACTGTCTTGTATTTGTAACGATGATGAACTCAGAGGTAATGCTGCAGATGTTCTCTGTTCCTCCTGAATACTGATACATCTGTTTTCACTATGCTCCTCTCAACTCTTGGACAGCCAGTTTCCCCTGTCCCCTCCAGGTTGCAAGAAAAACAGGTTGAAAAGCTGTTTGCAGAACCCAGTGTTCAGCAAACAGAAAGCAGAATCTACTTCACAATTGGCAAAAGTGGCTTTGCTGCCATCCAAACAGCAGGTCCTGTCTATATAAGCCACCTAGAGGTTGTTTCCCAGCCTTGGAGATCAGAGTGAATCCTCACAAGCAAGGACCAAGCCCCCAGAGCTGTCCCAGAATCCACCTGGCATGGATACACGTTGCAGTGTGTTAGCCTGCCATCTGAATTGGTGATATTGGGTGCTCTGAATTAGCCACATATCCTAGCCAGAATGAAGTTAGCTTATAGGAGTCAGGGAATGTGATGGGAGAAAACTTTCTCGGTGAATAGCTTCATAATTTCCAAAGACGCACAGTCTTTATTGAGACACCCTGTCTCAATTGCATTAATTCTAGGGCTCAGTTGAAATTGCCTGATGTCCAAACATAAAAACAGGTAATCCTGGCTACAGCTAGGCTACAACCATCCCAAGATGTACAACCCAGTCCCAACGGCGTGCTAGAGCTTCATGTACATGCTGAACATTGCTATGAGAGTTCAGGAACTTTTATTTCTATTGGCTGCACAGTCTTAAAGTATGTTGAGTTCTTGGGTAGAATAGTGAACTTGAGATGGGTTTATACAGGGAGAGCTGCTGGTGATAAGGGGGTGAATGAGATTTTTCAAAATTATGCTGATGACCTGAATTCTTATATCATCAGTACTCTCCAAATCAAATAGCATTCAAATGAGCAAGGAAATTTTACATAAAAGAAGCTTTAAATCTTTAAATCAAGCCTTTACTTCAGAACTTGTAAAAGTGTTTACAAACAGTAGCAAGACCCTCACCTGTAGTTGTGGGAGTTGCTCGAAATGTTCCCGACACCATTTCTCCCAGACTGGAGGAAGAGTTTCCGCTCGATTTCCTAGAACACAGAAAGGAACTTAAGAATCACTCCCCAGATCCTTTGAAAACAGAAACCGAGAATCCAAGGCGTTCTTTGGCTGTCTACTAAATAATTCACAACATACCAAACCTGTTAGAAGGGAAAGATCTTCTCGGATGCTTTCCCTGACCTCATTTCTCAGAGAAAGTGGAGAACTAATTGAGACCTGGAAATACTTGGTCAGTTCTCTTTCCCAATTATCTGTACAAAAAACTGAGCAGAAAGACCCCCCTGGTAAGGACGCTCTTTGGAGTGTTGTGTTTACCTGAGACTAGTCATTAAAGTGCTAGTCAGAGAGGCCAGGCAGTTCAGAACAAGCAGGACAGGAGAACTTCTTCTTAAAAGGGTGTGTGGGAGAGAGTGTTCATGACCTGCTCTGCTGTCCACAGTAACGGTTCTATCAATCATAATTCAGTTATGTTTGGATTCCAGCAATGAACAGGTCTGCCACTTACTGGCAGGCTAGTGGGACACACTGTGGTGTATCTTCGAGTATTAGTTTTTTCCATCTATGAACATAGGAGTTATCTATACCCTACAGAGAGGAGTGTGACAAATGAGCCTCTATGAATGAGCCCTGGGATTTATTGTTTCTCGTGCCTCAAAGTAAACTATATATATTTACATATATATGCATATATTCATAACAGTTAACGATGGTAAGAAATGGAGAGTCATATTCTAGTAGGAGATAATCAAGGCTACACAGAGAAATAGGTAAATACATAATATTTCTGAGAGAAGTTAAGTGTAGTAGAAATAATTAAGTTGGAAAGAGTTGGAAAATACAGGGAGCAGGTGGGTCCAGGGTAGATACGACTTAAAATATGGTGGGGAAGGAAGGTGTCACTTGAGTGGTGCCACAGGGACAAAGCAAAGGAGGAAAAGGGGCCCCAGGAGAAGGAGGGGGAGGATGAGGATGAAGAGGATGAGGAGGAGGGGGAGGAAGAAAAAGAAGAGGAGGAGGAGAAAGAGGAGGATGAAGAGGATGCGGAGGAGGAGAAAGAAAAAGAAGAGGAAGAGGAGGAGGAAGAAGAGGAGGAGAAGGTAGAAGAGGAGGAGGAGGACGAGGACGAGTCAGATGCCACAGCCCTGGGAAGGGCCAAGAGCTGCCAGTGTGCCGAGAAGCAGAGAGCAAAGGGAACAAGAAGATTAATAATAAAACATTTTTACAAATTAATCATTAGAAGGGTGTGTTAAATGTAATTCTCTGATCTTCCATTACTCTGGAAAGGTTTGCATTAGGATGAAAGCAAAGGGAACCTTAAGTAACACATTTTTTTTTTTTACTTGAAAAAAAAAATCTAACTGAAAAGAGAGACTCTGTCAAAGGATGGCTTCATCCAGACATAGTGATGCAAATCTGTGGTTCTAGCATTAGGGCACGGGGCTGGATCAGAAGAACTGCCTCATGAAGACAAGCCTGGACTATACATCAAGATTGTCTCAAAACAACGGTAACACCAGCAGAACTTGCTCTGCCTGAAGGCTTTCAAAAAATTGTAACATATATGAAATCAGTGCTTCACAGAGAGCAATCGGCACAGCATCTGAGATCCAGTGTGACTGGGACTCCTCTCCAGCTGTGCTCACACTCCTGAGATCCGCCACTAACACTCTGAAGACCTCGGTACTGTTTCCTTTGACCACTAGAGGCTGGTCTGTCGCAGCTCCCTAGTGTCATCAGCACAGGGAAGAAGAAGGCACAGAACCCCAGGTAGAGGAAAGGCTGTCCACATATCATCACATACTCAGCTCACGGGACAGAGTCTTTGACAGGAACCCAAGCAAAACCCCAACTCTAGATCATGTCAGCTGCCACATGAGCTGTCCTGAGAAATGAGGCCCTGTGTAATACAATTCACAGACCACATGAAGCTCATGAAGAAGGAAGACCAAAGTGTAGGTGTTTCAGTCCTTCTTAGAAAAGAAAACAAAATATTCATGGGAGGAAGTACAGAGACAAAGTGTGGAACAGACTGAAGGAAAGGCCATCCAGAGACTGCCCCACCTGGGGATCCATCCCATACACAGTTGTCAAACCCAGACACTGTTACAGATACCAAGAAGTGCTTGTGGACAGGCGCCTGATACAGCTGTCTCCTGAGAGGCTCTGCCAGAGCCTGACAAATACAGAGGCAGATGCTGGCAGTCAACCATTGGACTGAGCATGGGGTCCCCAGTGGAGTAGTTAGAGAAAGGTCTGAAGGAGCTGAAGTGGTTTGCAACCCCATAGGAAGAGTGACATCAACCAACCAGACTCCCCAGAGCTCCCAGGGACTAAACCACCAACCAAAGAGTCCACATGGAGCAACCCATGGCTCCAGCTGCATATGTAGCAGAGGATGGTCTTGTTGAGCATCAATTCGAGGAGAGGCCCTTGGTCCTGTGAAGGCTCGACGCCCCAGTGTAGGGGAATGCCAGGGCGGGGAGGAGGGAGTGGGTGAGTGAGTACTCTCATAGAAGCAGGGGGAGAGGGGAGAGGATAGGAAGGTTCCAGAGGGGAAACTGGGAAAGGGGATACCATTTGAAATGTAAGTAAATAAAATATTAAAAAAATAAACAAATCATTTAAAAATTAAAAAAAAAAAAAGAAAATGGGGTTTGGCGATGGGTTTACCAAGCCACTTCCACTGTGGAATTCATGTGGGTTTTTAAGGTGCTAGGGGGTCAGAGCACAGTGGAAACAGTTAAACTTGAAACCTTTGTATCCTCCTCAAGAATAGTGTGTGTGCAGGTAAATGTCCCTTTGCTTTAAAAGCGGGTTTCCATTAGGGTCTAGGAAAAGAGGGCTGGAAAGAACCCAAATTCCTGAACTAAAGAAGAATCCAACAGAAAACAGAGGTTGAGTCAAAAGAGTAAACTGCTTCACTCAATTTAAAAAAAAAAAAAAACACTCGACAATATTATCCAATTTTCACACCAAAAAAAAAAAAAAAA
>NW_021604636.1:13697146-13711059 GCF_004785775.1 Grammomys surdaster | reverse complement strand
GAGGGAGAGAGGGAGGGAGGGAGGGAGAGAGAGGGAAGGAGAGAGGGAGGAAGGAGAAAAGGCTAGCTCATGAAAAAGATGGGGTGTTACCCGCCATGAAAACGGCCTCTTTTCTGTTCCTGTTGAATGCGTATGTTCTCCAAGCGCAGCGGACTTGGGATGAAGCCGATCTCACAGCCCTCTTTGACCAGCCTTCCTATCCACCAGTCATTGTTATATTTCTGGAAAGCAGAGAGGAAAGCTGCATTCAATAGTAATTCAGTTATCCTCACACTTCAGGAGTTAACTCCAAGGAGGCGGAGGGATACAATGTTATCTGTCCAGTGTACTACGCCTCAGTGTGCACTCAATACACAGAGACCACAAACACCGGGCTTTTTTTGTCTTGGAAGAAATGTTTTCACCTCACAGACTAAAGGAAGATTCTCCAGAGGCTTTATTTGAAAAGGCCCAAATGATAAATACGCTCTCTACTGTAACTCATTGCATCTGCTGCCCTTCTGTGAAAATAGTCACAAAGCAACAAGAGGCTGTGTTTCCATGTAAGTTACCTTATGGCAGAGGCAGAGGGCCAGTTAGAACTGTGTGCACTCTTATCTGTCAGCCCTTATCAAAAGCAGGTCCTAACTTCTGGATTCATTCGGTTCTTTCAAGAAGGCCTACTTAATCTTCAAGGCACAATCCCACCAGGAAGAAATCTTGGCATTCTCGTTAGGCCCAGGCCATATAGAGATTATTTTCAAGTTGTGTGTACAAACATGTCATTTGTTCAGACTTTGTAACTTTGGACTTTTTCCTCAAATAATGGGCTGTGCCTTAATTTGAAGTCCCACATTTGAATGAGAGTCGATCCCACCAGGCACAATCTGTATCAATGTCAGGTGTAAAACGTGTTAGGTGTAAGACGTTTGATGGATAGTCATTCATTACCAGCTTTCAGGTGATATGTACACAGTACTGTTTACTGTCGACTCTCATTCAAATGTGGGACTTCAAATTAAGGCACAGCCCATTATTTGAGGAAAAAGTCCAAAGTTACAAAGTCTGAACAAATGACATGTTTGTACACACAACTTGAAAATAATCTCTATATGGCCTGGGGCTAACGGGAATGCCAAGATTTCTTCCTGGTTTCGTGATGTACAAAGTTAGGGACACAAGTCCACAGAAGACTCTAATGAATGTGGGGTAACCGTCTATCAGCACGGCTTTACTTGATGTACCAGCAAGATTATGTTGACAATTATTGATTTACTGAGTTTAGGGCAGACAGAAGTTTAGTGTAAGCCTGTCTCAAGGGAATGTTTCTACTAGTAATGTCTAGAAAATAGTAAAAATTATATCATTTAAACCTTCCAGGATGAGTACAAAAGTCTCTTTATGGTCTTTATCAGTGTTGATAACCTCATTGCCTTTGATTGTGTGTGTGTGTATTGTGCATATGTGTGCCTGTGTATGTGTGTGGCTCTGTATGTGTATGTATGGGTGTACATGTGTATATAAGTATATGTATGTGTGTGTGTGTATGTATCTGTGTATGTGATTGTATTTGTATGTATATGTGTATATGTGTGTGCATATGTGTGTATCTGTGTATGTGTGTATGTGTGTCTCTGTGTGTGTACTTGTATGTATATATGTATGTGTATACATGTGTGTGTATACATGTGTACATATGTGTATATATATGCATGCATGCTTGTGTATGTGTGCATGCCTGTGTGTGTTTCAATATATACCAACTGTAGGATGAGTTGCTTAGCTCAGAAGAAAGTGGAATTTGCATATCTCCAGTACTGACATTGTGAGAAGGAAGCCTGGAAGGTTCACTGAGTCATCACAGCATGAAATTCTGAGTAACTTGACTAATTCTAAGTAATAATCTCACACTGAAATGACAATGACACAGCAGGCTTCAGCCCTTCCTGCTCAGAGCTCCTGCATAAGCCAGGCTCCCTGCCAATCATGAGTCTGAGTTGAAAGGAGCCTGAGCTGATGGGATAGGGAACTTTGAACCATCTGGGTCTTAGTTTCCTGACTAATTCAGGATAACACACCTGAAATAACAGGCCTGTTTACTTTGTAATTAAGAAAAGGTAAGTGGGCCCTTTAGAAGTCTTTGGTGCATAAGGTCTGGAGTTTACATTTTAAGGTGGCAGGGATAACAAAGACCATGAGTCAGAGTTTCCTAGGGCTTAAGTTATTTCCTGAAATTAAGTCAGCCCACCAGGATACTAATTTGTTAAGTGGTACCCCAGTGACCTTAAAGGGCTGCCTGAGATGGCTAATGCAACTTCCCAAAGTGGTTTCCTGTAGTTTTAGGAAACAGCTAAAGAACACTGAGCCTCCCACTCAAAGTGAGTGAAAGTTCTATGGCCACTGGGGAGCAAGGCACTGTGCAGAGTCCAAGCTGAAGGCTCTGTCTGTTTGGTTTTGGGACTGGCACCGTTGTGGCTATTCTTGATCTTTAACCTGAGAAAGCACTTAGAACGTTGCTTGAGAGATGTCTGGACAGGAAGTAATCAGCCTGCTACAGAAGTGAGCCCATCTGGGTTGCTGGTGTCTCAGAGGTTGAGCCAGCTTTCTGGAAAGGCCCCTTCGCACTGTTCCAGTTTTCTCCATTTTGATTTCCCTAAAGTGATTAGCATGTTCTCTTTCTAAGACTTTTTTTTTTTTATCTGATCTGCAAGATTTGAAAACAGTGGCTCTGATCCATACACGATTACTAGCTCAGACACTACTAACGGAAAAGGAGCCGCCAGACTGAAGGAAAATCCCTTGATCAACAGCTCTCAGACACTGCCAGCAAGACACATCGAAGTACTGTCAGAGCAGCTCAAAGGCGCCACACAAAGTGTCTCTATGCAGATGCAAATATCAGTCACCCAAACCTGGCCAGGACAGGCTTCATTCATATTTCAAAACGTCATATTCTACCTCAGAAAACTTTATTCTTTTATGTTTAAAGAGCCCAAAGTGTTAGCTACTCTGATTTCATTGTGACCTATTACATGTAATATGTATCAAATGATCACATAAATATGTCCAATTAAAATAAGTATTAATAAAAACTAGAATACTAGTACAATGTAAAAAGCAATAAAATACTGCAAAGTTGGAATGTCCCTGTCGTATGTGTGGAAGAATGTCCCTTTCTCTTAAAGTTTGCTTCACCTTTGAAAGGGTGAATGTTGGCAACTCATGAAGATGACTTAGTTGCTTTTGGTGAAAATAATGAGAGAGATTCAACCACTCAGATGCGGAGGGGACCATAGCCCAGACACAACGTGTTCAACCGTAAATTCATGGGCACGCACTACAACGTCTGGGCCCCTTTCTGCCTTCTCTCTTTGAAAAGCCGAATCTAGAGGCTGCTGCTACTTCCTGTGATCCCAAGTCACATCAATAAGCCGACCACCTTCCCTTTATTTCTCCCGCCCTTGTTTTCTCTACTACATGTAGTGGAGTGGGACCCCCAAGTCCCTTCTATCTGACACTTCACCCTTCCTCTAAGCTGCCTAGTGACTGCTCAGTCTCTGCAGCCCTATGCATCCCCCCCCCAGCCCATCACAGCTCCCTCATCCCCACACACAAGGCTGAGCACCTCTCTACTTTATTCCAAACTTCTTTCCAGCCTACTGTCTGGTGACAAGGACCAGTCTTCTTGCCCTAGTGCAAGATGTTCCCGTAGGGCTGGGGCTAACAGCTCAGCAATAGTGCTTGTCTGCTGGGCATATGGCCCTGAATTCAACCTGAGCACAGCCAAAAGGAAGGCTCTATGTCTTGAATCCTGGATGTGGCCTCTTCTGTTTTACTTCTGCTCTCTGGCCATGCTGTGGTGCTTTCAGTTGACCCCTCCCCCCCAATGTCACCCTGTGTCCAGTTCTGATGCTTCCTCCATCCTGAGGTCTTTCTGTGAACTTCCGGGATATGAGTCTAATTTTTTCTTTTATACATACAGAAATCACAAATATTCACTCTGCCCTCAGATTCAGAGTGCCTTGTCCATTAAGGACCATCAGTGGTCCTTGTATCTCATTATCCAATGCCTAGCACAGTGTCTGATACAAAGCAGAACTACTAACTAGGCTGCACACAGAACTTGCGATTTTGTTGTATTATTTTATTATTCTACCTTTCTACACATGAACCTCCAAGTCCTCTTTACATTGCTCAACTCCTCAAGCTGTCTGTTTCCTAGAGTCCTTTGTCCCTTTCTTACCTTTAACTATTTCAGAGCCACAGTTCAGTGTCTTTAATGATAATATCCTTCTGTAAAAAAATCCCTCCTTGTTACTGCTGCTACCAAACTCATGCTTCCCTAGATTAGATCCATGGGTCCATGGCTCTGTAGCCTCCACTAGACCCTGGGTTCCCAAGATACACACACACACACACACACACACACACAAACACACACACACACACACAAAGAGAGAGACAGAGAGATAGACAGAGACAGAAAGAGAGAGACAGAGAGATAGACAGAAATAGAGACAGAGATATAAACAGAGAGAGACAGTGACAGAGACAGAGAAAGAAACAGAGACATAGAGACAGAGAGACAGAGACAGAGAGATAGATGGAGATAGAGACAGAGAGACAGAGAGAGATATAAAGTGACAGAGAGAGAAAGAGACAGAGACATAGATAGAAACAGATGGAGACAGAAAGAGACAAAGAGACAGAGACGGAGAGGCAGACAGAGACAGAGACATAAAGAGGCAGAGAGATAGAGACAGAGAGACACAGAGACAGAGAAATGGAGACAGAGAGAAACAGAGACAGAGAGAGAGGCAGACAGAGAGACAGAGAAAGAGACAGAGACAGACAGAAATAAATAGATAGAGAGACAGAGAGAGAGGGAGGGAGAGAGAGAGAGAGAGAGAAAGAGAGAGAAAGAGAGAGAGAATGTGTGTGTGGTATAAAATCCCAAACCCACACTATCGTTCTACGTGTTGGGTGTGCTCTGCACTGGAAGCACGTGGCACTGCAGGCGATGACCTCAGCCTCTAAATCGCAGTGAGATGACAGGATGCAGAGGCCCAGAGCATTAACCGAGCGAGCGAGCGAGCGAGGCTCCACACTGGCAGCTCTTTGGGTCGCCTCTCCTGTGGGCTTGGCACAGGCTGACTCCCAGCTATAGCTTTTTGGCAGGTGCCGAGGTGCAGTATGTCCTACATTTACCTCTTTAATGTGAAGAAAGTCCTTGGCGTCAAAGGAGATGGCTGTGCTGGGAACGGGCACATCCTCATCCAGGGCACCACAGTAGCTCACGTTCGTTTTCACCGCGAAAGCTACAGGTTTGGACTGGAGACAGAAGTACAGAATGAGGAGGGAGGGAGAGGGGAGGAGAGAGAAGCATTTTCCTATTGAAACATGTCATAGGATGAATGATGGTTCCAGGCAACAAGGAAATCACTTTCCAGAGAGAGCTCTCCTCTGGGTTTTATAGTTGCTGGTCACACCCAGAGATCTGCAGAGATGACTCTGGGAGTGACTCAATCCTCTCAGCCCGGCCATTTTCTTTCTGCAGCACTTTCCAGCATCCTCAATAAAGAACCAGGCCCAAAAGGACTGGGGAGGGATGCACAGAGGTGGGGCAGCAGTCAGCTCCGTTCTCCACTCCTACACACTGTTTATTTATTTATTTTAACCTGTCACAGACACTCTCCCAACTCTGGGATGCAGGACATGTATACCAGGGCAAGGGAAGTGCTAGGAAGACAGCTCTGTCGTTGAAGTACTTGCTGCACAAGAACAAGGAACTGAATTCAGATTCCCAGTATCTGTGACAAAAGCAGGCTGCAGATGTGTACATCTTTAATTCCAGCTCTGGGGAGGCAGAGACAGGAAGATTTCTGGCACTGGCTGGCCCAAACCAGTCTAGACAAATAGTGAACTCCAGGTTCACTAAGAGACCTGTCTCAAATATTAAGGTGGAGGGTGATTAGAAAAAGACATTAACCTCTGACCTTCTAACACATGCACACAAATATGCATACGCACACTCATAAGTACACACACACACACACACACACACACACACACACACACGAACAAGTCCACACACACAAGAAAAACATATGGTACGAAATGGACACTATTATAAATTTGAGGGTGAGTGGGTGGAAGACAGAGATTTTTCAAAGAGCCTCAGATCTGAAAACCTGAGATCTTTTGTAGATAAACATCTTGTCATGTCAGGGGGGAAGGGGCGAATGTGAGATAAACCTAAGGAACAGGCTTTTCACCTGTATCTTCTTCCTAGCCTCTAACAGTTGGTTTTAAACTTTTATGTGAACTCTTGCTGGCAAAGTGCTACTGAGCAGGTGCAGCCTGTTGGGACTAAGCCAGCCACCAGTCTAGGCTATGGTCCTGCCACCACCATTTAGGTGACCGCACAGTAATGAACCAGATGGTGAAGGACATTTTCAAAACAAGAACTAGCGACAAGTTCTCCAAGCTTCTGGGCAGCTTTGCTATGCGTTTATTTATTTGCTCTGGGAATATCAACAGTTAAGGTAGGACCCACATTAGGACCTCTTTATCCCCTCCCAGGCCCTATGCAGATGCCCTCCTATCAGCACAGACACAGAGTGTGTGGATGTCAGCCCCTCGTTCATCTGTATCACTCTTCTCTTGCTTCAATCTCTGAAGCATTTTATCATAAACAAGAAAAGGAAGGAGATTAACTTCATCTGGGCTTGAGTTTAAAATTCAGAAAGGTACCCACCACTAGAGTTGGCCATGGAAGCAGCAGACGGGCTAGCCATAAACCCTGTCTCCTATGTTGTTATTGAGCACAAAACTTAATTTGCCGAAAGGGCCTATGGTTTGAGAAATAAATTAGAAAGACGTAGGAGGGATGGAAGAGCTCTGGTGTCTCCCCTGGTCCTAAAATTCGACTGCAGTTGGTTTCCTGCTGCATCCTGTGTCTTCTGGAAGAAGAGGATCTGAAGCCTTTATTAGCTAGTGATGGCTTCTGACACTTATTTTTGCTGCTCTTGTTTGAGTTGTTCAAAGGGCTTAACCAGGTCTGATGGTGCACGTCTGCAGCCCAGCTATTAAGTCCACAAGTTCAAGACCAGAATGGGCAGTGTAGTGGACCCCTTCTCAAACAAACAAGCAAACCCGCTGAACTCCGTACTGAATTTGAGGTGAGAATCTGATATCTAGAAACCACAGAACAGAAGAAGCAGTGACGTCCACAGCACGGCAGTGCCTGTTTGGTGTATAACAGAGGCTAGGCAGTGAAGGGGAGGGGTCAAGAACAGAGGACTCAGACTAGCAGCTCAGAAGCTTCTCTGCCAATACTCCGTGAGGTAGTTTGATATTGCCACACTGCTAGGTTGTGGAAGGACCAATAATTACCACTAAGTCAAACAGAAAAAGGCAAAGGTTCACAGGAAATGGGCCCCTGCAGATACCACTAACTTCTGTGAAGAGCACATACAACAGAGAGCCTTGCAATCTGAAGCCTTGGCAGGATGGCTGGAAAATGAATACTCCAGAGAGATACATGCTGGCTGCCTGTACATGAACTTGACATAAGCTAGAGTCATTTGAAAAGAGGCAGTGTCCATTACAAACATGCTCCTAGCAAATTAGCCTGTAGGCAAGCCTGTGGAGCATTTTCCTGACTCAGGATTGATGTAGGTGTGCTCAGCCCACCGTGAGCAGTCTCACCTTTAGGCAGGTGGCCCTGAGTGGGTATCAGAAAGCTGGCTAAGTACACCACAGAGAGCTAGCCAAATAAGCAGAGTTTCTCCATAGCTTCAGTTCCTACCTCCAGGTTTCTGTACTGCTTTGCTTTCTGTCACTGATGAGTGTGACCAGAGTTGTAAACTGATAAACCCTTTCCTCCCCAAGTTGCTTTTGGTCAGTGCTTTATCAGGAACCCCAAGACAGATGTAAGGTGGAAATGCTGAGCACAGACACTGTGCAACATGACAGCTCTCAATTAAAGAAAAGGATGAAAGTCACCTTTGCTCTCTCAAGCTGGATAGCTGCTTGCTGTTCTCGCTCTTGCCGAATCGCTTCCCGGTCCTCTTCCAAAGAGACATCGGAGTCCGATGGCCTGCTTGTATAGGAATCTGCTGACCCCTGGGGAAAGAACGCAGAAGGCTTAAGTCGGGTGAAATGTAGCTTCTTACGCTATCACAGTCGTGACAGAATCGTGGGTGAGTTCCATTCGTTGGCATAGAATTCGATGCACACACCACCTTACTGCAGATACAGTCAAGCATCTGTGTTATGTGGAAGGCAGCAGTGTCATAAAGGACCATGTTTTGATGAGATCAGGATTAGGAAGCAAACCACAATAAGAAGGACATGACATCCAGCCCTTTCTCTTGTTTGGTACAAGGATGATTATAATTGCTCATGAACTGAAGTTGTTTCCCATTCTCACCCGCACATCCTAGGCATGTAAGCGACAAGGGAAACTCAGGCTGCTATGAGGGCTAAACCCTACCTGTGTCTTGGTATCGTCAGTTTGTCTAGATTTCGACAAAGCCAAGCAGCATGCTACATTAGTAAAACGGTGTTCTGGTTTCCACGTCAATACCACTTGGACTCTTCCAGCATCAAAACTTCAGACATTGCCCCGCAGCAGCCCATTTGTGGGGTTAATGTTTACAGGGAAGAGAAAAAGCTTGATAAAGAAAACAGGAATATCCATGACTGAAGTCCATGCCCAGAGGGCGCTCTGATCAGCAGCACCTCTGACTCTGGTGACATCCCCAAAGGACTGGGGAATACCCAGTGCCACCCAGTACTCACATTAGAAGGACAGATGAAAGCTGAAGGATCTTATTTAAAAGTTATCTACCTCACCCTCCAAAACCAAACCAAATCAAACCCAAAAAAACAAAGGACAACAACCTGCATTATGCACACACACAGCCCAACTCTGAAGGCTTGCCTTTAGCTCCCAGGGGAACAGCAACCATTGCCTTGAGCTGGCATTAGAAGCTGGTATTTGCATAGATGATGACATTTGCACAGGAGAGGTACTGAGAGGACTAGTTATTTGTTTGCCATGTTTGATGAAGCATACTCAGACAGTCTCAAAAAACATAGATCTAGCCACTAACCGGAGAATTTGCTGTCTATTGCACACATGCAAAAGTAAAGTAAAATTAAGACAAGAGTCATGCTTAGTGGTATGGGCTGTAATCCCAGCTCCTCAGGGGGCTGAGGTCTGCCTAGGCTACACAGTACACTCAAGGCCAACTTGAATAACTTAGTAAGACCCTGTCTCAAAATAAAAAGTAAAATAAAGGGCTGGGGTTACGGCTCAGTAGGAAAGCCTTTGCTAAACACGTGCAAAGGCCGTGTTCCATCCCAGTGAGTCGGTCAGTCAAGCGCTCTCTCTCTCTCTCTCTGTCTCTGTCTCTGTCTCTCTCTCTCTCTCTCTCTCTCTCTCTCTGTGTGTGTGTGTCACACATATATACAAAGATAGAGAGACAGTGAGATTCTTTAAGAAGGGGTAGATTGGGTGACTGAGATGGTTCAGTGGATAAGGAATTTGCTACCAAGCCTGACAATCTGAGTTCAAGCCCCAGAAGCCACATGGAGGAAGAGAATCAACTCCAGCAATCACCCTCTGACCTCTATACACATGCAGTGAGCCCTGTCCAGAAAACAAACAAAATGGTTTTTGTTTGTTTGGTGTTTTGGTTGTTGATATTGATGTTGTTGTTGTTACTGTAGTTGTCGTCGTTGTTGTTTTAAGGAAACAATGGCAAGGAGTTGAGCACTAGTCCTCTGAGACATTTTTCAAAGCCTAGGGACTACCATATGAGTTTGCTGACTGCCTGCAGGGGCAGCTTGGGTCTCAGGAGAGGGCACTCACTATTTCAGCCCTTCAGGAAATCCCAGCATGCACTTCCTGGCATCCTAGAATAATGACTTGTAGCTAGAGATTCCTCGGGGCCGCCGGGGGGCCGTATCTAGTGAGTCCTGGATCTACATATTACCTCCATGCTGCATTTCCCAGCTCCCATATTACTGTGAACCAGTCTCCTCCTCTGAAAAAAAAAATATTATCTGTTTCATAGCATAAAATGCAGAAAGACATACAGGGTGGCACGCTCTCGCTTAGTGCTGGATATTACAAGGGTCTGGGGCGAGACTGAAACTCTTCACTCACTAGACTCAGTGGGTTCACAGTCCACATTTAGCCATGCTTAATATTAAAATGCTACAAGCTCTGCCACATAGAAAAGACATAATAAATTAGCTTTCTTGTTCCCATTTACTCGTCCTGCCCCAGGCCCATGTTGATTTAAAAAAAAGAGTTGTTATAATAATTTTTCAACTCACATACATGTAAATTAGGTTGTGTGAAGTGTAGCCATTTTTCTTATGGTATGTACTCTGCACCAAATGTGTTGTGATAAATGCAATGTGCCCAAATCCATGGGCTTGCACAGTACTTTTTGAAGTGCCCTTCGTAGAGGAAGTATATTTGTTAACCAAATTATAATTCAATTCCTCAGTGAAAAAATCTACTGGGAAAAAATTATGGAGCCACAAAAGGGATAGAAAGCAGAGTGACTTCCAGTCATTGCCTAAAAAGAGGGCTTCCTTGAAATCCTTCAAAACAGAGTTTTCTTAGAATGCATCTTTCCAAATTTAGGTATACCTTCCTAAAATCCAGACTAAGAAAGAGAGGAAGCATACTTCTGAAATGGAGACAGTTTGCAGTCAGTCTTAGTTAATCCTTTGCTGGAGTCCAGCCCATCCTAAGGCACTGTGTTGCACGGGCTGCTCTGGACACACGAATCACAAACTAGAAAGGATACCCTCGAAGGAGGTGCCCTCTGTGCTTGGGGATCCAGTGCTGGCCTAGGCTAGTGTCTGTGGGTCCCAGGATAGCAGTCTGTCCACTGGAACAGAGGTGAAGACAGTCTCATGACCAGGAGACGTTTCTGTCCTGAAGTTACCTTAATGACTCTTGAATCCTGGCATTCAGTCATTTCTGGGCATAAAAAAAGTAACTCAAAGACTCCTGTTCACATTTCCAAGTGTGAACAACCCTGTAAGCATGCTGATACCCACATCCACAGTCACTTTCATCTCCAGTCATTCTGGACTTAGTCCAAGGTCACATTTTGAACAGGAGAACTATCATGGCTGTCTCTCAAAGTTGGAGAGACAGCAGAAATCCCACACTGAAACCTTGCTGTGGCTGAGAAGTATGTCTGGTTGGCTGGGTACTGACTTGGTTTCTTTTGTGATTACTATTTATTTTTAAATTTTATTTAAACTGGTTGAAAGATAGTATAAACATGTCCTGTGAGGGAAGAAGAGAGGGAAGGAGGGAAGAAAGAAGGGAGGCAAGAAGAAGAGAAGGAGGGCCTAGAAGACAAGTTCAAAAAAACAGCAGGGACCTACAGGCTGGGACGATAGGAAGGGTATTACCAAGAGGTCTGACTAACTATTTAAATAATAAGAAAAACAGCTAAAGGAAATAGTAGAGATACAACAGGACAGGGCTGAAGATGTACGCATAATTAACCCCTGCCATATGGTGGCCCACACCTGTAATTCTACCACATACAAGGCTGAGGCAGAAAGGCTGGCAAACTGAAGCCACTCTGAACTACATAGCACGCTCCAGGCTGGTTTGATCTACACTATGCGACCTTGTCCACGCCAAAATAAAGTCCAGAAAAACATGTTATAAAAATGGGTGAGAAATGATCCATGCAGTTTTTCAAGTGATCTAAAATGGGGCTAAATGCCAAATGAGCTGTTTTACATGTGTAAACAGGTTGAAAATTGATTGTCTTTACTCTCATTTTAATGCCAACATAGACATGTACCAGCACTGGTAAGTGGAAGAGAAAGCTACTTTATTGTCCTGCTATGTGGCAGGTCTTAGTGACTAGTCCCTCAAAAGTTCTTTAGCAGACATATTGTACTGTAGGCTTCATCTCAGAGGAGTGGTCCTCAACCTGGGAGTCACAAACCCTTTGGTGGCTCAAATAATCCTTTCATGGGGTCAATGTCAGATATCCTGCATATCAGATATTTACATTATGATTCATAACAGTAGCAAAATGACAATTATAAAGCAACAATGAAGTCATTTTATATTTCGGGATCACCATAACATGAGGAACGGTATTAAAGGCTCAAAGCATTAGGAAGGTTGAGAACCACTCACTGCCTTACAGCTTCCAAGGAACCAACTAGAGCAACTGTAGACTTGGAATGTCCAGTGAGGAGAGAAAGAGGGAGGGGGAGAAAGGAGGGAAAGAGGGAAAGAGAGGGAGAGAGAACAAGCCATTTAAAACATCATAAAAGCATACACTTTAACCAAGCACTGTAGTGTGTACCTGTAATCCCAATGATGTGGGAGGCTGAGGCAGGAGGATCATTTCAGCCTAGTAGACCCAACCCAGCTTAGGCAATAAAGCAAGACACTATCTTAGAACAAATGAATAGTAAGTGAAGAAATAAAGTCTCATCTTCATGAACATCGGTGGAAACGAAACAAGCCTTTCTATTTTCATGAAGACCATATTCTCTTTGCGTTCAATATTTTAAGAAATATTATGGCCTCACCCTTCTGTCAAACCTTTCTGAGTACAGAATACAAAGGCTGATAAAAACATTGGAAAGTTATTTTTAAAAAATGGATGAGGGATGATCTATGTGATTCAGTCATGTGATCTATAAAATAGGGCTATATTTCAAATGAGCTTTGTGGCAAATATAAGTGTTGTCCCTGGGAGGAAGAAGTGACCCATAGCCTAACAGCAGAAGGGTGTCACTGAGAGGCTATGAGGTGTAGGCAGGTGAGCTGCCATGGGGGCTGGTGTACTTAGTATATGCTATTCTGTCTTGTTGGCTGTGGCTTTGGTAAGCTGTCGGAAGCTTCTGAGTCCATTTCCTTCTTTTGCACCAGGGAGAATCGCATACAAGCCAGAGCTTCCTGGTGCCAGACTTGAGATGGAACATCATATTTTTATCATCGTGGGGAAAATTTAAGAAGTGGAAAGAATTAATCTTTGACTCCTTTAATTTGAGATCTGATAACTTTCAACAGTAAAATTTTGGTTGTCCCAGGGTTCTAGGATACATTATTTCTTTCACCACTACCACCTCCACCTCTTCCTCTTCTTTCTCCTCTTCCTTCTCCTGTCCTTCCTCCTCCTGCTCCTCCTCCTCTTCTTGCTCCTCCTCCTCTCTTCTCCCCCATTCATCTTCCACCTTTTAAACAGCTTTATAGAATGGGGAGAGGCTCAGTCAGTAAAATGTCTGTTGTTCAAATGCGAGGACCTGAGTTCAGATCCCTAGAAGCCACATAAATTGCCGGGCTCAGCAGCTCCTGCTTGCTGTCCCAAAGCTGGGGCTGAGAGTCAGAAAGGTTCCCTGGAGCTCATTCTAGCTCAAGGGCTAGAATGGCCAGCCATTCTTGCAACTTGGTGAGTTCAAGGTTTGGTTCAGTGAGAAAAATCTGTCTTAATAATAATAACATGAAGAGCCATAAAAGAACACAAATATCATCAACCCCTGGCCTTCATGGCTATGTACACCCCATACATATGTACCTCCAAACATGCACACATATGGACATGTATACATACAAAATAAAAAAATAAACAACTGCTTTATTGAGATGTAATGTACACCTCATAAAATCATATATTTTAAACCGATTAAAATTATTACTACTCTCTGGCTCTCTCTCTTTTTGTCTCTCTGCCTCTATGTCTCCCTCTGTCTCTGTCTCTCTGACTCCCTATGTCTCTCTCTATGTCTCTCTCTGTCTCTGATTCCCTTGTCTCTCTCTGTCTCCGTTTCCGGTTCTGTCTCTGTCTCCCTCTCCCTGTCCCCCCAACCTCTCTTTCTCTCTCTCTCTCTCTCTCTCTCTCTCTCTCTCTCTCTCTCTCTCT
>NW_021604636.1:13655601-13697046 GCF_004785775.1 Grammomys surdaster | reverse complement strand
TCTCTCTCTCTCTCTCTCTCTCTCTCTCTCTCTCTCTCTCTCTCTCTGTGTGTGTGTGTGTGTGTGATGTGGGGGTAGAATGGGGTACATGCATGCCATGGCATATTGTGGAGGTTAGAGGAAGAGAATAACTTTGTGGAGTTGCTTCTTTTCCTTCCACCTTTACATGGATTTTGGGGATCAAACTCAGGCTACAAAACAAGTGTTTACAAAACAAGTGTTTAATCAGGTGAGTCATCTCACCAGCCCCAAATCCACACATTCCAATGACTTAATGGCCTTACAAATCAGTTCTCACCACATTCTAATCTTAGAACATTTCTACCACTTCAAAAGAAGCCCATGTCCATTTCAGTCTCTTTCTGTTCTACCTCTAGGCTCAGAAACCCTCTTACTTATTAATCCTCCTAAAGTGGAAATAAGCTTTCTTTTATGAGCAATTTTAGTAGTTAGATATAGCTAACATATATCATATTAAAGCAAGGAGAAGGGATAATCTACAAATGCTTGGCTGTAAAATGCTATGATAGAGTCTTGCTATTGTTGCCTGTAGGTCTTCACAGTTCTTCAGTCGTTAGTATCCAATAACCAGGGCAGCTGTCCATTCATGGATACCAGTCATCTGCTTGGTGCTATCAGGGCCTCTATGTGAGAGAAGAGCCATTAGATTTTTCCGTGTGTATCTGAGAGCTGTCATGTTGTGGAAACACTCAAAATGTCACTTTCCTGTCTGACATCAGACAAGTGAATCTCCAACTTAGTTAAAAATTAGCATTTTCCTAGCAGTCTTTTTACTATTAATATGGCCATAGAGCGTGGCTTTGAGTCTGTTCTTACCACTGAGCTTGTAGTAACTCTGTTATATCCTTTTCTGTGCTGCAGAGGAAGCGCTCTTGTCCTGGTATTTTCCCTAGATTTCCTAGGATAGGTGACTGACCGAATGACTCCAAGACAAAATATATAAAAGGCTTTGGGTAACCTCTTCCTTTGTAGGTTGTCTCCCTCTTTCTCTTGCTGATGCCTCTCTCTCTCTCTCTCTCTCTCTCTCTCTCATCACCTTCCCAAACCAAGCCCATGGATCTTCGAGGTGGCACCCAGGGTATCAGGGTCCTAGTTGTGTTTAAGTTCAGTATCTAGTACAACAGGCCCTCAAACTGTCCTATCAAATCCATACACTCTGGTCTATGACTTTAGACTGCCAAGGCTTTAACTTGTGGATTTCATTAGTCTCTATTTTAATGATGACTTAGCATTTGGACATAAGCAGATCAATTTAAGATAACCATAGAAATACCATGTAACTCTGGGACAAAGCCCAGGGCCATGAGTATGTCAGGAAGGTCTTTCCCATGAACTATATCTTTAGTCCCCTGTTTGTTCAGGTATGTTCTCAATACTATGTTGCTCAAAGTAACCTGGAACTTATAATCTTCCTGCCTCAGCTTCTTCCTGTGATTATGGGCATGTGGTATCAGACATAGCTTGCTTTTTGGTGGGAAAAGTCAGTCTTTCTACGAAGCCAAGACCTTCCTATGTTGTCCTAATTGTCTTCAAACTTGCAAACTTCTGGCCCTTCCCTAAGGGCTGGGATTACAGGTATGCACCACCCCATTTGGCAGGTCTTTATTTTTCCATTTAAGTGATAACTTACCTACAGTGTTCACACTACATCCTTATGTATTACTCCTGATAATTACAATAAAATGATACAGACATTTAATATAAATATACATTCTAGAAATAAGTAAAATGCAATATTTATCTTAATTTTTTTATCTGTGAAATGTAAAGTAGTAAAATCTTTAATCATGGTTTTTACATAACTTCTTTAAAAGAAAAAAAGAATCAGTTATAAGGTTGGTTGACCTAGTTTGGTGATTGTTGTAACTTCCCGTGCTTCAGATGATGTTGTTTTGGATTGACAGTTTGAAGAGACCCACTGAAGGAGCAGAACACAAGAATCTGAACTAACTACCACTGGTCCATGGAGCAACAACAGGCAGGTCAAAGGTGAGGGTGATGGTACCCTCTGTCCCCTTTCCAGCATCTGGGAAAGGGGAAGCTGAGGTGTGAGCCAGCAGATTTACAGGTTTAACCCAGCAGCGGGGAACTTTTACACCAGCCTTGTTACCCTGAGTCCAGCCTTGACAATCTAGATGAACATCTACCCTACTTCCATCGTGTGACTAGATTCTTAGAGGTCAAAAGTTCCTCTCCAGATGCATTGAACACAGCTGATTCCTTCTAAAATGGCTGCTAGAGTGACTACCAGATGACCTCTGGTTTCATTATAATTCCATCTGTGTGCTAAGTGACAAACCCTCCAGTTCTATGACAGCTGACAGTTGTCATGGAAGCCACTGGAAAGAACCACAAAAGGAAAGAAAACGCACAGAAGCTAACCCCCTAACCCATCTATTCCCAGAAGTGACATGAATATTCCTCCCCCTTATTAGCTCGTCTTTCCCCCACTCTGCATTAGCGACTTTCCTCAATGCTGAAACAAAATAACCCGTCAAAGGCAATCTAGAGGGAGACGGCTGCATTGTGATTTGTAGTTTGAGCATACAGTCCATTGTGGTGAGCAAGGCAGGAGCATGAGGCATATGCTCACATTACATCCACAGCCACAGAGCACAGAAGCGTGACTGCTGCAGCTCAGGGCCGTTTCTCTTCTTGATTTAGCAGGGGACCCCAGCTGGGACCAAAGCCTATGAATGGAATATTGAGGGTGGGTCTTTCCACCTCCTTTAACCCAATCTAGAAATTTCCTTGCTGAAGGTTTGTTTCCACGGTGATTCTAAATCCCGTCAAGTTGACAACAACCCATTCACAGCCTCATTTCTTTTCATCTCTTGTCTATAATTTTGTGATCCACAGGGGTTGAAAAAGTCAATTTGAGAAGATTATTTCACATTTCGTTTCTTGGCCAAGAATCAATGTCTCTTTCACAGGTCAATTGGCTTCCTCTTGTTCTTGGGTCCACAACTCAAAGAGGGAAAAATGATACAGTGTGAGGGCCAAACTGGTAACAGATGGAACCAACTCAACATAAAACTTGGGAAAAGGACAAAACAACAAAAGTTGCTTTATGTGGACCAAAAATGGCTTTGATATTCAGTCAGTGTGTATGTGTGTATGTGTTCCTCAATCAATCACTAAAAGTGAAGAAAAAAATCCGTGTGGTGCTGAGGAAAAACAAAAGTTGGAAGGCTCTGCACATTCAACAAGGACTTTATCATTGTACGAGTGATGAAATTGAGGCTGTGCTGGGAAAGGGAAGAGAGCTGCCAGAAGTAACTTCAAGCCACCATGTTAACTACTGGCTCAGCCGCCATACCAGGAAGCAGCTTGGTGAGCTGACAGCTTGTGAATGGCTTGCACATGGGACAGCAGTGAGTATCTGGACTGTCCACCTGGCTGATCCATGTGCTGGCTCCTAGAGGCATTAGCTCCAGCATGAGGTCTCCATGCAAGGGTAGCATCTCAAGTGCCACTCATCAAGTTTCAGCAGAGCCATCAGTGAGGTAACCCTGCCCCGAGGCCTCTACAAGACATGCTGCCTGCAGCTCAGGCATCTGTTTTTTATAAATAGGGGCTGCTGTGATCTTCTGGAAAGCAGGTGACTGTCCCATGATCCCTTTTCATGTGCTTCCCAGAGCAGTTCCAAAAATCCTTCTCCCCATCTGGGTCTAGCTCTCTAACAGTCAGGATAGAGACATAGTGATATGTTTGCTTCACCTTAGGGCAGTCACTGTGACCTCACAAGAAACAAGACTTTTCTCTGTCAGATAAAGCCAGAAATAACACACCTTTCTTTGAGAGAAGAAGGGTGAGAAAGGACTTGAACCATAAACATGCCATTTCTGTAGCCTTCGGAACTGATTGGCGAAAACCTTTATTGAGACAATTCATGGGACTGGATTTTTCAATCAAAATTTCCAGTGAGAAAATGCACATATATAGCTAACAGAACCTGCATATTTCATGAAGAATAGAAGTATAGAAGCCCGGGGCATACAATTCATTGGGTAGCGTGTGCTTGGCAGTCACAAGGCTCTGGACTTTATCTCTAGCACCTCACCCTCTTCCAAACTCAGCCTTGAGGTGACTGGAAGTAAGTGGGAACAGACTCAAGCCTTATCTCAGGCTAGGGAGGCTCCCTAGGTTTAATGGTTTCCAGAGTTCCCAGCCCAAAGCTGCCCCTTACAGGTCAGATTGGTATGAAGAAGGTGGCCTCAAGGGAGAGAGAACTTGCACGGAGTACTCAATACTATCTAGACTCCACTTGAAGGGGTGGGGGTTTGCATCCGACCTCCACATGCTGAGAGACTTTGTATGGGAAAGAATAGTGAAAAGTAATATTTTAACAGATAATGCAAAATTTACCTGGAAAAAGAAATACTCAGAAGCTTCTTGGGGGGGAGGGAGGAATCTTAAAAGAATAAGAAAGGAGGAAAAACCCTGCCTTACTAAACAGATATTCATATGCTAAAGATACGGAGACAGAAATTGGCCCTGCCTGGCCGGGAGCGAGGAAGCAACTCAGAATCCACTAATCAGTCCCTGTCTGGGAGAGTGTCCCAGCAAGTGTTCCCAACCCATGGTGACAGAGGAGCTGTGCAGTAACATGCTGGGAAAGTTCCCTAGACAGTGGCAAAGAAAACGATGAGAGATTCCAAAGTCACGTCTCATAGCACCTTACATTTAAGCCATGTGTGGTACCACACACCTGCCATCCCAAGTATGCATGAGGTGGAGGCAGGAGGATTTAAAGTTTGAGGCTAGCCTGGAATATATGCCATAATCACCTTCCTTAAATAAATAAATATAGAATAGATTTAAAGGCAACACATGCACCAACACACACACACACACACATACACACACACATACACACAGAGCAAGAAAAAGAGAGAAACTATGCCTAAAATATTTTAATAAAATGCTTGAGTTTAAAGCACTCTTTAAAATGATTGACAAATCTGATTATTAAAGAGTTAAATATGTATCTTGGAAGATATAATAATCAAAATTTAAACAGTGAAAAGAAAAAAGTGTCACAAAATTAATCTAAGCACTGATGTTCTTTATATACAGTGAGCTCTGAAATATTAGCACAAACAGATGAACAACCCACTTCTTCACTCTCCATAGGAAAAAGATAAAAACAGGACAATGATATGTACTGATACGATGGTGGAACCTGCAATGTCAATGCTCGAAAAGCTGAGGCAGGAGGATTACTATGGGTTTAAGGATGATCTGGATGACATCAAGAGTTTCCAGGACAGAATGAAATCTTGATTTAGGAAAAAGAAATGTTTAACTTATTTTCTAGGTAACGTAAATGAAAATGAAATATTTTCATCTATTAGAGAATAAAATCCAACCATGAGATAAATCCTGGGGAGGTGGCCCAGTGGATAAACACTTCCCATTGTAAGCGTGAGGACTAGAGCATGGATCCCAGAACTCACATAATAGCCGGGCAGCTATGGTGACCTGACCATAATCCCAGTGCCCTGGAGGCAGATGCAGGGGATCACAAAGCAAGCTAGGTAGCTATACCGGCTGCTGATGCAGTGAGATCCAGGCTCAGTGAGAAACTTTATCTCAATAAATAGAAGAAAATGATCAAGAAAGACACCAACTTCAACCTCTGCCTTCATGTGATCGTGCACATCTGTCTATACACTTGAATGCACGGGATTGGCACACACACACAAGAACAATAGAATAATTTAGAGGTAATTAGGCAAGAACAACTTTGATAGTATTATTGAAGAAATTTACCCTAGAGAGGAATAACCCAGAGTCATATGTATGAATGGTAAATATGAAAATTCACTGCAATACTGTGCACAAGGGCTGTTAAATGACATACACAGGAAGTCAATCGGATATGGTGGTATGTACCTATAATTCCAGCTACTCAGGAGCCTGAAGCAGGAGGATCACTTGGTCCCTGGGATTCTAGGTCAGCCTGGACAACTCAGTGAGATTTCATCTCAAAAAGTACAATGAAATCTGTAGCTCACTGATTTGGATCAAGCTCTTACACAAAGTTCAATAGCTTAGACCAAACGAGTCGTCCATGTGCGGCTCCAGGCCATGGGGTAGAAACTGAGTTTCTTTAACAGGCTTCTGAGAAATAAAGAGAAAAAGATACCAGATCCCCAAACAGCCATTTGGAGCTGGTGTGACAAGCAAGTCCTCTGTGTCTAAACCTTTACAAGGAAAGGGATCTGAAAAGTCCTCCTCCTTTTGTCCCTAGCTTCTGCTTCCCTCTGTCCCTAGGACACTCCCTACCTCTGCTCAGATCAACAGCACACTAGTTCTGTCTTAGACAATATGGTATTGCCCAATTCCAGGACTGAAAAAAAAAACCAACAGCAACAGTAAAACCAATAAGCTGAATTCGTTACACTATGTTTTTTGACAGAGGCAAGCAATCACAAAGTCATTACATTGTGGTTTTTGACAGAAGCAATGGTTTATATACAGTAGATATGCTTTCCAGCAGTATGCCTCATTTATACTGTGGAATAACAAGACAACTCATGAAGGTGACGCTTATGTACTGTAGAAAAGGTGTCACTTCTTCGTTAAGGCTGTTTTATAACATATATGGGGCCAGGAATGCGTTCTTAAAGAAAACTGCACAAGTGTGCCAATGTGTTCTCACCAAAGTACCTCTTATTATTGAAACTTGAACTCTTTAATGTCATTTAGTACAGTGACCGGAATTGGGGGGAAGGGAGGGGAAATAATGTACAATAAGAGCTACAAACAGTATATCTGGGGATGGTGGCTCGCATCTCCATCTGGGGAAGCAGAGACTAGCCAGACCCAGCTGGGCCTTCCCACATCATTTAATGTAACTGGGACAATCTCCCACAGTTGTGCCTACAGACAACCTGAGCTAAACAACCCCTCTTTGAGACAGTCTTCTCTTTTTTTTTTTTTTTTTTTGGTTTTTTGAGACAGGGTTTCTCTGTGTAGTCCTGACTATCCTGGAACTCACTCTGTAGACCAGGCTGGCCTCGAACTCAGAAATCCGCCTGCCTCTGCCTCCCAAGTGCTGGGATTAAAGGCGTGCGCCACCACTGCCCGGCCTCGGCCTCGAAGAGACAGTCTTCTCAAACTGTGTTGACAATTGAAACTAACCGTCACTATTACACAGTGTTTTTTGTTTTTTTTTTTTTTTACACAGTGTTTCCCACTCCTTTTTTTCTACAGGGTCCAGGCTGGGTGCCCCAGAACTCTCTACTAGTCAAGTCTTTGTAGGGAAGAAAATCTTTCTCAAGAAGCCTCTAGCCATCCCAAGGCTGTAAGTGTGGATTTTTCCATTTAGCCAACAGTCTTCTAAATTCTTAGAGCCTATGGATCTTAAGTAAAAAGAGAACTATCTAAAACTCTGTGTGGGTGTTTTAGGCACGAGTATTCTTTTTAAATTAAAATGCAGCATTGGGGGGGGGGCTGCTGGAGATGGCTCAGTGGTTAAGAGAAAACGCTGATCTTTCAGAAGACCCAGGTTCAATTCCTGGCACCTATCTGGTGGCTCACAACTCTCCCAGGGGATCTAATGCCCTCTTTATGATCTTCGTGGGCACCACACACATGAGGTACACTGATTCAAACACTCATAATACACACAAAATAACAATAAGTCAAAATCACAAAAAAATGTTTGTAGAAGTTAGTCATTTGGAATATCTGAAGATGTGGTGGGACCCTTTCACAGACACTACCCGGTGACCAAATGTCCCTCCAGGTAACTGATAACATTACATCTAGTTTCTAACACTTTTTGCAGCATGGTGACCCTTCCACAGCATCCTGTAATGTCTATTCATCCTACCAGCAGGTGCCAATCGCATCTGAGGTTTGGAGGGCTCACTGCATCCTTGGGTACCAGCTTTCCCCTTGTGGGTTCACATGGAAAGAAAGCAAAGCTTGTTTTCTGTCCTATCTGCTCTTCTGTGTTCTCTCTGTTTGCCCTCATTATGCCAATGGAAAAGAACTCATTCCACGTTTAACCTTCAGAACCAGGAAATGAGGCTTTGATGGGAATAATGCTGTATTTTTACAGATACTATCTAATTTAGCTACCATAAAAACTTGAGAGGTGGAGTTTATTGTCTGCATTAAAGTAAATAAAGCTTAAAGACTAAGCAATATAGCCAAGGTCCTGCAGTCAGGACAGAGTAGCCAACCACCAGATGATCCCCCTCCCAACCCTCAATGCTCTTGCTAATTGCCTATTAACCAGGCCCAACAGAGCTTCTGTAGCCTGGTGGATTAGCAGGTCCTGAGGTTAAAGGTAGTTTAACCCCACCCCACCCCCAGCCCACTAGAATAAATTCCCAATCATTAAACACACTATGTTCCCTCTGGCAATCCATCATGGTCTTCTGAGAAGTAGCCACCTGCCTGAGTTATCCATTGGCCAGTCAGGGAGGCTGACGCTCTACTTGCGGCAACTGAATGATCTGAAAGGTCTGCTCTTAACAAGATTTCTAACTCCAGGAACTGTCTTACAGTACTTGGTGAAGAAGCATTCATTTGAACTGGTGTCAAAACACATGCGCTCAACTATTTTTGGTTTGCTTGTTTTGTTGTTTTTCTTTTGAGATACAATCTTCCTCTGTAAGCCAGAGTGTCTTGGGACTCAGTATGCTGGCCTGGAACTTGTGGTCTTTCCTCCTTAGCCTGTAGAGTAGTAGGAGTTAAGGGCACACACTTATGTCAAGCTCACAATCAAATATTGCTAAAGACAAGAATGTCACTACTGAACTTAATTGCCTTGTCTTTCATTTGCTATTAACCAAAGTGAGTAGGCATTAGTGGCCCAGGTCTGAGGCAGGAGGATAGCAAGTTTGAGGCCTGCCTAGGATACAGAGTAAGTTTGAGGCCAGTTTGCTAAACTTGGTAAAAGCCTGTCCTCCTCCCCAAAACAAAGAAAAAGGGGACTAAGATTCTGAATCAGTAGTAGAAGGCTTGAATATCTGTCTTCCAAAAGAGAGAAACCCCCCTCTCTTTTTGCTAGAAATGTTTTTGGCCAAAATATGAAATTATTGATTGAAATGAAGCTGTGGCAGGAACCATGACCTGAATTTACTCTGATAATCTTTCTTTTTCACAAGGAAGCACAAGTGAGTGGGAAGAGTGGGCCACGGGAGAGTGGACACAGAGTGAGCATCTCAGCTCCAGCCTGGTTGGAATCCCAGGGCTGCCAGTGACTGGAATTCTCTTTTGAGCACAGTGCTCCCTGTTGTGCCCAGCTATATTCTGAAAAATGAGCATTTCTAATGCACAGAGCTGGAAGTCTGTTCACTCGGGGCAGTGCATACACACATCTCAGGTGCACAGATAACCAGTGCTCTTTGTTTTTTAGGTGAGATCAGTTCACAGTTTTGACTTTCTTCTAAACAGTGAATAGAGGTGTGTGGCTTAAATTAATCCGAGTTGACAAAATTAAATGCCTGGTTTTAAATTTGAGGACAATAAGGGGAATTGGTTAAAATGAAATCTGGGGCTGGTGTCAGCTTATATGGCCACATTTTCTGTAGTCAGAATGGGGGAAGGAGAAGATTGTAGATACTGAAGATTAGAAGGCATATTTCTTGCCCTTAAATGGTATAGGTCTGAGATGTGCTCACGAAACAAAGCAATTTGGTGCTGAAATCTGGTATCAAAAAAAAAAGAAAGAAAGAAGAAGGAAAGAAAGAAAGAAAGAAAGAAAGAAAGAAAGAAAGAAAGAAAGGATGAGAAAGAAAGAAAGAGAGAGAGAGAAAGAAGGAGGGAAATAAAAGAACAATTTAATGAATTGTAAGAAAGCAGAGTCTGGGGATTATGAGCCAAGCATGATTTGTGCAGAAGACAGAGCCTGGTCTATCTCATAGTCTGTTGTGGTATTTCAGGACAATGCTGTCAAGCCAAGAGAAGGCAGGGTAGAGTGCACAGTGGCCTAGCTTTATGTGTTGGGGGAAAGAGAAGCTCAGAGGTCCATGGTGAGGAACAGCAGGAAATAAAATGGCTAAGGAGAATAAATGGAACTTGCTGCAAGCCAGGAAAACCAGGAGAAGGGACGTGAAGTCAGACAGTAGGCAGTGGCACTGTACCTGAGTTAACGAATGAATGAGAGTCTAAGGCTGCAGAGCAGGCGTGAGAGAGCGCTACATGGAGGGAGAGCCTTCAGTAGACTGTGTCTAGGAAACTAACAGGATGCTAGCAGTGTGGAAAGAGAAGAAGAAGGAAGACATGAACTTTTGCCAAAGAACATACAAATGCGTTTGATACGATGTTGGACATTGTGCAATCTACCCACTGCCCAGTGTGTGCAAAACACTGGATTAGTTGACTATATTTGACAAGATAAGAAAAATCCACGTTTTTAAATTGGGTCATTTTCACTTGAAGATATTTTGGTGCTTTGTCTTAATTTTTCTTTCCTGAATCAGGGCCTTTCTATATAGCCCAGCTAGCCCTTGAAATCACTATGTTACCCTGAATTGCAGTCATCCTGTGACAGCCTCCCAAGGACTTGGATTGCAGCTGTGAGCCACTATCTCTGTTGTATAGTTTTTAAAGACTATTTCAGGTCCATGGATAAACTGTCATTAGTGTTTGACCTATCTAACACTGTTCAGCCAAGACACAGAGAAACATGTCAGAGCTAACTCAAGAAATGCAAAGGTGGGAAGGTTTTAAAATGTTGAACTTTTTTATCTGATGAGTCTGCCCAATCATCACCTATTCACTTTGATAGTCTGTGAAAAGGGTTTTCAATTTAAGCCATGTGACTTCAAGACAATGCTAAGTAATATAAACAAGATTGAAATGAGTGAAAAAATTCCTTCTTGCTTAAAAAAAAATCCTGAAGGATTTTTAAAAGCATGTGACTTGAGTTTTGAAAATTGCTGTTGAAATGTGGCTGGCTAGTTGTTCCAGGAGTTATTTATAGCCAGAGAGCATAAAAGTTGACAATGACGGACAAGCAAAAATGTCTCTGTGTGTGGAAGCTGGGGCTGTATTGAGAATAAGAATTTGAAACACAAGCCTTTCTCATTTAAGCTGTCATTGTTCCCCCACATGATTCCAGGGAGCTCGGCTTTACTGATTAGTCTCTTGCTCTGTTCCAACAGCAGAACATGACAGAACCTTCTCCATCTAGTGTGACATGCTGTAAAGATGCCGAGTATGGAGGAAATGGAGGTACATAATTGCAGAATACACATTCGATTTAGCAGAAACAGTGTCAGGGAAGAGCCACCCCCCAGATTAAAGGAAACAGAGTCGAAGACGGCAATGCTCTCCTGGGCAGATACCAGTGCTTATTTTTTAATGGAGGGCCAGCCTCAGCTCACCTCGGAACTCCTCAGGCAAAACATCTCACATGTGATGGCTCTGGGTGTGTCCATAGTGGCCATATGCAGAAGCTCCTGTGAGTGTGTTCCTGAGGGCACAGAAGGCTGACCCAGGAGAGGTAGCAGGACGGATCTGTAATTCCAGTGCTCAAAGGGTTGAGGCAGGGAAATTATGAGTTTAAGGACAGTCTGGCCATATACAAAGGCCTACCTCAAAAACTAAAAACAAACAAAAATTAAGACAAACATAAAAGACTAATATCCAGTCAACTTGTACCCAGACTACTAAATAAAGACAACTCTTGGTAATATTAAAGCCCTGGGTTAGAGATAACAAAAACTAAAGGACAACATGGCATTCTGTGTCTCTATAGACAACAGTACAAAATTATTTATAGTTTGGTTTTCACTTTAGCTTTCAGGAACCTCAGGGCTAAATTCTAACTTTTCTCTTGATAGAGATCTTCCATAATGTATATAGTTTTTTCAGTAAGATTCATTCATTTATTCTTTTATGTGTGGATGGAATGTATGCATGCGTATCACATGCATGTAGGTGTTCATGGAGGCCAGAAGAGAGCATCGGGTCCCCTGGAACTGGAGTTAGAGATGAGTGAAAGCTACCACATGAGTGCTAGGAACCAAACCTGGGTCCTCTGGAGGAGCAGCAAGAACACCAAGTGCTCTAAACTACCTAGCCATCCCTCCAGCCCAAGTTGTGCTGAATTGCATGCATGTTGAATAACTACTTACAGGCAGGTGGGTTATCTTTCTCATCGTCATATCCCCAAGGTGAGTTTGGTACACAGGAGGCATCAACAAACATTTGTAGAAATGAAGGAGAATGAAAAGAAAATACAAAACTATTTTTTCGCTTCACTGCAGGATTGTATAGCATCTCACAGGCCACTCGGAGTTGCAGTCAATAGAGAGAAATGCTTTCGTGCAATCTTTCAACTCCAGTGCCGCACAAACTGATTAAATTTTGTGTTTCACTGAGTTCATCCATTCTTGATTAATTGGGTAGTTAAGCACTTCCAGTTACATGTGCAGCTGGGAATTCCTCCAACTGTCATTAATTTTGCTAAAGATTCAAATCGTGTCAGTACTTTTTTCTGCTGAAATAGATCTACTGTTTCTCTTCAGCCAATCAAAACCAAGTATGGACGCCTCCTGTTATGGAGTAACAGCCGAATAACTTACAAAAGCCGCCCCATTGGTTACTCTCGTCACAAACGTGAGTCTATCCCAGTTCCTCATTTGTTATATTAACCACACAAGTACATTCCATACAACAGTGAGCTCGGAAACGGTCCACATGCAGACAGTAACAAAATAACTTGAGGGTCAAAATGCAAGGTAATACTTTTGTCTGGTTTCCAGGAAGACTTTAGTTTTGTGGAAAGAGGTAAGTTACGTTTAAAATCCACACTACGTCTCCCAGTGAAACATCATAAAATGTACAGCAGATTAAGCCCAGGGAGAGATAGACAGCCTGCAGTCAAATAATAAAGACCGAACAGGGTGCAGCTAGCTCATCTGGGCTGCAAGTCTCCTGGATGTGCAAATGCATGCCATATACTACATTCTTAAATACAAGAGAGACTATAGACAAGCCAAAGATACTCCAGCAGAACAGAGGATTCAGCCCCAGGCCCAGGAGGCCGGTAATCATGACATCCTTCCCCCAAACTGGGGTCTTTACCAGCCAGTTGACTGTTCCCAAGCTGTTTGTTAATATATTGCACTTTATGTTTACAATTTCTCTTATGCTATGGATAATATGAAATGCACCTTACCTTCACCTAAAACATACCTTTCATATGTCAATCATCTCCCAAACTGAAATCTGACTTGCTCTGCAGCACATGAGAACAGCTCACAATCACAAAGAGGGCAGTCTGGTTGTCATAGCCAAGTGTTTGCAAGCTTAAGGCAGACACTGCGCTCTCTTTAAGATTACCCATGCATGGGCATGTGCATGAATGAGCATGTGTAAACTAATACAACAGCAGAATGGGTTACACATATGTTGTAGACTTTACAATAGGAAGTGGATGTCAAGCTGAGCTTATTGGCTTCCTCAAGTACAAGTTACAATAGTACCATGGCGTCTTTACCCCATACATGGCATTTTTCACAGCGTATTGCATCGTCCATGATGGAGAAAGGCTCAGCACACAGCAAATGACTAAGTGATGCTGAGATCTGCAGAAATCTAGGGCAGGAAAGCCTACATGTCAGGATCCAATCAGTGACCACAAATGCAGATGTAGCATCTTCTGTGTGAAGTAAGCCCTGAAACCACTTGTACTGTGGGAGAATATTCTACTTCTGTAAAGTTCATCCTTGGTTCGACAGCAGCCAAAGCACACTGCCATCTACCTACTCGGCAGCTTCTGGCAAAGATGAAGAGACTCAGAATGTGAAAACTGGCATTTTTCTCAAAATAAACAAACAAAAAAAATCAAGGGATACTACATTAATAAAAATTACTCAGATGCATGGTCCCAACTTTAGCATAAATAATGGTGTCAGAAAGCTTTTTTTTTGTTTGTCTTTGTTTTTGTTTTTCGAGACAGGGTTTCTCTGTGTAGCCCTGGCTGTCCTGGAATTCACTCTGTAGACCAGGCTGGCCTCGAACTCAGAAATCTGCCTGCCTCTACCTCCCAAGTGCTGGGATTAAAGGCGTGCGCCACCACTGCCTGGCAAACAGCCAGGGAGCGCCTGAGGGTCTTGAACCAAACACTCATGGGTTAGGAAAGTGGTTGGTTGTGTCGTTCGAACTAGCTACGAATAGCTAAGAGTGAACTGAAGCACTGACAAAGTAACCGCTGAGCTGTCAGAAAGCTTAAAAAGAAGAAACTCATCGCCCTCCTTGAGAAGAGCATCACGTGCTGCAGCATAGGAGTTTTTAGGATGAGAGAACAGTTTGGGACATTGACTTCCCTGTGAATAGAGAAGGGGAAAACATCATTTCTCACCGTTTTGCAGGGATGAAGAAAAAACACTGCCTTTTGTGTTATTGCCTAAGTAGAAATCTATATTGAGCATTAATACCTTTATAAGCTCAAACGTACATCAGTGTTCCCAACCCCTAGGGCCTCTCGTGGAAGGTTCATCTTTGTCAGAGTTACTGTATTTTTAGGAAGCACCCAAGCCACAGTAATTGGTGAGAGAAAAAGGGAGGAAATGCTTAGGTTGGGGATTATGTCGCTGTTTTATCTAAAGAGTGAGGGCACAGTCATGGCCCAGCATGAGTGGCACTGTTGGTTGTGATAGGCCTAAGACAGCTTCTATGTGCCCAGCTTGGCCTCACCCCACCCTCGGCCTACTCACTAGCTCCCCTTGTGCTACACTAACAGGCTAGTCACTCCCTCACTCCCCAGATGCCCCAGATAGAGAGGCTTTACCACCTACGTAAGCTTCAGTACTTTCATCCTAACCCCTGCTTGGGTTGAAAGCAGGTGTGAGTCACCTTCAGGGTGCTTTTGCTGATGTTCCCCTATAGGCTAGCTCAGTTGCCACTCATGCCTTACTGAGTACCATCCCTGTGCTTGCGCTGTGTGCTACCTGTCTCCGGTCTGTGGCTCTCCAGCCGCCACTTTATACACCCTCTGACGGCGGTGTGGGTTCATCTCCATTCCTTGAGGTTAAGCCCGTACTTGCCTTTATCGATGCTTATTAGATGAGGGAACATGAATGGGGAACTAGCTTGTGAATGCAGGAGAAGCAAAAGGTGGGGAATGATCACAAGCAAGGACATAAACTACAGTTAGACAGGTACAGATGTCTGCACGAAAGCCATATTTGATGTTAACAGCTTTTCCACAATCAACTCTTTAATATACCAACTGCCAAAGAAATAGAAGTGGCCCAAGTCACCTTAGAGAGAAATACCTGCAATCACTTAAAATAAAACTTTCATTTCGGAATAATTTTAGATACCCCTTCCATAACATTAGACACTTTAGATGACCAAGACTCACTTACCACTTTAAAAAATGATACTGGCTTCTTATTTTTTATTATTTCTTATTTAATTTATTTTTATGTACATTGATGATTTGACTACATATATGTCTGTGTGAGGGTGTCAGATCCCCTGGAATGAGAGTTACATACAGACAGTTGTGAGCTGTCATGTGGGTGCTAGGAATTGAACCCAGGTTCTCTGGAAGAGCAGACAGTGCTCTTAACTGCTGAGCCATCTCTCCAGCCCTGGCTCCTCATTTTTAATAAAACCTCAAGCATTTATCGGATTTCACCAGTTTTCTGTGATTCCTTTTATAATCCCAGAGATTCAGGATAGCATTATTACTTTGAGTAGATGCTTTTAAAGCTCAAATACTAATTGATCCTGAATAAAGTTGCTCCAATTAAATAACTCAGCCATTTTTGCCAGCCCCCTTTATCCCATGTGTGATAGACAGGCCAGGGAAGCCAATAAGTCAAGCCCTGCTTCAAACACACCATGGCTATAAGCTGAGGTAGGCTAAGAATACTTCAATCAGGTCAGTGCACCATTTCTAAATAAAAGAAGTTGAGATAGAGAAATAGCAAACTAGACACCCAGCAATAAAGAGCATCATGCATTGGTGTTTCAAAGGGGTCATGGGTGGATCAGAAGGCCTCAAATCTTCCTCAAGGGGCTTTAGTGGTCTGGGTTAGAAACAAGAACTGCAGAGGAACAGATAGCATCTGCTGCTTCAGAACTCTGGACAAGGAAGGCATAGGGAGACAGGCACAAGGCACCAGGAGAGCCTCATTTCAGCAAAGGACTTTTCCAGACCCACCAGGAACTAACAACAGAAAATAGGGAGCTCATTTGCTGCTGATGCCCATGTTCCTAGGCCTTACAAGATAAAAAGTGATGTATTTAGGGCAAGGTGAGGAACTTGAGCACTTTGGGAAGTTTGAAAGCAGACGTCATGCCGGGACCATTTTGAAGGCAGAGAGAAGCTGTGCTTTTTGCTTGATAGTAGAGAAGGGAGAGTTTACTCCTGCAACAGTCGGGATAGTTAAGGACACTCAGAATACCTGAGCAGGTATTCTCAGGACAGGACCTGCTTAAATAGGCCCTCCCAAGTACCTTCCTGGCACCCTTAGCTCTGCTTGGTTTCAGGGATCAGCCATGTGAAGGAATACGAAGAAGATCCGAGGGAATCAAGGAAGGACGGACGGGTTGCAGGTGATGAAAGAGTTACAAAGATCAAGGCAAAGAAATCTGGGTCAACCCATCAGGAGACAGACACTCAAGGGAAGATGCTCAATTACAGCGTGCACAAGACCTGCATGAGATCAAGCCAGCCAAAATCCTATCCCAGAGTGGAAGGGGCTCAGGGAGACATGCCCTTATTTGAGGAGCCATTGGCAACTGATGGCTGCAGGGCAGGGTTGGAGCGTGTCAGTATCTTCCAAGAATGTAGCCTACGAGAGGCTACCCATGGTTCAGTAAGTGGCCATATACCCATGCGCAGACAGGAAGCTCTAAGCGGACACAGTGGGTTTTAGAAACGAACATACGAAGTTGGGAAGGAATGACAGCAGGGGGTGGGGTAGAGGAGCGATTAGAGGGGAGGGAAAGGGGTAGATTTGATCAAACTACCTTATACACATGTACGAAATTCTCAGACAGACAAAACAGGAATGGCTCCATGCAAAGACGGAAGTCATCTCCAGTGAGGCAGAGTAAAGGCAAGAGCAAATGTGCCCTGCACAGCCCGAGAGACAACGGGCAGGCCTTTTGCACAGGTCTCGCTCATCGGCATCTGCTTCAGGCTGCCTGTGTAAGTGAGGATGACCCTCAACCAACCGATCATTTTCCTGCCTCTTCCTGCCAAGTGCCACTGTGGTACAGGCATGCACCACCATGCCCAACTCAGCATGAGAGGTCAGACCTAAAAGCAAAGGTTATACAACACAGTTTTGAGTCTGACTAAAATGGGAATATATTTGCATCCTTGGTTTGCTATTTAAGAGGTAATGGTGGCTACACGAAGGCATTGTGAAGTTTTGGTTTTTTTTTTTTAACTGGAGGGCAGCAGTGCTGAAAACTAGTAGTAATAATAAATTTAGGAAAGGAGGAAGGGTTAGGTCAGTCTAACGTGTGGCTGACATATCTGCGTCTGTACATTTCTCAACATCTCTATGGGAGCATAGTTGAAGGAGGAGGAAGAGGAGAAGGAGGAAAAGAAGAAGAGGAAGAAATAATAATAATAATAATAATAGTACAAGAGAGGTCAAAAAGGATATAAATTGGGCCACTTACCATCTTACATGAACATGTAAAAGAATAAAACAGATTAAAGCACAAAATTATTCATGCCAAGATTAAAACTTTCTATAGACGAGGAAGACCCACTATAAAACAAAGCATTCAACATAAGACTATCACCAGTTCTAAAAGAATTAACTAAAATACAAATCTTTTTGTAATTTATTTTTCAAATATTTTAATACTCATACACGAATATAATGTGTTTGGATCAAATCTATCCCTATTCTCACCCTTGTAATTTATCCCCTACCCCCTGCCCACTTTCCCTTCCCAATTTCATGTTCATTCTCCTCTGTCTTTCTGCACTCTGTCTCTCTCCTCTCCTCTCCTCTCCTCTCCTTTCCTCTCCTCTCCTCTCCCCTGCCCCCCGCCCCCCCCCCTCCCTCTCTCTCTCTCTCTCTCTCTCTTTTTCTCTCTCTCTCTCTGTCTCTCTCTCCCTCCTTCTCTCCCTCCTTTTAGTGCTGCCTGTATGCAGCACATACAGAAAATAGGTAGCCTCTCAGGGTTCACATTCCTGAAGAAAATTGGCTCTTCCTCTCCCAGCAACCACCAAATCTGATATGCCATCATATGGGGGTGGGACTTCATGAGTCTTCCTCCACCAATGCTGGCATTTTGGTTGGTTTGAGCCTGTGCAAGTCTTGTGCATACAGTCCCAGTCACCACGAGTTCATGTACTCAACTCCACCTTCATGTCTGGCAATACAGGCTTGCTACAGGCATCCACTCCCTCTGCCTCCCAGACTTTTCCCATCCCTTTTCCACAATGATCTCTGAGTTCGGATAGGAGGCAGTATGATTGAGAAGTCCCATTTAAAGCTGAGTACTCCACAGTCCCTTACTCTCTACATATTGTACCGTGATGGGTCTCTATATTATCTACTGCAAAAGAAAAAAAAAAGCTTTTCTAGTGAGGATTGAGAGATGCAATAATCTATGACTGTAAGAACTGAGAGAGAAATTTACTATTCTGTGTATCTGGCAGAATAATTGTACTAGTCTCTCCAAAGTTAGGGCAACGAGATGGTTCACTGGATAAATTCACTTGTCACCAGGCCTGACCTCAGTTCAGTTCCCAGGTCCAGGGTCCTGGGGCCAACATAGTGAGAAGAAAGAACTAACTTCCACCAATTGTCCTCTGACTTCCATATGCATAAACACACACACACACAAAACATTTTAAAATCTTACCTTGATTAGAAATTATTCACAGGAAGGAAATATGCATGTCTACCTATTTATCTAAGAACTGTAAAGTACTTCCTGTCCACTCATATCTAGCACAGAACTTCCAAAGTCAACAGCATCCAGATGGGCTGCTAAACCATAGGAGGAAGTGTCATTGCTGAGTTCTGATACAGGCAATGCTTTTAACCACTGCCTTAGGGTGTAACTTGCCAAGGGGGAGCAATAACCCCATGGGACATTCAACAATATCCTGAGACACTTTTCATTCTCCAAACCTCCATGGAAAGAGGGGATGTGGATGCATGTTTGGTGGAAGTAAGGATGTTGCAAATGTTCTACGGTCCTCAGGAAAGGCCCAGAGGAGGAGGACCTGGCCTTGAAAAACTAAGAGTTCTGAAGTTCAGAGACTCTGACACGAAAATGTCACCTGTCTTAATAAGCAAGTTATTTGTTCAAAGTTAAAAGGAGACATTTGGAAAACTATTTATGATGCTGTCAGATTAGCAGCAATCAGCTAAACGAACTCAGCTTGCCTTTGGCACAAACATTTCAATAAGAAGACAGGTTGGATGCGGATTCTCACCCACTGTCAGTCACACAGTCTCTGGATAACAAGGATAGCACCCTGTTGTGAAAGAATGAAGCCACACTGGATGAAAAGGTGACTTTCCCATTTGGAAGGCTTTAGCAAGACTGAGGTGGAACCTGTCTGGCTCTCTGTGGGGTGCCTGCCCACTCTAGGGTCTGGAGTCTAAGTTATAAGTTCCAAAAGACCCTGTGGTGAACTTGAGTCTAAAAAGTATTGGCAATGGGCTAAAAAAGAATAAGTAGGTCAGAAGACTGAAAAAACGTACTCCTGGGTAGACACACAGTAGGAAGGCATGAGGCAGAGTGGGGAGGCTGCGCAGTGATTCTGAACCAAGCGTTGGTGTACTCTTTTTGTTCTTGTCTACACGTGGTGTGCACCACTAGGAAAGCATTCAGCTGCAAGCTGGCCAGGAGCTCCACTGTACCGCCATTGTAACTCCCCTCTCAACATGGCAGACACGAATGTTTTGAAACAAAACCCAGAAGGGTGGGGCAGGGAAATACAAGTGGTGATGGTTTTCTCATTAAGATATATACCTCAAATTTATGTTCTCTGAGAAAATAAACATGGTCCATGTCTTCCAGTTGCCTATACAGCTGGGCATTAGTTTTGTTTAATAGAGCAGGCATTCAGCCAGTCAAAGTATGCATTAAGCATGGAACCACACGTTGGGCATCGTGGGATCGGCAAGCCCATATTATGTCTTCCTCTCCAAATGTCTTACATCAAGTAAAGAGAGCGGCAAACCTGTAGCGAGCGAGAAACAAATCTGGACATCTCTGGAGACCCGTTTACTTTCCTTCCATTGCTAGCTTAGCAGAGGCAGCTCAGCAGCTGCCTTAGCTGTACAAGAAAATACCAACACTGGGTCCCCAAGCAGCATCTCTCTTTCTAATAAGGCCACTTCCCTAAACAGAGAGAGCTTCCAGTGTTACATAACAGCACGGATGTTCCCTGGCTACTGAACCTATAAATACATTGAGCATAACTGCCAGGCCTGTGGCTACCAGGGATGCAGGCAGGCATCCATGCCTAGCTGGTGTGATGACACAGGGGTACACATGGGCGTGGGCATAGCAGTCAGAGCCGACAAAGGGATGTGCATTATACCTTTACTCTGTGTGCAGAGGCTGCAAAATTCAAAATGTTTCTGTTTGCCCACAACAGATTCAAAAGAGTAATTGGCTGAAAAGTGTTTTCCCCAAAACAAAAGGTACATGAGAGGGCTGACTGAATCCTTGTTCCCCGAAGCTCTGGGAACTGGAGGTTTCAACCCGCGCTAACAACTAAGACAGGCTCCAGGCCAGGGCTGCCTCAGCTCCCAGGTGCCAAGGCATTCACTTCTCAACTGCTCTGGGACCATGCTAAGTCAGGCCTTCCGGGAATTCTCTATAAGCAAAGTGGGGGTGGGCTGGGCTGGAGAAAGTCCTGGCACTCAACCTCCGTGGTAAAGTTACTGAACGAAGAAGGCCTTGAGTGAAGCATGCTACAGAAACATTCACCCTTGGGCTTACATAAGATAGTTTGTGATACAGCCAACAGTAGCAGTGACCCCTTAGGTTTCCTGCCACAAGCTTTCCCCTTGCCTCCGCATCACAATGCTGGGCTGTCCACCCTTACTTTCTCTTCCCACACCCCAGTCTCCTCTTAATTTTCACACTTTTAGGAGTTAGTTGCTTCGAGTACAAATAAAACATACAGAGAGAGAGAGAGAGAGAGAGAGAGAGAGAGAGAGAGAGAGAGAGAAAGAGAAAGAGAGAGAGAGAAGCCTACAACTGATGAAGTCCTGGATGAATGTGTATTATTGACAGCATGCCTCTGTCAAAGACCTATGGAAATGGCAAATTCTTCCCCAGGTCAGAAGCAGAGAAATGGCAAAACCTTCCTGTGGTCAACATACAGTGTTTTAACCACTGTATGCAGAAACTGCCAGCCACAGCTTCCTCTTTAGTGGTGATGGCAATCTGAAAAGCTTCCCTGTACAGACCTACTACAGAGATTAGCTAAACCCAGATCCCTGTCAATTTCCAGGCTCCTGCTGGTGAACCTCCATTGGAGCATGCAGCCCACCCAATCTCAGCTTCTCTGTGCTCTGTTCTTTATTCTGTCTGCCTGCCCCTTTCAAACCAACTTGAAAGCTGAAAGCTGAGCAGAGCACAGCAAGTACCCAGATTAGAATTTTGCCTTCTCACAAGTAAGAACCCAAACATTCTTTGAAAACATTGTCCCAGACTGCATTCTAGCTAGCTTGTTTTCCTTCCTGTCCATGACGAGCATCAACTATAGCAGCGACAAAGCCACTTGCAAAGGTGGTGACCTCCAAAGTAAATGCCTTCTGATTAGCTTCTCCTCTGTTGGGTGATCCTGGCGTGGTACTCAGTGAGTGACCTAGCAATTTTGAAATGATTAGAAACTGGAATATGTCCTGAGTGAACACAAATGAACAGGAATAAAACAAACATTGCTTTTTTCCCCCTTTTTTTAACCTCAACAGTCTGGCATCTTCATAGTAACCTCAGATATTGACTTGTTAACTCTAAGTTTGATACTTATCATATATGTATAACATGTATATTTGTATAGAATATACTAATATATTACTATAATGTATAATTTGGTTTTTTATTTTACCAGAAAAGAATGCCCACTAAAACATGCATTCTGTGATTAAAAAAAAAAATAAGCAGGTAAAACAGTCCTAAGAGCCTAGGATATGATTCATCTTCAAGAGCCCGAAAATTGGCTTTAGAATACTGTTTTTTGGGGTTTTTTTGACAAGTTAAAAATATATCTTATTTGTTAATGAAACTGACAGTTTTACAAACAATATCCTTTAGAGACAAGCCCTAATTTCATAATCTAACATCAATGACAACTATAAACATCAGTTAGTAAACCTTGTTAAACCTTGTTAAAAGCCACATGGATGGCAGCAGCTGAGGCAGTGCTCGGTGGCAGGCTCCATTCATTCTTTCCTTGCTACTGCTGCTAGAACAAACGACAAGGAGCCAGTGGTCTAAGCCAACACAGATTTGTTACTTCATAATTCTGGAGAGTCAGAAGTCAGAAATGGAGCCAGGCATAGTGGCTTATGTCTGAAATCCCAGCACTGGAGAGGCAAAGTCAGGAGGGTTGTCAGGAGTTTGAGCCCAGCCTGTGCTACATAGTATTAGGCCATACTATGTATGGGTTAATTAGAGTTACATAGCAAGATCATATTTCAAAAAACTAGAGAGGGAGGGTGCAGAACAGGGACAAAGGGAGGAATTAAGGGTTTATAAGACTCATGACATTTCCAATGCTAGAAGGAAGGGAGGAAGGATGGGCAAATGTGAGTTTTACTGGCCTAAAATTAAAGTATCAGGACAGGCATGTTCCTTGGGAGGCCCCCAGGGAGAATCTGTTTTGCCTTTGGTACCTATAAGCCACCTGCCTTTCTTGGCTCACAAACCAATTCCTCTATTTCCAAAGAAACAAAAAAAATGCTGAGTCTTTATCACATTGCTCTCTCCCTTCTCCCTTCCCCTCTTCCTTATAAAGACTCTGTATTAGTCAGACATTTGCTACTGATAAATGAATTTATAAGTAGAAAGTCCTGTTTTGGTTCACTGTAGGGGTGGTTCTGATGCTAAGGTCCTATTCCCTAGTTGGTTCTTTTCTCTCAATAAAGAAGCCATGGGCCAACTGCTGGGTGGAAGAAATAGGTGGGACTTCTGGGTCCTTGAAGGCAAGAGACAGACACAAGGAGAGAGAAGAGTTTGCCATGCTGCTGAGGGAGAAAAGGTGACCTGCCATGTGAGATCTTGGATGGAGTGGCCATAGGCCACTCTCACAGGTGGGTAGTTGGGAGTGTTTAACAGGGACTAGATGTAACGGAGCAACTAAAATTTAGAGAGGAACTAAGACTATTGATAAGGGCATGCTTCTCCAGTCAGGAGATAAGTAGTACACAGCAGTTGTGCCAAAAGGCGAGTTGAAATGGAACAACTGTGTGTGTTTGTGTTTTTTATCTGTGGATTCAAGGGAACCTGTGTAGGGGCTGGTAGCACCATTCCCAAAGGTAGCAAGGTGGGGTAGCAAAAGTGACACACAACAGTTCACAGTTTTGGAGGTGTCAAGTCCATGGCTGGTTGGAGCAAGGCCTCTTGTCTTATGGTCAGGAAGAAAAACAGATGAGGAAAGAAACCATCCCTTTCATGCTCACAATAACTCAAAAGCTATCCAGGAAGTTCTACCTTTGAAAGGTTCCACACCTCACAATTAGACACCAAACCTTTAACATGTAGAGTTTAGGAACTCTTAAGATCTAGACTATACCTAACTCCAGTGATTGCTCTGGGCACTCAGCCCTCTGGGATAACACCAGATAACCTGTCTGCCTCAGACCAACCTTTTGTCATGAAACCAAACTGCTACTGTTTGAGTTTGCCCTCCAGAATAATAATATGTCATTATTACTTCAATGCTGGGAGAGGAATTTGGATCATGGGAATAGATTCTTGTGACTGGATCAATGCCTTTCTCTTTGAGTGAGTTCTAGTTTTCCTGGGAATGAACCCAGTAGGTGGTATTAAAACATATTTGTCTTCCATTGCTATATTTTACTTTACTCTCTCTTCCTATACCACTGTCTATTTTTTTTTTTTTTGCCATAACACGACATAGCATGATCCCCTCAACAGAAGCCAAGCAAATCCTGGGCTTGGGGATCTCACACTCTAAAACTATGAAACAGACATGGTAGTAAGGGCTGGAATTCCAGAACTTTGGTGGTAGTCACAGGATAATCAAGAGTTCAAGGCTAGCCTTGGGTACTAAGGACTTTGCCTCTAAACTAAAATTTAAAACAAAACAAAACAACATTGTGAGGGAAAACAACTCTGTCCCTTTCTCTGTCTCTGTCTCTCTGTATGTCTCTCTGTCTTTGTCTGTCTCTGTGCCTCTCTCTGTGTCACTCTATGTTTTTCTATCTGTTTCTGTCTCTGTCTGTCATTACCCAGTCTGCTATAGTAATAGAAGACAGACTGTGATGCTGACATCCTCATAGCTTCCAGTGGGCATTCTTCTCCTTATATCAAGTTCCTATAAAATGTTCCCTGTGAGAAGCAGGTGCTTCCAAGATTCACAACACTCCAATGACAGACTTTTGACACAAATTCTGGAGTTTCTCCACAATCAAAAATTTCAAAAAGATATTAATACAGGCAGTTGTGGTTTGTAGACCCAAGCACTTGGTGGAAATCACAAATCCTATTTTAATTCCATTATTTTGAGGACCTCCTGAACTTTCTAAGTCAGTTTCATAAAATATTGAGTCAGTTCCTAAAGGACTAAACCCAGTCAATATCCAAGATTTGTTGACTTAGCCTGCTTGCGAAATAGCTTCAAGTTGGAATTTATCCTTGTTCATATTTGTGAGTCTAGGAGGGCTGCTAGCTTTTGTCAGAGAACAGCACCTGCTCCTTGTGCAATGCCTAGGACTGTGAAAAAACAAAAAAAGGCTAGGCTTGCAGAGAAACTACCTTAGTACGTGTGAGATGACAGGTAGCAACGTGGGTAAAGGGAAAATGGGACCTCCTTATAGTGCTTTTCATATTTGAACAATTAACAACTCTGTAAAAGTAAGAGAAACTGCAGGCCAGACATAGGTTATATGCCTGGCCGCATCTGACCCTGGCTAGCTGTTGCTTTCATTCTAAACATGCCTCTGATGCCATCACTTTCCCTCTAGGTCCTGTCTTCCAGATTCCTTCAGACTGCCCTTAGATGTGCCTTTCTTCCACATCACAAGAGTTCATGCTGTGCAGACCTGAGCTTCCCCGCTTTGCTCCTCCCTCCTGGCATCTAGCCTATGACCTCACATGACCCCTTGCTTGTGGATAGCTATGGGGAGCCACTCACATAGCCTTTCAGATATTGCCATTGGGTGGGAACTGACCAGGGGCCAAGACAGTATCTACCAGACATTCCATTCCAACCACAAAATTACTGATTCTTGGCCAGATAATCTCAGAGTGGCCTTCCCAATCCTGATTGGAAAAAAAATAATTTTTCAGCTTCAATGAAATCATGTTTACAAAGTGGAAACAGCAGTGAACACGCAGGCAGGAACTGAGGTCCTATTCTCAAGCTTTCTGTGGACTAGCTGGAGAAAACATCAATTTCCTCCTAAATAAGATGAAGGACAGGATATCGTCCCTGTATCTCATCAGCCCCATTACTAGCAAAGTGAGATCAAACCAAGGTAACATGTTAACACTATGCTATAGTTCTTAAATTATTCATGAGTTTCTTTCTCTTTCTCACCCAAGGATAATTGTTCTAAAGCTTTCTTGCAATATGATGACACTAGCCTACAACCCCAGAACTTTACTTAGAAGGCAGGGGCAGGAAGTGGCCCACAGTCAAGGTCAGCCTGGGCTACCAGGTGAGCCACACACAGCAAAACCTGGTCTTCAAAATTAACACACACACACAAATCAAACACCTCTCAGTCATATTATATATACACATATGTACATATATTCTGAATGTTTCTAATGTGAGTATCTGTGTGTATACATGTAAACACTTATACATACATGAATACCTCTGTATACACGTACATAAATATCACCAGAGAATGTTACAATGTGATAAAGGTGAGCTGTTTGAAATGGAAGTGTCCCCCTGACCCTAGAGGCATTGCAGGTGTGGCTGCTGTGTCACATGTGTGTCAGTAGGTGGCAGAGAGGAGAGAGCCTATGTCTACTCTCAATGTTCTGACCTGTGACCAGCTGAATGATTGATTAGTAGCCTAACATTCCTTAAAAGAAGAGAGCCCAAGATGACCACCAGACTGGAGCCATGGGGCCCAGACAGGGAGCTAGCCTGAGATGACCACCAGTCTGGCACTGCATAGGTCTAGGGGTGCAGACTGCCTAAGATGACCCCTGTCCAGTGCCATAATGCACAAGCAGAACATAGCACTCCTAAGACCACACCTGAGACAACCTTAGACACCCAGATATCCTGGACACCACTAAGATGAGCAAGTAAATGGTGGATAAGCGGAAGAGAACAAGAAACAGAAGGATGTAGGCACAATGAAGAGAGGAAGAGCTGGAGACTTGGGGTAGTGAGAAACAAACAGCCTGTTGTGAGTATCTGGTGTTGCCACCTGGGGCCATGGTGGGGCCATGCCTGAGTCCTGCAGCAGTAGGGGTCTGTTACTACTAAAGGCCAGTCAGGCATCCCTGGTCTGGATTGCCACTTGGGGACAAGTTGATGTCTGAGGGTTATATAGAATTGGCTCCACCCCTCACCTGGGCATTGTGGGAGACCTTTCTCTGGGGGTGTGAAAGCAAGAGAGCTGACCCCTCCCCTAGCTAGCTACAGTACTTAGGAAAGCTGTCCCACTATTTGTGGGAATTGGGAGTAAGCTAGCCTTGAGTGTATGAGAAAGCTGGCCCTATTATTCCTCTTCCATACAGGCATGGATCACAGAGAGATGCCTTCCCTTGCCCCTTGCCACCTACAGCAGGCAGGAGAGCTGCCACTGGAGTCGCAAGAGCAGGAGACACACCCCTGCCCCTCACTTGAGCAGCAAAGTAGAGCTGGCTATGGACTGAGGGTTGCAGGCAGGTTACTCCTGCCTCTTGTCTGCTGTGCAATGGCGGTGTGCAGATGAGGGAGAGATGCCTCCCCTCCTCTGTCCTTCACCACCTATGGTAGGCAAGATAGCTGATCCTGTGGTCATGAGAATGGGAGAACTGGCCCTATCCCTCTCGGGCTGTAACACTCAGAAGAGCCAGTCCTGTACTTTGCATGGGCAGAAGGGTAGAGCTGGCCCTGGTTGCAGAAAAGGGGTGAGGGATGATCTAGCCCCAAGGGCATGAAAGTGGGAGAGCTGGCATGCTAATTAACTCAGATAGTTCTCAGGCCCAGATCCAGGGCTTTGAGTTGGCCCACCCCAGCATCTACCCCATCAAAGAACTGCAGGGGTGCATAAAGAGGCACATTCGACAGTACCAAAACTACAGGATCTCCATGACACAGGCCAGCAACAGGATATCTGAGAGGAGTCCCAGTGAGGCTCCAGTACTGATAGCATATCAGAAGCCAGAGGCCCTAGTACCAGACCAATAACTCATTACAATGAACATTTGCAAACAAAGAAGTGTGGACAAAAGGGTAAGCTGTTGGACACAAAGCTACAATGAGATTTTTCTTTCCTCTGTTGGAGGAGAGGTTGCAAGGGTGGAGGTGGCAGGTACAAGGAGAGGGGGGAGATAAGTGGAATCGGGCTGCATGGTGTGAAATTCACAAAGAACCAATAAAAAGGTTTTTTTAAAAAAAAATAGATCACATTCATCTGTTTTAAATGTCTTCATTGATGGATGACTGTTGAGCAGAAGCAATAAATCTGCAAGACCCTCATGACCTACAGAATAGAAATAAAAATAAAATGTAGGAGTCCCTAAGAAATGAATAGGAGACACCTGCAGCTATTACTCTAGAAAGTTTTAGAGTCCACTTTATGGAATGTGTCACATGGCATTTTCCCAGGAGAGTTTTACAGTCTATATGATCTCTGTATTCTTCATCCTCTGGGATACTCAAGCCAGCACTAGTTAGGGAGTTGGCTGTGCTACAGACGAGCTGTTTGGACATGGTAAACATGAGGTCCAAGATGGAGTCTGTTGATGCATTCACACAGAACTCAACGTTCCACCCTCCGTGTTACTGTGCCTATGCCTCCTCACCTGGATCTCTTGGGATCCTGCCTTTACTCATGCTCAGCAGCCAGTGGAGTCCTTGGCTCGTAACTACCATTTGCTGATTGAACAAGAGTCCTAATTAATTGCTTAAAAGTTACCTACACTCTTAACGATTTGAGAGGCATTTTTATCATTTGCGGATTCGTAGAAGAGAAAGAACAATAGAAGAAGGTGCAGTTAGCTAACTCATTTCACGAATCTGGCGGTCACATGACAGAAACAGCACAGTCCCTTAGTGTTGATGAATGTAGGTCATGATTTCATTTGAATACTTGAAACAACTTCTGAGCATCCTTTAACGATAAGCTCCTAAAAATCGAGGTGCCAGACCTCAAACTGGCAGAGCATCATTTAAAAATCTTATTATATTCGTGATTTTGCTACTGAATGAACTCCGCAAGTCACTCACAGGAAACACCCGTTACTATGGAATCACATCCATTAGCAGTGCCTGAGAGCTCTGAATACCATTAGGCACTGTGCACACTGCATTTGAATCCAAAGAAGCAGAATTAGATGAGTTGCTTCTAAGATTACTAAACTTCCAAAGGTAATAATAGGATAAGGGGGAGGGAGGAGGAGGCTGGGGCTCTATTCCAGAGAATCAGCCTTAGAGGATCATACGAGTGGACAGGACTGAGGTAAGGAAAGGGTTATGTCCAAGACATACTCTGATGGTAGAACTGACAAGCAGTGGATGGGTTAACATCACAGCGAGGTGTTTAACCTAAATTCTCAGAGAAATAGAGCTTAAATTAGTTGAGTGAGGAGAGACCAGAAGACAAGCAGGCTTGAGAACACGAGGAGCTCATATTCCCATGGCAAGCTGGTTTTTCTAATAGTCAACCATGTGGGGAGAGCAAATGGGCAGTTGAAACTCAGGAGCCTGGTTGAGGCTGACATGGTAACTTTGGAGAGATAAATAAGAGAATGCATAGACACAGAGAGAAAATAGATGGAAGGATTGAGTCCTGACTCACACCATGATTTATATATCAGAAGAGAAGGCAGTGGCATTAAATACTTGAGAACCTTAAAGGCCAGAGAGAAGCCAAAGGGAGAACTGCACCCAAAACAACAGGCCTGGGTCCATCACACTCAGATCCTAGCTTATGTTTGCATGGACACTTACAAGTGTATAGACACTTACAAGGAGTATAGGGAGAGGCTCCAAACTAGAAGAAAACCTCAAGACAAGACAAAAGGCCTTAGGGAGGGGAGAGGGAACAGTAAGACAGATGACATGAAAATGGAAAGTCCATAGGAGGATGGTAGAAGGGGACAGAGTGGGACAGGAGGATGAGGCAACGATAATCAATAGAAACTAATTTTGCTTGAAAAGACTGTAATGAAACCCAACATGGAATATGCTAATTAAAATTTTAATGAAAAAGAATACACTTGATATAAAATATGGGCTTGTGCAAAGACTATACCCAAGGTAGGGGGAAATAGTTCAAAAAAAAGAAAGAAAGAAAGAAAGAAAGAAAGAAAGAAAGAAAGAAAGAAAGAAAGAAAGAGAGAAAGAGAGAAAGAGAGAAAGAGAGAAAGAGAGAAAGAGAAAGAAAGATAAATCAGTCCTCTGACGTACCATATAAGACAAGCAACCTCAGTGGCTATAGCAACACAAAAGTCACTCACAGGGACCTTACTGAGAATACTCCCAAAGGATTATGAGGTCAAAATCCTGAGTGAAGAGATCTCCACAGAACAAAGAAGATGCAGAAGGCAGAGAACAGAGCTCTTTCTAAAGGGAGGGTTTTTATGAGAGAAGGGTCCTTAAATGAGGGACCCTGAAGGATCCCAGGATAGTCACAAGCTACCAGCTTAGATGTCAAGACACTAAAACTTTATTTTGACTCTATAGCTTGTCTTCATTTCCACCCATTACTAATGTAGTATCTGCAGTCTGTTACTTCACAGTCTGTGGGAATTGTATTTCATATCTCATAGGGATAGCTGCAGAAACCTTAAGATACCACGCTCATAACTGTTGCCAAGGTGGTTTTATATGTGGGACTAGATTTCAAGTGATTATGATATTGACACAGGAACATTCAATCCAGCTGCATCATTTCATGGGAGAAACTCAGACTGCTTCATCCTTTTCTATACATAATACCTTATTAACCGATATTATCAGAGTTTAGTCACTTTTATTGCTTAAATTTAATAGCTCCAATGAGAAATTGTAACCCTTATAACACTGCACAGACTTTTGGAGTATAGGAAGTAAAAGGGTTACAACTACCGCAAACTTTTGAAGAGGTATGTTTTATTTCTACTTCAAAATTAAAATGTAGGGGGTTGGAGAGATGGCTCAGCAGTTAAAGGCACTGGCTGCTCTTCAAAGGACCAGGGTTAAAATCCCAGTACCCACATGGCAGCTCACAACTGTCTGTATCTCCAAGATATGACACTCACACAGACATACATGCAGGCAAAACACCAATGCACATCAAATAAAGGTAAAAAAATTAAAAAAATTAAAATGTAATTTTAGCTTGCCTTTATATTAAATGCATTAGTATATTAATAAGGAAAAATGTTAGCATATCCTACTAGATAAAATTTTATTATTACTGATAATTATATCATGTATTCCTTTTGTAGCCCTATGTTTTATTTGAAGCATCTGAGAAGTACATAGGCTTTCCCAGACCATTAACATACTCCCAGCACAAATGAGTGGAAGAGCACCTGCTGAAACGGAAGGGAGAGACGGACAAGGGGAGGAGGGAGTGCATCCACCCAGGATGTTCTAATATGGGACGACCAGAGGACATCTGTATTGCAAATGAGAGTGATTCAGTAGAGATGGGGGAGACGGGCAGCATAAGAACAAGGAGAACTGCTGAAGCTAGGCCCTGAGTAGGCAGGAGATCAATCGAACGCACAAGAGGCTGGGGTTGGGCAAAGACAGGTGCACAGTCATTCTTGAAGTCATGGGAGGAAGGCAGAGGCGGGTAAGGAAGATGCATGGATGGGCTGCATCAGGATTCTTTCCTCATTGCTCCTGTCTTTTAATTAAAAATGAACTACAAGGTCATCAGAAGAGGGGATGGGGGAGAGATGCCAGGGGTCAAGAACAGAAGGTAGGGATGGAATGGAAGAGGAGGAAGGACTGGGTGAGACAGTGAAGCTGATGAGCAGCACCAGGGGCTGTCTCTAACGATGATGGATCTGAGGTGAATCAGCATGATGGCCTTGCTCTGCTCTCATCCAGCTGTGGGTGCTAAGAGGGTGGAGTGCCGCAGACAACCAAGACTGTGCAAGGGAAGAATGGCACCATTGCCCTGTACAGCAGAGGTGAACTTGACCAATCCGGTTCATTCTCTTCATCTGTGGCTCCCTGACCTCCATCTTTCTTGTCAGTCAAACACAAAGAAGAGGGAAGTTTCTGGATGGGAAGTTTAACCTGCCCAGTGGTGGCTGATCTCAGTTGTTAACTTGACACACTGGGAAGAGGAAGCCTCAAAAGAGGAATGTCCTCCAGCAGATTGGCCTGTGAGCACACCTATGGGAGCCTTTTCTTGACTACTATTTTATGTAGGAGGGCCCAGAACACTGTAAGAGGTGCTGTCTCTAAGCAGATGTACCAGAACTGTATAAGAAAGTTAGTTGAGCAATCTAGGAAGAGCAAGTCAGTAAGCAACATTCCTCCATGGTTTCTGCTTCAGTTCCTGCCTCTAGGTTCTTGCCCTGTGTTTCTGCCCTGACTTCCCCTCAGTGATTGTGACTTGGGATTTTTAAGAGAAAATAAAAATCACTTCTTCCCCAAGTTGGTTTGGGTCAATGTTTCATTGCAACAACATAAAGCAAACTAGGACAAGCCTTTTCTGCTTCTTGGATTAAATAACGGATACTTAAGTACCAGATTAAATTAAAGCAACCTGAATGGCTATAGTGTTACAGAACCAAACCCAGCCCCAGGATAAACCCTTTGGACTAGGATCATGCCTCATTTAGCCCCTATTTCTGTGTCCAGCCTTCTAGAAAATCTGTTTTACCCAAGGGATCAGGAAGGGAGACAGAAAATAAGATTGGAGACTGGAATTTCTATATGTGTTTACCAAACAATTGGAAATAAACAACAAAGCATGAGAACAAATTCAATAACTGAGTTCAATAAATCATTCTATTGCTTCTGTGCTTTCCAATAAGCCTGGCTCTGGGCTCCATCTCCTGTGAATTCTGTTGAAGGCATCAGATTCCAGCTTACAGCACCACTGGCTTCCAATCCAAAGGGTGACAAGGGGCTGTAGCACTCATATGACTCTACTCAGTCTTCCCTGGAGGAAGCAATGCAGACGAGCCAGGAGTCAGAGGCAAGAAGCACAAGGATTTGTAGAAAGAAATCACTTATTTAAACATACTTCAAATTTTTGTTCGTCACATTAAGAAATCAATTTTATCCAGTGACTCAGGAAACACGTATGTGTGTTTGTATGTATGTGTGTGTTTGTGTGTGTACCTGAAACATAAAATTCATAGTGGTTATAACATGTAATACTGGAGAATTTCTCTAGTCTTTTTGAAATTTCATGTTTTTTAAGATATTCAGAATAAAAGAGATTTGGTGCTCCATGAATGCATTGTAACCTACAGCTTAAAAATATATAACCAGGTGATACAGAAAACAAAGGAAATTGTTTTCTTTATAATACTGGACAGATGATAAAAATGAAAAAGAAATTTCCATGAAAGGACAGAGAGACAGTTCTGGATAGTTTCAGTTAACATGGCTGTAGACCTGGGGACCTCCAGACAAACAATGAACATTAAATGGGAACTAGTAGAGAACCTAGTAAGTTGCTGGTTAGTATATGAGTGTTAACTAGTAGTTTTCCTCTGCATAACAAAGAACTCCACAGAAAACATCCCACTCACGAATGATTTTAAAATTGGCTGAATTCTCAAAGGAGTGGCATCGTGACATTTCCTGTTCCTACATGAAGAAAGTCTTCACCTCTGCTTGTAAAATAACTGAAAGCCTATCCATTGCCCTTGGATGTGCACACTCAGCATTATAGACCTGAAATCTCCACACACATGAAAAATATGAACCACAAACAAAGCATAAATAAGGGGTTTTTTGGAGGAAACGTTTTGAAAGTCATTCCCAAAATCACATGGAAAAAATAAAATGGAGTTTAACCAAGAAAAAAGAAAAGAAAGCTGTAAGGTGGAAAAGATGGAGAAACATATTCTATTAAATTTCAAAATTATATATTACAAACCTACAGTAATTTTACAATCTGATTGTGGCATACAAACAGACAAAATGACCACAAATTCAGAACTCAGATAGCCGTGCATATATGGGTATGTTTGAATAAATGAAGCCTTTCAAAATGGAGGGTGGGCAGACACATAGTGAATGATAAATGCTGCCAAGCTTGGTTGGTACCAGAATTAAAAAGCTAAGATAGATCTCTATTCATTAATCTCCTAAAATTGTCATATAGATTAAAGATCTAAATCGAAATAAAATTAAAACAAAAGTCATGCTGTAATCAGTTGGTTTTATTTATTTATTTATTTATTTATTTATTTATTTATTTCAGGAATAATGAAGCATGACCCAAATCCCAGAAATACAATAGCTGTGAATAAAAATTTAAATATAATTTAAGTATTTTGTGTGCAGAGTTTTTCCATACTGCCTACGCTGGCTATAATCTTTGCAGTTCAAGCTATATGCCTGCCTCAGCCTCCCCAGGGGCTGGCCTGGCAGATATATGCTATCTGTCTTCATGGGGCTGTGTAAAGGTATTCCCTGTGGTGCTGACTGTACAATCACAGCACTGAATCTGTGTCAAAGTGCCTGTCTTAGTCAGGATTTCTATTCCTACACAAAACATCATGACCAAGAAGCAAGTTGGGGAGAAAAGGGTTTTTTATTCAGCTTACACTTTCCACATTGCTGTTCATCACCAAAGGAAGTCAGGACTGGAACTCAAGTAGGTTAGGAAGCAGGAACTGATGCAGAGGCCATGGAGGGATGTTACTTACTGGCTTGCTTCCCCTGGCTTGCTCAGCTTGCTTTCTTATAGAACCCAAGACTACCAGCCCAGGGATGGCACCACCCACAATGGGCCCTCCTGCTCTTGATCACTAATTGAGAAAATGCCTTACAGCTGGATCTCATGGAGGCATTTCCTCAAGGGAGGCTCCTTTCTCTGTGATAACCCAGCTTGTGTCAAGTTGACACACAAAACCAGCCAGTACAGTATCTATCAGCCAGGGATGAGGAAATGGGTTATGGCACAAGCCAAAGAGGGCTAAACGGCATGAGCCGGTAAGAATGGGGCAGGTCTAGAGGCAGCAATAGCTAAGTATGCTAGAGGTATGCTGCTGAGTGGAGAAGGAAATCCCAGAACATTCTGTACCCCTTCGGTCTCAGGCCAATTAGTTTTTAAATATATGCATCTACCTACATCTACATATCTGTTTTTACATGTATCTCTAGGATTTACATTATAGTTTGTTACATAATATACATAGTATTATATTATATATAATATTCTACAAAACACCCAATATTTCAGGGTTATTAGTTTCTGTCACAAGCTCCTGAAGAGTAAGAAACACAAACATGGCAGTATCGTATCCCAGCAAGCCCTGCTTCCGTCTCTCCAATTCTAGTCACATTCCATTCCTTGTCAGGTCAAATATATAAACCTAGAAACTCACATCCTGCTTGTGTGCTCACAGGTTATCCCAGGTCACTGCAGTACACTAGTGGGCCATTGAAAATAGAACCAGTTTATATGAGCGATGCTAACCAGCGATTAGAACTCAATGTCTGGTCCTGTTGGTGATGTTTCGGTACGCAAAATAAGCCCTGAAATTGCCCTAAAGTGGAGGGTGGCATGACTTTAAGCTTACCTATAAAATGCAGGTTATCTTTAGTCGACTCTAATTGTTGTTCGTTTTTTTTTTCTGAAAAGCCTGCTTGTCCAGTCTAATTGGGAATTGCATTTGGAATTCGTGACATCCGAAGGTTTGTTCTCAGCTCACAAAAGGATCAGTGCAACAGCAAATTAGTGAGACTCAGGCATCATTAAGTTAAGGGCTCAAAGATGCTCCCGACCTCATTTTGAAGCTCCCTCTCGGTCCCTGGCAGTCTCGTCCTGCTTTCCCAAGGCAGGCAAATGGCATCGGAGTAGTAGTGAGTGTGCCAGCTCATTGCCACACTCTGACACACACCGTCCTGGACATTCGTGTTTGTGTTAAGAGCTGACATGTCGTCTTTGTCCCTGTTGTCTCTATAAACAGCGCGTGTTGGAGTTGCAAAGTAGGAAAACAAAGAGAGGTCCTTCACCTCCCCCATTAGTCCCTATAGCACAAAAGGGAGAAATGGTGATTAAATTTCCACCAGCACAGGAAGCATCGAAAATTGTGGACCACCCACATATTCAGCAACTCTTAAAAAGAAACAGCTTTCCTTGCATGACCTGGAAGCAGGGAAAGTACCTGACAGGCGGGATCTCATTTCTGTAGGAATAAACAGCCCAAGCTGACAGGTGTATTTACACATGATTGAACAGGGAGGAAAGGTAGAGAGACTGATGCCAGGCTGGAAATACTCCTTTGGTAATAGGAAGAGACAATGGGAGAAAGCAGGGGAGAGAGTTTTTGCCTTTGTATTTAGTTGTTAGAGTAAGCACAAATTACCTCTGCAACTAAAACATTCTAACGTAGCAGGGAAGGTATTTTAAGAAGACGATAAAATGAGCTACCGAGCAAGGATGCATCTCCAAAGGAAGTGCCTGTACTGACACAGCAAGTTTTTACCAGATTAGAACGCCACAGACAATAGGTGACTCCAAAATTTGGAAAGATCCTATTAAGAGCAGTCTGTAAATGCCGCCACAGTGAGGGGACTTTGCCTGAAACGCTAAAGGTTCTAAATGGCCTTTAATGACAAAATGTGTCAAAGTAGGCTGAAATTCTAACCCCAGCTCCTCAGAACTGGACGTTTGGAAGTGTGGTCATTAAAGACTAATGCCTGAGTCTCACAAGCTAAGTTGTAAGCTCACACCCACCCTTGGCATGTATGTGTGTCCTTTTCCTAAGCCTCACTTTTAGAAGTCAAGCTTATCTCTACAGTAAACCTTTCCTTAATAAATTCCAACCTCACACACAAAAGGGGAGCACTCAGGTCACATGCCGGTGACATTATGAAAAGGAGAAGATTGTGATTGAGAAGATGCCTCAGTGTGTACGTGTGCTCTCTCTGCAAGCATGAGGACTGGATTTCAACCCCCTCAACACCCACATAAAAAGCCAGGCATGGCTGTGTTTGCCTACAGCCCTAATTCTTTGGGGCAGAGAAGGCAGCTCCCCAAATCTCACTGGACAAGCAGCCGAACCAACAACAGCAAGATTTCAATTTAATCCCATATTGAGGCAATAACTCTGAGAGTAACACAGGAAGACACTCGAATTCCCTGCTCGGACCTCTGCATACACACGTGTGTGCATACACCTGTAGAATTAGGGAACAGTGAAATGAAGATGCATCGGAGGAAAGCTATCATGCTGTCACAAACCAAGCAAGATCCAGGCTACCCTCAGTGGAAGGAAGGAAGGATTCTCTCATAGCTGGATTTCTTTTTCTGTAATAAATATGATGTCTGAAAGCAACTTGGGAGAAGGGGACATTTTTGGCTTACAGGGTACAATGCATCATCAGAGGAAGCTAACGCAGACTGAAGCAGATACCTTGGAGGGATGCTGCTTACTGACTTGGTTCCCCTAGCTTTCTCCCCGAATGTATCTATCTCAGGCCAGATACAGTAGAGCCATCCTGAATGAGCTGCATCCTCCCACACTAATCAGTCATCGAGAAAAAGCCGGGCAGACTCGCCTGTCCGATGAAAGCCTTTCCTCAATTGAGGTTCCCTCTTCCCAGCTAACCCCCCATTGCCAAGATAACCTAGATAAATAAATAAATAAATAAATAAATAAATAAATAAATAAATAATAAAATAAAAATTTAACCAGCACAGGTCCCTTCCCTTTCAGGTTTTAGAGGAAGCATGTCCTTTCCAGTCCTTTAATATTAGATTTCCAGTCTCCAGAACACTGAAACAATAAACTTCTGCATTCTAAACACCCCAAGTGGTGGCACTTTATAATTGTAACCTCTCCCAACAAGTATGGTACCCAGGGTATGTAGTGTCTGAGCCTTGGCCTGAAAATATAGTTCCCAGGAGTTAGTGTGCTACTGGCAGGATTATATGCTCTGTCCTGAGAACACATGCTATCGTTTCAAACAACAGTGAGGCATCCTGGTTACTCTCATTCTTTAATGTAGATTCTTTACTTAACAGGGCATCAAACAGGCTTCACACATATCACATATAAGTCTGCCACAGTCCTTGAGGAGTTTTATTGTTCTCACTAGCCTTTTTATAAATAGGATAGTGCTGCCCCAAAAGACTAAGTCATGCTCAAGAGAACAGCCAGCACAGCTGGGTGACCCACCTGCACCTCTGCACACCAAGCTCCCTGGAAAAGACAACCCCACTTCTTCTGCTCGGGTTTCTCCTACAGAATGTGGTCAGTGAGGGTTGGGCTCCAAACACTTTGACTCCTTAGCCTATGTCACATTGAAATCCAAAGTCGCAATCTTTACATTTTGAGGTCTGTGGACCTTTTCTTTTCAAATGTAGCATCATTATAAAAGCAACCAGACTGAAGAAATCCTTTTATAATGTAGGTAGGATTTTCTTAGGCAATTCTTCCTGACATACAGTGACCCAGTCGATGAAGCAGGCACCAGTACCTGAGAAGGAACCTCCAGTACAGTGGCAATAGAATCTGACAACCCAAGTCAGCCAGGGTGCAGGCTCAACCTTCAGAGGGTTAACGGGTGTCTGAGGATGGAACAACTGGACTTTATCGATCTTGTAAGGTGTGGTCATTGTCACCACCAACATCATCTCAAGGGATGACCCAAAACCACTTAGTGTTCTCATGTAACTAGGAATTTTCTGTTCCCTTCCTATGTAGTATAGACTTTGTATAGCTGGGAAAGGTAGAAAGGACCAGTGAAGTGAATGAAGCCACCTGATAAGATTCTGAGGCCAAAGAGAGTTGAGGTGTGTGTGTGTGTGTGTGTGTGTGTGTGTGTGTACACGCTAATGTGTCTAAGCTCAGTTATAGACTCTAGAGGAGTGAACAGGTGTGACAGACTGTTTCACCTCTCAATGGATCACGTACCAGACCCAGTGCAAGCATGGTTCCATTTGTCTATTCTATGGCATAAAATATCAAAGACAAAAGAATGACAGATGCGAACCTTATTAAAACCCGTAGTTATGCCACTGAAGAGACGGACTCAGTCAGGAAAGTGTTTGCCGCATGAGCATGACATCCGGAGGTGAGATCCCCAGCACTGAGGTAAAAATCTGGACTTGATATAATCTGGCTTCGGGGAGACATAGGGAGGAAGATCTTGGACTGTTAGCCAGCCAGTCTAGCTAGATACATGAGCTCTGGGCTCATCAAGGGACCATATCTCAAAAAATAAAAAAATAACAATAATAAAAATAAAAAGAGGAGCAAGTATTCCAGTGGTTAAAAAGTATCACTAATGATGTAAACTACTTTACTTGAAGATGCTGAGATAACTCCAAAAACCTCAAGTTATTTTGTAGATACAATATTTTATTTCTAACTGTCAAACCCATAGTGTTAATAAGGATGTGGAAACTGTGACAAGATTTGAAAAAACTGGTATTGATTAGTCTGTTAGTCTACATGGTAGGATGTATTCTTTTACTTGGTGGAAAGATAAAGGTTTCCCTTCAAGCACTATGGAGTGCTTACAGAAGGAGGAGATGGATTGCTTTCCCAAAGACTGTTATTATCCTTTTGCTCCAATATCCCACAGACTCACACCTACACAAACTCCCAGGGTAGGATAGGTCAAGTTTGCAGAAGCTCATTGCAAAGCTATTAGGCCGGCTCTCAAGAACAATGGGAACAAACAAACATAGCTCTATAAACTTTAATATTTCTAAGGACTGGCCAGTTAAGCAAGTTGGCGCACTGTAAACTGAAGATGAAAAATAAGTATTCGCGAATTTTCCTGTGCTCTTTGACTGGAAATGTGGGAAGTGTATACAACTCTTGCACAGTACCAGAAAAAAAGATCAAATAGCTCGAGGTTAGTAACTCTTAACTAAAGAATGCCGGGGAACTGCCAAATCTGTTGGTTACAGAGAGGAGTATGGCTCTCTGACAAGGGAAGGTCAGACTTGGGCTACCAAGAACATTCAGGACCATAGAACAGTCTCTTTTTAGTCAATTCTTTAGGGACTTTTCACCAATGACCTTCACCAATGAGCTAAGACTGCCAAGGAAGTTGTGTGTAGAAAAACTTTACTTGGATACTTTACAGAGAATAAGAGGTTTCAGGTGCACTGGCTCCTTCTGCTTCTGTGAATTCACATGCTCTGTGCTCAGATGTCCCACATTTGATGCTTTGACCATTGTGTATTAACTGTTTCCTTTGGGGATTAAAAACCAGCCATCCTGGAGCAAGCTGGCCCTAGAAAGTGAAAGCTACTTTATCTCCTTGCATACTTGGGTAGGTCCCAGGTCTCGACTACTTCTCATTAGAAAAGCATGATATCTATTAATTACATCATCAGGTACAAATTCGATTATTTCCCTGAAGATATTTTACTGAGTCTAATATGAACCAGAAATTCCACTAAAAAAATATAGAAAACAAAAAACAAACAAACAAAACCCCAGATAATCTTCCTACTTCCAAGATTACTGCATGTTCACAGGGCTTTGGGGCATAAATCATCAAAGATGCTTCAGGTGATTTATGAGAGGCCATTGTATGAAAGCGCATCTGGTATGGCTAGCCATATGTCTCAGTGAAGGCTCTTCCATGTAGAGATGATAGGAGACTCCTCAGAGAATACACCTGGTTGTAATGGAAAAGGCACAAACTACCCATGCACCCAATGTCAGCAATAACTAAATTCTATTCCACAATCCTATTTGGAAACCAGCTAAAAGTCTTAGCTCAGTGTTTTCTTCTCAGTGAAAGTCTGGGTAGCTGTATCAGACGGCCTGTGAACCAGGAAGGCTCTTTTCACTGCCCCTCGAACCTCCCTGCCAGTCACAGGGCCAGTTTCTTCAGGGGAAAATTACTGGTGTGGAGTTTTGTTTCATTGTGCTTTAATCAACCAGAACTTTCTATGAAAACACAGAGATCTCTGGGAGAGGGTCAACATTAAGCCTCCTACATTCAGAAGAGAGATTACTTCTCTGCTGTCAGTTAACAGCCTGAGATAAAGGGAAAGGAAGAGAGCGGGGGTGGGGTGCTGAGGTCACCCAGAAGATGAGAAATCTTTCTCCGTTGGCTTCTATTTGCCACCTGCTTTGCACGTGGAGAATATAGACAAGATTCTGGATTGGTATCAGGTTAGATAATGGAGGGGGGAATTGTTGAGTCCCCCAAGAAATGAATGTGACATTTCTGAGTCTGCATTCTAAGAAATGTTTGTTATTTCAGGGTCACTTGTGGCCGCTTCTCTGAGGACCTGGTAGACACGTTGACTCGTGGAATGGCCTCCGCCCTAACACCTGGAGGACCAGAACTCGTCTGCTCATTTTCTCAAAGTTCTAAAATTTTAGTCTTATATTTATTGCTGTTGTTTTTGTTTCTAAAACTGTCTCTCTGAGACTTTTCTCCAGTGTCTTCAGTTAGCTCCTGTGTTTTCAATTCTTTTCAAGCAAGCCCCACTGCTTTCACACATGGCATCCACGTAAATATCTGAGGACACCTCTCTTGTCCCCAGAATATTACATGTACCAGAAATGATAAGTATTAAACATGGTGCTTTTGATTTGTAGAAATTCTAAACATTTGCCTAGCAACTATGAGTCAATAAAAATAAAGCCTTGACAGAAGACCTTTCTCAAGTAGACAAATGCATTAAAATGATACCTGACCAACTGATTTATCTTTGTCTAGCAGATATGAAGACATACAGGGCTATCAGTTAAAACAATTCTTCAATATTCATTCTCTTCTTTCTTACTATATATTTTGCATATGCTTTGTAGAAGGAATATGACCTTTTGAAATCTTGAACCCAACTTAGCTAAACTAACTCCTTCCCCAAGACTCAAGAAGAGAATTTCTCTTCTCTTCTCTTCTCTTCTCTTCTCTTCTCCCCTCCCCTCCCCTCCCCTCCCCTCCCCTCCCCTCCCCTCCCC
>NW_021604636.1:13611428-13655201 GCF_004785775.1 Grammomys surdaster | reverse complement strand
GGGGGGGGGGGGGAACCTCAGACAAGCCCTGAGGGCCCTTATGAAAGTGACACAAGGCTGTCTTGGACTGACAATTGGGGTGCTCCTTGCACAGCCTGAGGCTATGCTCTTCTCTAGCAGGTGAGGAATCTGCACCTGCTGAAGATACCACACTTGTGAGTCAGCATCCAACATACCTGCTCATGACCCTAACAGCTCCATCCAATCAGCCCCACACCGCCACTTTCTCCTCTGTGCCCCAGGACGTTTACCAGAGCCCTTTCCAACCACATGAGTGCACGCGCGCGCGCGCGCGCACACACACACACACACACACACTCAAACAGCAGGAGGACAGACAGACAGACAGACCCCACCTACCATTCATTGGGACTGAATGATGTGAAATTCATTCTGCTATGAAAGTACCTTTGAAAAATTGCCAAACAAACTATACAAATACAAGGAATTAAGAAGCATGTCATAGGCAGGCAGGTGGTGGTAGTACACACTTTTAATTCTAGCATTCTGGAAAGCAGAGGCAGGAAAACCTCTGTGAGTTCAAGGCCAGCCTGATCTACAGAACTAGTTCCAGGACAGCCAGGGTTACACACAGAGAAATCGTGTCTTGAAAAAACAAAAGCAAAAAAAAACCAAAAAACAAACAAACAAACAAAAAAGAAGCACATAATAAAAGAATCTTTTCTTAAAGCAAAAGGCCTAGCCTTTTAGTAAGAATGGTTGCTAGTCGATAATTTTATATGGTTTCATTAAAAACCTTTTCTACTCCTAAATTATACTCTTGCTAATTTTGAAACTGATACAGAAAAAGTAAATTATTCCAGCTTAATAAAATTTTCCCAAATAATGGTACCCAGACTACCTTTTCCTTTCCATTCATTTTGGACTTGTGGACTATTACCCTTCACATTTAGAGAGGGTTTTCCTACCTCAGTTAGCCAGAAATCCCCTCACAGACATTTCTAGAAATTTGTCTCCTTGGTGTTTCTAGATCCTATCAGGTTAACAATCAATTAACTCTCACCGGTAGAGATCTACTAGTGTTTGGATCTGGGATATCCACAGAGGTCCATATATTAAAAGTTTGTTCCCCATTTTGATGCTACTAAATGGTAGTGAAACCTTTTAACAGACCGAGTGTTGTGGGAGGTTTCAGTCACTGGGGGTGGGGTGGAGAGAGGTATTTCCCTAGAGAGAGACTAGAAAAAGATATTCTAAATGACCCTGCTTCCTTTTCCATGTACCTTTGCCATGGTATGTCATTACAGAACTAAAGCAATGAGATTATTTAGTATCAAATCTTTGTATAAGGCATTAAAGAACACAGTGACAGCTATAGGACATATCTATAAAGCAGGGATCAAATGCCTTTGTCAAATAGTGGTGGGATGATAATGGATCTTGGAAGAATGGTATGTCCACAGATTTTTCAATACTGCATCCATTCCTAGGTGGTCAAAACAGGGAACAGGGGCAGCGGTGACTCTTGTATCCAAATATCACTTGGTCTGACTTTGTTCACGTTCTCCATCTCAGAGATACTACAAGACAGCCTTTAGAGATGCCTACTTGTAAGTGCTGTGCACCCAACCAGAAAAGTTATTTTGTCTCTAAATAACAGCATGAGAGAGTCTAGTACTTTGAGAATAAGACTTCATTCAATCCAAAGCTTGCGGTTTCAAAGAAAAGTATATGGGCTATGTTTATAAATCCACTTCAAAGGAAGTAAGTAACTGGTCATTAGTCACAGCACATTTATGGAGGAAACATAGGTTCTCATGTCTGGTCACTGATAGCAAAAGCTTATTTGATTCTTTCCCTGGCTCAACTGTGTCATGCAATGTTTAGACAAGACAAAGCATTTAAGCCAGTATGCTAGTCGATATATTCTAAAAATCAGTGCTTGGAGTTAAAGGAGAGGAGATGAGTGCTGGTTTCCTGGAGAAGTTCTAACAGTTCTGTGAATAGTATCATGATAAACAACAGGATGGGAGGAATGAAAAATGGCCTCATCATAGAATGAATACTAGGCAGCCGGGAACTCACCTTGGTTCCCACACTCTTCATTTCTACTGCAGCTCTGAGAACTCCTAACTAGAATTCCCCAAGTCCTTCGGCATGTAAGAGATATGAATATGGTAATGGGTAGGTCTGAAATGCCTACCAATATCCACATTCCAGGCAAGAGGACACTGCCTAGTACTGTGCCGCTGGCTCTGAAATGCCCTCCTCAAGTAGCTTTGATGAGAAACTTGACGGAGGCCTTAAACAGTACTAATAATCACATTTAAGCTGGATTGCAACCCTTACATGAGAGCGTCCCCATAGACTAATCCATAGAAAAATCTATAAGAAGTTTCTTTTGGCTGACATGATGGTCATATAAGAACAAGATGGTGTTTAACCACCAACCAAAGAGTACACATGGAGCAGCCCATGACTCCAGCTGGGTATGTAGCAGAGGATGACCTTATTGGGCACCACTGAGAGGGGAGCCCTTGGTCCTGTGGAGTCTCCAAGACCAAGGGTAGGGGAATGCTAGGGCACTGAGGCAGGAGTAGGTGGGCAGGTGGGGGAGCACCCTCATAGAGGCAGGGAGGAGGGGGAAGGGGATGGGTGTTTATGGAAGGGAAACTGGGAAGGGGCATAACATTTGAAATATCAATAAAAAATAATCAATAAAAATGAAAAAAAGAAAAGATTATATATAATATATTACATATATTATATATATTATAATATAATATAAAAAACTTGGCTAAATTAAATAATAGGAATTTGTCAGGTACTGTAATTACTTTGGTACTTAGAGGATGCAAGCTCCCTTAGGAAAAGCCATCTTCCTGTCTATTTTCTGTTTCTTCTGAGTTCTACTTTTCACCAGCCAAAGAAGAATAAACATAAGCCCCACTCCCCAAAAAAAGATATAGTATTCACACCCATATGAAGTAAAAATCCATTTGCCTGACTTGAATTTAGAGAATTCTACACAATAAATTTGATATGCCATCTCCAAGAAAAAAAAAAAAGATGGAGTTTAATACAGATAAATGAGCTAATTTCTGAGAAAGAAGAACAAATTACCCAAAATAGTCATGAGAAGTATGACAAGCAAGGGCAGCATAGATATTGATTAATCGTGGGTTTTAGTTGATATAGCATTACTATCAACCACACCCTCAAAAACTAGTCTGGGGTTCAGTTCCAGGCACCACATAGTAGAGAGAAACTACCAACCACAGGAGCTTCAGAGGATAACCAGAGGTAAGATAATTGAGAAACTCAGGTGGAGAAAACCATAATGAAACATTTGGGGGAAGCAACAAACAAAGGTGCAAACCTATACAGAGAGTAAATTTTTAAAGAGAAGTTTGAAGAGTTCAAAGGGCAATTATCAGAGAGTCCAATTTTATCTGTATTTTGAGAAAGAAGTTTTTGAAAGGTCATTTCATTTTCCATGAAAATGGAAAGTTGCCTGTCAAACACAGCATTAAAACTTCTTCTGAATGGTGGTTTTTGTAGGACATTGTTCTAAGGTACAGAATTAGACCTCCCAATATCCTTTTCCATGTTTGCTATTCTGTAATGCAAAGCAATGAAAAAAATCTAGAAGCAACTCAAAGATGATATTTGGTTGTTGGCCTGGTCTTTAATGGCTGAGCCATCTCACAGCCCAATTCGGAGGCAATTTAGAAGAATACTCCTACATACAAAGTGAGGCTGGAACTCAGGAGAGGTTAAAGTTAGTCCTGAGTCCTCAAGTCTAGTCTGGTAAATAAAACAGAGCTACTACAGGAATCAAGCAGGAAACTACCATAGAGGCATCTGTGACAACAGTTGGAGCAGAAACATATGGAATCTGGAAAAGGAGTAAAACCCAGGAAGTCAGATGGCCCTGAGGCCAGTGGTCAGATAACACCGTGTGGAGTGAATGTTCATCGAAATAAGAGGGAGGTATAACAATATGTCACATGAGAGAAGCTGACAGGATTGTCACTAGCTATTTACAGAGACAGACTAATACGGCTGAAACAAGAAGAAAGCACCTCAAGGAAGAAAACATGAAATGGGAGCAAAATAAAATCCTAAAATTAAACTTAGAAAATATCATGTCTTAAGAATTCTTACGAAGGAAGGACTGTACAGTTAGAAGACCTCAGACAACAATTAATAAAGTTATCAGTCTGTTTTCTGTTACCAAAATGAAATTCCGTCGGGATAATTTTATAAAGGAAAGTGAACTTAACCAACTGTCTTCATTATTTCTAGCTGCTGTAATAAGAGACTCTGAGTAAAGCAACTTAGGGAGAAAGGGCTCACAGTTCCAAGGGAATCGAGCCCATGGTGGTGGATGTGATCACATGGCAGTGCAGAGACAACAGGAAGCGAGGCTGGGTTATGAATTCCCCTAGGTCCACCCCATTAGCACCCTTCCTCCAGTAAGGTTCCATTCTCTAAACATCTCACCTTCCCAAACAGCACCAACAGCTAGAGACCAGGTATTCAAACTGAGATTATGAGGGACATTTCCAATTTAAACCACAAACAACACTGACACTGCTGGCAGCATCAGTTTAGCTTTCAAGGGAGCCTCATGGGAGATGGCACCACAGTGGCAGAAGCCACTGACAGGGAGAGGTCACTTCAATGCACAGGAAGTCACAGTGAGGAACCAGTCTTTCTTTAAAAAAAAAAAAAGCGATACTCGTGACAACTAATTCAGAGGTTCTAAGGGAATCACCTCACCTTTATAGGTGCCTTTCCACTTGACTCTATGAATTAAAGCCCTATCCGTATCAAACAATTCCACACAGCAGACCAAGCCTCCAATACTCGAAACCCAAGAGAAACACTCAGACACATCTAAACCATAGCAGAAATATCCAGGAAATGAAAGAAACTGCACCAAACAGTTGTCCTGGAGTCTAAGATCTGCTGTGTCAAGATCATCAATAATGAAAGAAGTAGTTCCTTGTAGGACATTTGGACACACCACAGTAGCTCTGCTCCCAATGGATATGTTGGATTTTCTAAGAGCTGTGCGTTACACAGGTGTACGTTCTGGTTAGATGCCCAGAACACTCACATTCAACAGTGGCACCCACTGTCTCAATTACGGATATGAAAAACTGAAGCCTAAGCAAGTACGTTAAAACAACACTACACTCTTCATGTATTGCCACTGATTTAGTGAATCACTGTACAAAACTATCAATTTAAGTATAGGGTCATCACGAACTCAAGGAACCACCAATCACAAAACCAGATTGTTAAGTTCTTACAGATCGAACCATGTCCCTCGGAATCATGTATTGAAACTCTAGGTTCTTGTTATTGGTTAGTAGTGTATTCTTACTTGTTCCAAGATAGGTAGCTCAGTTTGACCTTAAACTCATTGCGTGCCCCACTCATGACTGTGTACCTCAGATTCATGATTGTCTGACCTTTGTCTTCTGAGGGCTAAGATTACTTGCCTGTACCATCATGCTTGGCTGAAACTTAACTATAATATGACTGGGGAAGAGTTAAATGAGGTCTGAAGAAAGGGGCCTGGATCTAATAGGAGTCTGTCCTTCCAGGAAGATGAAGAGAAAATGCAGGACTCTAGAACTGTGTTTGTGAAGGAACACAGAAAAGAGGCCACATGAAGACACAGTGAAAAGGAACTGACTGTAAGAAACGAGAGACAGCCTCATCAGAAACCAACCCTACCGGCACTTAGATCTTGGGCTTCCAGGCTGGAGAACCACAAGAAAACACATTTCTATTACTGAAGCCAGCCAGCCTGTGGCTTTTGTTACAGCAGTCTGAGCTAACTGTTACACCAGTCATGGGTTTGCTTTCTACAATGCCAATATGATCCATAACCTGAGCATTGTTTCATCCCTTCACCCGGTGTCACAGTTCTGGTTGGGACGAAGTTGATGATAATCTGGAAGTACTGCTGAAAGGGAAACCCTACACAAGCACCAAGCAACCTTTATCAATTGTCACAATCGATGTGTTTGTTAAAATTACCTCTCAACTTGACCAGTGACACTAAATGTTTATCAGCAGGAAAGCTGCATGGGCGAAGGGAAATCGCTCAGGTTTTGGAGACAATTTTATTCCAGGATTAGGTCTCTCAAGGCGTCCCTGTGCAGAGGTGCTGCTAACTTAGAGAAAACAGAAAGCCTCCTCTCCTGTGTGGGCATGGGTAGGTGTGTCTGAATCTCTGTTTCCCCATCTCCAAATGGGGATAGAGACAGTGTATCATCTACAGTACTGTTGAGAGAAGTTGGTTAATTAATACATCTAAAGCTAGAACACTAGCTGGCACAAGTCATCATATAAACGATAGCTGTTACTGTTATTGCAGTAACATTGATATTATTTACTATTATTAATGTTAAAAATGGCTTCCCGATGAGTTTTTCGTGACCAACTTTCTTGGTTTGCCTGAGACAAGATAGTTCTAGACTGTGGTCACCCTGGGGCACTTCAATTTCATTTTCACTCTCTCTCTTCAAGGTTGTAACTGAACATCACGTGACAGGAGGATATGTTACTCATCCTTCAGTGGTGTTCCAAAGGTTTTATGATCTTGCCAACATAGCTAACAAAGTGCCAAAGGCATGTGGCTGGTGATGGCTGCCGTGAGCTCTGATGGGCACTCTTTAGTGAGGAGAGCAGTAGTTCAGGCTGGGCTTCCACAGGAGGAATCTAGAGCATTGTGGGTAGGGACAAACAGGAAGTGAAGAAATAAAGAAATAACATTCAGACTGGTGCTGTCCTCCTTCGGAATGTTATCAGAAAGCAGCCAGGTAAGAAGGGCACTTTGCCAGAAGGAAAGACGACTGTAACTCTGGGGATCGATGGTAATCCTGAACCCTTTAAAATGAATAACATTGATGCCCTGTGCTACAACTCGTGGCGTGACATGTGCTCACAGCCTGACAGCTGAGCTCACTCTGATCACCCAAGGAGAGAGAAACATCAAATGAGAACCATCCTGTGTATGGTCACTGTGAATAAAAGAACAGTCCTCAGAAAAAAAGTCACCCAGGCGAGAAGGGATGACATCATATCTCCAGAACAGGCCACTGTGGGCAACACCACCTGCTGTCACATCAGCTCCACCACGAGGCCATCTAGGTAAGACAATGTTTACCTGGGTAAGCAGACTACCTGGGCATGTAATAGGACATTTCTGAGGCTTGCTTACCTCAAGAATTACTCTGAAAAGCCACAGAATGGTCGCTATGGTACTTCCATGCAGAAAGAGTCACCTCAGGTACTGATTAAAGACAGGACTACCGAGGTCCCTGGTGGATTCTGAATGGTTCTCCAGAAACTGGAAGCTAGCCAACTTTCCCTTAGGATTTTACTGCAAAGTGACCAGCAACCACATTTTCACAATAGTTCCTTTGGGAACTCTATATCACACACACACTCAATAGCCGGAGATGGGTCCCAAGTGGCCCTGGGAATGTCCACACATTGGCCAAATGGACTTCTGAAAATATCTGCTGCAAGCCCATCCAGTTTGAGAAGATGCTCAGATTCAGGAAAGGCTATGAGGTCTTCTGGTGGGGAAGGGGCCTGCCCATGGGATCAGGTACTGCCAGCTCCACTTGCCTGCTCTGAGCCCACTAGCACTTACTACAGGCACCTGCCCATCACAGAACTCAGCATGGAGGCAGAGCTCAGATCTCCATTGACATTATGAAAATGTCCCCCTGTCATGTCCCCTTGTTGGCTGACTAGTCTCTAGCATACAAAAACAACCAGCAGTGGGGGAAGGAAGGGCAGGCAAGATGCAGAAATGGAGAAAAGGAATCTTTTGAGGAATCTTTCTTCGGCTGAGGTTGCAGAGGTGAGCGAGGTTGTGCTGATGCTCAACCCAGGAGCAGTGACTCCCTTAAAGCTTGCTTGGGCTTTTGGTGTGTGACATGTATGTACAAAGCAACATTGTGAACGGAGCTGACATCACTACTGCATTTACCACACTTGCTAAACGTCCCTTATGGGGAGTTAGCAATGACCTTGATATCCTTTTTTCTCTTAGAGACCTCAGTTTAAAAAAATCTTTCCTCTCCTGCACCCAGCATTTCCTGAGTCTTTCCCGTTTAGCTGCAATCAGAAGGCAGCAGCCCTACCTAGCAGATGCTTGCAAAGGTTATATAATGTATGCCTTGCAAGCAACTGGCAAAAGACAGTCACTCCCATTGAGGGCCTTGAATGTCTATTACCTAAAAGCAGACTAACCTGGTGGGTGAAGCTGCTCTCACCAAGTGCCCTGCAGTGCCAGAGCATCTCTGACCCTGGCTACAGCACAGAATATAAGAGTTGTGGGCGGGGTCTAGGTGGTTGTATGAAAATCAAGGCTTCATGCTCCTCCTCTTACTCCACAGAAAGACTGAAAGTGTGGGTGTAGAATGCATGAAACCACAGTTGTGAAGTGAAGTGCCTCTGGAATCTACTTCTTGCCTTCTGCAAGTTTATTCCCCCCACCCCACTTCAGTTTTCTTCACCCCTCCCGCTTTCTTTTTCCTCTTAACTCCTCCAGTTCCTTTGTCTGGTCTTCTGGTTCTCACTTCTCTCCCTATTTTTCTCTTCCACCTTTCTTTCATGATCTATCATCTACTGGAAAAACCGTTATCTTCTAGAAAGCAAGGATACTGCCATCCCATGCTGACACAGTAAAGACTCTTTCTGGAAGTTTCTTTTAGCCACACAAAGTCCCAACTATTTGAGATACAGGAAGAACTAAAGAGAGTAATAACTGCTGCCTTTATGATATCTAGCAAAAGATACAAAGAAGGACTCGTGGAGTTAGGATATAGATTACCAGGAGCTCAGACTAGAGAGGCAAGAGCAGCTTCTGGCAGCCTGTGGTACTCTGGAGCCTTGAAGGAGCTCTGACTGTTATATCTGCAGACCAAGACAAGAAGATCTGAAAGAGATTGGTCCACTTAAAGAATTCCCTGGAAATGTGAGTTTGAAATATGAAAATGCTGTGTGGGAAAGAGGGTGGTTGAGGCTAAAGCCCCTGGGGACTGCTAACACATCAAGGTCCAGATGAGCCGGGTAGGATGTCTGTAACATGCTCTGAAGACCATGATGAACATGAGAGTACTTCAGGATTAGATTTGCATTTCCGAAAGATTATTCTGATAATCACTCCAGGGAAAAGTCTGTTTCCATGGAAAAAGACAATGCTGATGTCAATAACCCCAATGGGAGACTCAAAGGGTAACATCAAGAAATTTTTGTTCCTCCTCAGCTATGAATCCATATTTTTGTCACTCAGTGCTAGTGTCTAGAATACATACTTCTAGATGCTTCTGGTGATGCTCCAGCCTGCTAGATCCTTTCCTGTCTTCATGATGTTTGCCCTACAGCCTTCTACCAAGATCAGTTTTCCATGTTACAGTTCTTAATTGAGTCTGCACAGTCTGTATCCCAGCACCACAGGCTGGTCTCAGACTCACTGTGTAGCTAGGAATGATCTAGAACCACTGCCTTCCTGTCCCCACCTCTCAAGCACTGGGATTATAGGTGTGCATCACCATGCCTGGTTCTAATTTCTTTAAAAGTTAACAGAATTGCCATACATCAGTCATTCTGTTTTTAATAATATTTACAAAATGACACAAAATGGGTACTCAAGCAAATACTTGTGCAGAGCTGTGCCTAACCATACTGTTTAAAATAACCAAAAGATCTACTATATGTCCATGAATGGAAGAAGGTAACATCACTACATAGAAGGATACATCTTACTCATCCATAAGGCAGGACAGTCTCATGTTTTGAAAGAATGAACTTCAAAAACACTATGCCAAGCAGAAGTCAGACACAAAAGTCACACAAATAATCCACATTTATACAACACATCCAAAAAGGGTAAATCCATAAAAACAAAGAGAAAAGTGGTGATCTACAAGGGTGGAAGGAGAGGAAAACAGGCAGTAACTGCTTAATGAGGAGTGTTCTATTTGAGTGATGAAAGTGCTTTAGGTCAGAACTAGACAGAGGTGGGAGTTGTATCTTTTGACTGCACTAAAGGCCATGGACTGTCTGTTTTATGAGTGTGTAATATTAAGGCATAGGAATCTCACTTCAATTTCTACTTTTTTTTAAACCTGATAAGCCAACTTCAGCCTTTTGTTTCTCCAATCCTCTACCCTGTGGGCCATTTGCGAATGACTGAAGGATGTGTAAAGACTACAGGAGGATTACAGAGTTGGCCTGTATTCAAAACTGACTGACCACACTTTCCAACTTCTCTCAAAGACGCTGAATCAAGGGGAGGAGGCAGAGAGCTGACCTCAGTTCACTCCCTGGAGTAGAGCTGGTATAAACCACAGCCCAGGGCAATAGGATGCGGTTGGGAAAGGAGAAGTCTGGTAGAAGGCCTTCATTCTTTTGCAGAGGGATGCCCAGCAGGCTTTGGCTAATAGAGCCTGGAGATGCCCTCAGCTGCTAGGCAGGTCCTGTTTCTTCCCAATAGGAAAAACCACTGAGTAGGCTGGGGTGCTCTGCACGGGGAAGCCAATGAAGCTTCCCGCCTCCAGATTTCAAGAAGGTAGTTTTCTGAAAGGCCTCTTCTAGTAAATAAAGCTGCAACATGTTAATTAGGTGTTTTGAAAACTCTAGAAGGACTTCATAGAGTGCAGAAAGTTACAGCACATGCTAGAAAGGTCTGGAAGTTTGGTTCTGAGCGTCAGCTCTGCCACAGACCAACCAGAAGCCAGCTATGCTGTCCATGACTCAGTTTCCTCATATGCAAAATGGCATATGACCTCCATCCTTTTACAATAGTATAGGGCATCATTCAAGTTAGTTGATAACTTATAAATCAGAATAAGTGATACGATAGCCAATCAGATTGGATAACATTCATCTTCCATCTATGATCCACACAAATAGCATACAGTCAACTCTAGAACTCTGGTTCATAGGAAGCCTTCAACAAACAGTGACAGTTATTTGGAAATGGTAACTAAAAATAGGATTCTTGAAGTCATTATTTCTGTACAATATAGGCCACTCTTCAATAGTTCTAAATATAAGGCGGACATAGAGACAAACACATTCTGAAAAACTCCTCTGTAGAGGCCCTTAATAGTGACCTTTCTCTTTCTCCCAGCTGTTTCCCATATCTAGCTCTGAATACAGATGATTACAAAGCAGGTCCTGTTTAGCAGTAAACTCAACGCTATAGTGCTTGCATAGTATTGTGAATCCTAGGATTAAAAACCAAATATTCCCTACCCTAAAAATGATACTATTTTCTAAAAGTTAAAAGGAAAGGGACTAAAAAGATAGCTCAGTTGGTGACACACTTGCCATGCAAGCATGAAGCCCTGGGTTAGGATCACTTATGTAAAAGGCTAAGCATGGCAATGTGTACCTGTCATTTTAGCAGTAGGGAGGTGGAGAACAGAAAATCTCTGAAGACCAATTGCCAGACAGTCTAGCTAATCTACACACAAGAGGGGCAGGGGGAGAGGGAGAGAGACAGAGAATGAGAAACAGAGACAAAGAGACACACATCATAGATTAGTATCATTGTTCTTGAATGCCTACCAGAACTTGATGGTAAGGACCTACTGATGGAAGACACACTGCACACTCTGGTCACAGGACATGGATGAATCAAGCTATGTACTGAGTTCGAAGCTTCGTCCCTGCTAGCTAGCTTTCATAGTAACAGAAGAAGTCATCAACTATCTTTCTGAGCTGTGAACTCCAAGAGCTAAAACCATGTCCAGCCTGTCAAGATATGCCCATGGGTACAGTAATGGCACAAATGTTATGAGGGTAACCAACTGCATTCTGATTGAATGTAAGACCTGTGCCACAGACAGAAACTCATGCCCAATACTATAAATCTGGACAAGTATCCATGCCTGGTAAGCTCGTAGACTTCAGTAGTGAATCTACTACTGCATTTTTGTAAATGGGTAAAGTATCAAACTGCCCTCTAAATATGGATTTCTATACCTATTCTCAGACCCCATCAGAGAAGTTAATACAGAGACTCACCACTAGTTAAAGTTCAGAAAATAAGTGTCTATGGAGTGTTCAGCCACAAACACAACATCCATGACCCTTTCCCAGAAAGGATCAGGGAAGTTGGCAGATTATGGGTGTTGAATGACCATAAGAGCCAGAGGAAAAGAAGGACTTGAGGTCATGTGTTCTGAATGTGACAGGACCATTGTGCTCATGAACTCATATAGCTGTAGCTCTTTGCACAAGATCAACATTCCAGAAAGGCTAGTGGAGGGGTGTGTCAGCGCTGACTTCTGAGATGTTACTGGCTGAGAAGTCTTTGACAGCTGAGGGCGGACTGCTTGCAGAGGAAGAGTCCATTTAGTGATAATGGTCCTCTTTAAGCTGACCAGGTTCCACTGGATAGCCCTATACATATGCCTATTAGTAACACTTCCTGGATTCATTAGGTTACTTTAAAAAAAAAAAAAAAGAAGAAGAGAGGGGCATGGAGTTGAAAAGTGAACATGGGAAGGCCAATATGGAGTTAGAAGAAATGGAGGAGAACTTGATCAAAGTAAACTGTTTGCATATATGAAAAAACTCAAAGAAATAATATATTAAATTAAAATATGTAAGTGAAGTTGTAAGAGGCTGACCCCAGAATGAGATATGAACATGAACTATAATATAAACAGCACCCCAGTTCCTTTACCAGAAAAGGACTGCTGTGGGGAGCAAGAGGCAGGGATGTCAGGTGGATGAAAGGCCACAGTTCATTCAACATCCCCCAGTGCAGTCACAGCTCAAGGAAAGGAAGGGTGAAGCACGGGGATCAGTGTGAGAAGGGTGAGGACTGGGCTTTGGCTTTGCTCAATGCTTCACAGGCACGATGCTGAACAAAGAGAAGATGAAAATGTAATGGAACTGGCTTGTGGAGAAAGGAGGAAAAGGGATGAGTAGTGAGGGAAGATGGGTACCAGGTGTCAGGGGCACAGTTTCTTCCCTAAACTGAAGGGATTAGGAATGACTGAGGTGCACTTCTGTCTTAGGTTGGTAAGGCTCTGTGCAGAATCTTACCCATCCTTGGCTTCCCAGCCTGTTAATTGAATAACTCTGTCTGGGGGTCTATTTTCAAGTTCAATCCATGTACTTTGGCTGCCAACATGTTGATGTTGTTAAAGACAAGCTTTAACATGATGGGGAGGAATAAAAGTATTCCCAGAAGAAAAAGGGCTACCATAATCAAGCTATATATGCCACTATTGAAGCTTGACCAAAATAGAAATACTAACCTCAGGGGAAAAAAAAAAAAGAATAACTGAGGTGGAGGACCCTGATCTAATGCAGAAAATGTACACTAAGAGGCTCTAACACCACCATCAGCAGCAATGGGGACCAAATAGAGCAGCAATGGGGACCAGAGGGCTCCCAGGACTCTCCCAGTGAAAAGGAAGCACACCCCCTCCCACACACACCAAGGAATGGTTTCCTCTTGCTTGAAGTATCCCAGAGACAGTTCTGATACCAGCTTATCTCTGTCCTTAGTTTTTACTTCTTTCCTAGCTATATGACCTTGGATAAATCACTTAAACATTCTCAATGCCCTTAATATGGATGACAAAGTGTCTACATTATCAGGTCATTGGCAGCACTAGGAGAAAGAATCCATGCAGACCATGTAGAACCCTTTTGACCCCCAACAGATCACCATTTTTTGGTCACTGTAATGGTTAGATTACATTCTGTTACAGTGCTGGCTTAAATATTACTTCAGTGAAATTTTATACAACCCAGCTTCATGTCTCCAAGCCTTTTCATGAATTTCAGTTTCTCTTGTGCTTATGTTTCTGCTCTATGCCAAATCTCCTAAGCCCGATGTCAGTCATCTTAAGCTGTTTTTCAACTCAAATCACTATCTCTAAATATTGAACTTAATAGTACTTAACTCTCTATATATGTTACCTATATGGATGTCATAGTATAAGGATATTCTAGTCCTCATTTTACTGATTAAGAGACAGAATGAGAAAAGTAAAAGCAATGGCAAAACTTGTCATTAAATGAAAATCACCATAAACCCACTTCTTTTGACACACAAAGCCCACCCCACTCTTCAATCCCTCCCCACTCTTCACATGCATGACTCGCTGGTCCTCTATCCTTAACTCCTAAACATTTTCTCATTGAAAGCATCATCTGTTTCTACTATTATGACAGTTACTGTAACCATCAGCAATGGTGTTGGAAGTCATACTTGGTGACATTTAGATGCTCAGAAGAGAATGTATTTATACATGATTATTTATAGCACTTTGACTATCTTACTTGCCTGCACACCAATATATAGATATACAAAGCTCTGCTGTCTTCACAATAAATCTTATCTCCTTGGTGAACAATGTATTTGCACATAGAATTTAAGAAAGTCATCCAGGTGCTCCTGTCTTAACTTGAAGTACTTGGGGATTCAAGGACATCTTACTATTGAATGTGTTATTAGTCTACTGCAGTCTGACCTAGGTCCTTGTCTTAGGCAGGGTTTTTATTGCTGCATAAAATGTTATGACCAAAAAGCAAGCTGGGGCAGAAAGGGTTTAATTTGTCTTACACTTCCACATTGCTTTTCATCACCAAAGGAAGTCAGGACTGGAACTCACATAGAGCAGGAACGTAAAGGCAGGAGCTGATGCAGAGGCCATGGAGAGGTGCAGCTTCATGGATTGATTCCCCTGGCTTGCTCAGCTTGCTTTATTATAGAACCCAGGACTACCAGCACAGGGATGGCACCACTGACAATGGGCTGTACCCTCCCGTCTTGATCAGTAATTGAGAAAATGCCTTACAGTGGATCTCATGGAGGCATCTCCTCAACTGGGGCTTCTTTCTCTATAATAACTCCAGCTAGTGTCAAGTTGACACACAAAACCAGCCAGTACTGCCCTTGTCTTAGGTTTTACTGCTGTAAACAGACATCATGACCAAGGTAACTCTTAAAAGGATGACATTTAATTGGGACTGGCTTACACCTTAAGAGGTTCAGTGCATTATCATCAAGGCAAGAGTATGGCAGCATCCAGGCAGGCATGGTGGAGGAGGAGCTGAGAGTTCTATGACTTCATCTGAAGGCTGCTAGTGGAAAACTGACTCCCAGGCATCTAGGATGAGGGTCTTAAAGCCCACACTCACAGTGATACACCTACTCCAACATGGCTACACCTTCTAATAGTGCCACTCCCCGGGCGGAGCATTTACGAACCATCACAGCCTTGAAACGTGGCCCTGAAGTGACATCACAATATCACCTTGCTACCCACTCTTCCTGAGTGACCCTTAAGAGCCCTCACTCTGAACCAATAGAGATAGTCATCAGTTCTTTCAACAACAAGCAAAAATTAAGGCCATAGAGTAAGAGCCCGATCTCATTTAGGCAGAATTACTTATGAAAATTGATTGTGAGTAGCTTATAAAAATCAAACTGGAATGGGTTGACTAATTCCCTCACTTCACTGGCAGGAAAGATTTGAAGAAGGCAAGGAAGAAGGTTTATAGAAAAATGGATGGAAAAAATCTCAGTGCCAAGAACCATGAAAACTAAAATATCTTTGTTCTGTCTCAAATTAGTCTACCTTTCTGAGTGACTTCCTATCATTCCTGTGTGTTCTCATGAGGTTTACAGAGAGGAACATGAGAAGGCTGGTTTGCATGGAGCTCATTCAGAGAACTGACCTCATTTAGAGAGTCACAGATTTCTGGTATGGCCATCACAGACATAATAGCTCTGATAATAACACAGCTGCTAAATTACAATCTGAGGAAGTGTCAAAGATTCTATTTTCAAGAAAATGTCCCTGAAAATGTCCTTTCAAATGAGAACAAATAAGAAACAAGAATAATGCTGCACTGACAGCATTATTCCTAAACAAAATATCTCCCAATGTTCTCTGTGGCCAGTCGGTATCTCCGGGAGCACACCCTTCACAGCTGTACCTGGTTTGAGATGACTTGTTCCATTTACTCTCAGGGCAGTACAAAGCAGTTCCATGTCGCTATGCACAAGAACACCAATATCACCGGACTATAGTTTTCTTTCCCTCATTCAACATTTTTTCTTGTATATCATTGTGCTATGTCTCTTTGTTTTTAATCTACTCATTTATTTATTTATTACTGTGTGTGTGCATCCAGTGTGTGTAGTAGGTGTGTGCAACATCTTACATTGGTGGAGGTCAGAAGACAACTGTGTGGAGTAAAGGGTTTCTACCCATCTTTCTGTGACTTCTCAGGATTGAACTAGGGTCTCTAGGCTTGTATAGCAAGCACCTTTATCAGCTGAGCCATTTTACCTACCCAAAGTATAGTCTGAGATAGCCTCAGACCCATGATACTCTTGATTCTACTTCATTAGGATATCCTACTACTATGTGCTTCCACAACTGACAACATATCTTCCTTAGTCATCTCTTTACCCTTGAATGTTTGGGTTGGGAAAAGGGAACCACCTAAGACAAATAGAACACAGCCCTCACTCTCCATTTAATGTCCAGGTGGTAGGGTAGACCAATATGAAGATTCAAAAGAAAAGCTTAAACAAAATAGGAAGACTCCAAAAGAGGAGTTGGACTTTGCACAGTGCAAAGTCTTTTCATGGGATGTGAATAAAGAATAGCTTGCCATGAGAAGGGAGTGCTGTCCCACAGGTCTTGGACTTGAGACTGAGGATTACCTCGTCGCATGACTATGACAGGGACAGCTGCAGCAGAATTAGATGGAGCACGCACTTAGAGCTACCACACTGGTCAGTGGAGAGGTAATGAAAATGCCTTGCCTCTAAGAAATCTTCAATATATCTGAAATTATTCAAATTGACCCACTTTAATTTTAATGTGTACAGTCAAGAGGCTGTCAAAGTCAGCAGGTGCATTAGAACCCATACACAAATATTATCCACAGCATCCCAAAGTAGAAAACACCCAAATGTTCATCTAGCAATAAATAATATGTGGTACATGTACACAATGAGCAGCAAAAAGAAATTGAATGCCCATATAGGTTACCACAGGAAGATCCCTGAAAGAGCATGCAAAGTAAAAACATCAGTCTCAGAAGAAAAAACCTAGAGTATCACAAAATGTATGAAACGTCTAGAACATATGACTAGAGGCAGCCTAGGACAGAAACTGGGGAAACAGCAAGTGTCTGCTAACAGAGATGATTCTTTCTTTCAAAGACTATTAAAATATTCTAAAAATTGATTGCAGTGATTGTTGAACAACTCTGGATATAATAAACTCACTGAGTCACATCCTGTAAGTGGTGTGTACTGTGTAAATTATATGCAGCAAAGCTGATATTCCAGAACATCTTGCTAGAAATGGTGGACCTAGAGGGGAAGTTGACTCCAGAGGTATGTATAGAAAGGAGACTGATACTGTCGCAAAGTTGATTTCAGTCATGACATTCCAGCTGAAAATACATCACACTGCATTTTTTAAATATTGGCCATTAGTTCCTTAAAACCTGTAATCCCTCATTTAAATTTTTCTTTCTTTTATAAAATCATAATTTATTTAGTGTGTGTACACATGGATGTGTGCATGCCAAAGAACATGTATAGTGTGGGGGTCAGAGAACAACTTGTAGGGGTTAGTGCTCTCCTTTTGCCAAATGTGTTCCAGGACTGAACTTAGGTGATCAGTCATAGTGGTATTTTCCTTAACCCACTGAGCCATGTCTCCAGTTCTTGCTTGGCTTTTTTCCCCATGGGGGAAAAATAGGTGGCCAAGGATGAATGAGTGTCCCTTGGGAATGACAACCACATAACATAAAATAATTTCTAAGAATTTTCCTAGATTCCTCTTGATTCCTGGAGGAATTTAAGTTATTGGATCTCCATTCATTCTAGCAACCACTTATTGAATGCCTGTCTCAGGACAAGCATTTGGTGCTGGCAAAGCTACGCAAGGAAAAGAGAGATGAACAGGACAAGGATTCTTGCTTCGCAAGTGTTCACTGCTCCAAATGTGACCACACACAGGCACAAGCACCCAAGAGAAAAGGGAGCCCTTTATAAAAGCTCTCAATAACATGACCCGGAATCTCTCAGCCATCCTTTAGTATCTGCCAGGTTTGAAAGTCCTAAGCCACCTTGACTCATTGAACCAAAGTCCTGAGAGAGGGCCTGATCCCAAATAATGAACCCATTAAGACCCTGAGATGACTTGTAGCAAACATATGATTCAGTGTAAGGAACCCCATCTCCCCAACTACATTTTGCTGAGTATTACTTCTTTAAGGAATATTTCTTGAGAGAAATGGTGATCTTGAGATGATACTAACACTGTGGGTTGCTGTCTACTGTGGGACTTTGAGACAGTATAGTAGTGATCGCCAAGCTTGCATGGCAGGGGACCCATAACTTTTAAATATTTTTTACATATATCAGTGGACATGCAAAGTTAATGACTAGAAATTCATCTATGAAGATTAAGAGATGGGAGAGACTCTGGGTAAATGTTATGATCTATGTCTAAATATAACAGAAAAGCATACTACAGAGGAACATGTGACAAGTACCCTCTACAGTTTCTAAATACTTCACAGGAGGGCATATAAAGATGGGGTAAGACCCAGAAACTATATAGCTGAACAGCATTATTCCTACGCTAGTTCCTGATTGCACAGGACCTTGGTGGAATCAGTAATTTTCTTAGACAGGAGTCAAAATCTACAGCTGGAGAGCTGTAGACTCAAAAGTTGACCTGGCTTCTGACCAGCATTCACTGAACCAGTCCAGAAGACATCAAAAGAGATGGCCAAGCTCCCAGCCTCATCAGCATGACTATCTGTCAGTCACTTAAGCCAAATCCAGAGTAACTCTCCCTTTCTGAGCCAACGGGCCACTAGCCAGATGAACCGACATCCCACAGGGGTCCCAGATCACTTCTTCCTCTATCTCCTCCTACCACCGACCTAGCTCAGCTCCATCATGTTCACCCATGCTATTTCCACAGCTTTTTAACAGGTCTCCTTGCCTGAGCCCTTCCTTCTGTCCCCTCAGTGCATAGAAACTCATCCCACTGCCCAGCGTCTCAAGGCTGGAGCTGTAGCACCATGGTAGAGTACCTGTCGTGAGGCATGAAGCTCTAGATTCAAACTCCAGGATTGCTGATAAAATAAAATATGCAAGTAAATCTCTCAGTATCTCCCAATCACCTATTGCCACTAATTTCTCCCAAAGTATGTTCAGCGGAAGAGTTCTGTGTGGTCCACCAAAAAAAAGCTCTTGGCAGCTTGCAGCCACTTGTATAGGGCACTAATGCATATCCTGTCTTTTCCTTCTTTCTAGCTCTTTCTTCCCTTTGGAAACTGGCAAAAGCCTGAGTATGCTTTCCCTGACTGTCTGAGCCTTCTCGCTTAATTCTTTGGACATTTAAGCCACTCCACTTCTGCCATGCAGGTGCTTGTCAAACTCCATTGCAGAACTTGCTGGCTGTCTCAGACCCTGGCATTAAAAGGCATGGCTTTGCTTTCTCATCTCCATCCTTTGCCTTAAAGGTACCTGTCAAGATTTACACCTTGTCTGCCTTCTTATTCTCTCACACTTCAGTAAATCATTCTAAGCTTCTCAGTCTCTTTCTAAATTCGTTTATTAACAAGACTGGGAACCTAAAAGTGGCTTCTTCAGATTCTCTGAAAATAGGGCTATCCTTACAGACACAGTGCAGCTAGATGCAGTCATAAGTGAAAAATTATCTGAGCATTATGGCTGGTGGGACTCTTGTGTTCAAGCTCTCTGTTCCCTCAACTCCCCACTTTAATCTTTACTGATCACATTTTGATGGCTACACCTACCATTTTTCTAGCATCTACTCATGAAAAAGAATACATACTGCCAGTCTTTCTGAATCTAGCTTGAAATGTATGATAATACACTAAGTAATGTCCTACAGAGTTCCATCAATTTTGCTGCAAATGTTGGGATTTCATTCTTATGTGGCTGGATAATGCTTTACTGTGCGTATATGCTACGTTTATTTTTTAACTCATTGCTCGGTTGATGGGCACCTACACTGATTTCATCTTAGCATTTGTCAACAGTGACATCATAAACATGGCTATATACAGGTATCTCTGTGGTATGCTGAATTAACTTTCTTGAAATATATACTAAATTAGTAAGACTATATGGTAAATCTATTTTTGGTTTTTGAAGAATCTGCATAATACTTCCATAATGACTACACTAATTCACCTTATGGGAAGAGTTCCTTCCTCCATATTTTCACCAGCACTTGCTATCACTTAATAGCAAGGAGAGGCTCAGTATTTTATCTGTAGATGAAGGAAACCATCTACCAGTACCTAACCTATCCACAAGACAGCAGACTTCCAGTGACTTATGGTTGGTAGAACTTGGCTGTTGAATACTCACTCTCCAAAGTCCATGTGTTAAAGGCTGGCCCCAAGGTGGTATTACTATAAGGGTTTGGGGCATCTTATGAGAGTACCTTACGTCATTGGAAACATGCCCTCAAATCTCTCTCCTTCTTTGCTTCCTGCCTGTGAATGAAACAGTTTCTCCATCACTGGTTCCAAATCGCTGCCATCTGTCACCTCTATCAACAACAAAGCAATGAGTCTGTTAGATCATAGACTGGACCATCTAAACCTGTAACTCAAAATAACCCTTTTAAAGAGGCCATTTATTATCTCAAGCGTTCTGCTACAGTGATAGAGAACTGACCGATGCATTTGAAGACTGAAGAAGAAACACGTCTATTGTCTGCGGATCCTCTTGTCTGGGGAACCTCAGAAGTCATATAACATTTACCCGTGTAACATTTGTTTAAAAGATAAAATATTTTTTTACACTTATGAAGAAATGACATCATTATAGCCACAGCCTGGTAAATAGTCTCACCAACTGCAGGAAAGCAATCTGGAGACTCAAATATCTTCCATTTAATAAACAGGGGTGGGGCTTTTTGCTTAGGATATCTTTGCAAACTCTTAGGAACTGAAAATTCATATACACTTGAAAGTCAGATTAACCACAGCCGACAAAATTCTTGCAAGGCTTCTAGAACAAGGTGCCTGATGTGCCCTCTCCACAGCTTCCTCAGGCCATCTTTGTAATCCAGTTGCTAAGTTAGACGCAGCCTCCATCCTTGAGCCGGCTGCTGGCTGGCATTTGGAAAGCCAGCTTCTCAATGCAAATGCAACACTCGGATGAAAACTGAGCGGCAAGCTGCACATCTCTCAGCCAGAATATGTTTTAGTCGAAGGGATATGAATCAAAACACTCACAAAATCTAGGTTATGCATTTCCCTGCCCTCTTTCTGCCTTATTTGAATCTCCCTCCCCCTCTCTATCCTTCCTGTTTCTCCTCTGCTCCTCTTAATGTTTTAAGGAGAATTCATGCAACTAAACTGGGAAGTAAGTATGAGCAAATGCATTTAAGCTACATGTATTCCCAGGTATTATTTAAAACCAGAGTAAACTCATGTGTTTATCAATGTATTGCTCAATCCTAATAAACTTCCTGGAGTTAAAATACACCACATATTATGCTGAAGCTTTGGCACAAGAAGTCAGATGCACACACAATCTAAAATACAGAAGTTTAACAAGGTCTACATCCCCTCATAATAACACTATGCTCTGTTCCAGTAATAACTTCAAAATTAAAGCTACAAAAATAATGTGAGAAATCAACTTTGGACACGTGTGGTAGCCCGTGCCTTTAATCTCAGGTCTGGGCGGCAGAGGCAAGCAGACTTCTGTTGGTTTGAGGACAGGCTCTTCCACACAGCAAGTTCTAGACCAGCAAGGGCTACATGGTGAAACCTTGTCTCAAAGATAGACAGGAGAGGGGAAAATGGAGGGAGGGAGGAGGAGAGGGAGAAGGACCAACCTTTAACACACAGTGTATAACTGCACTGGAGAGAGATGGCTCAGCCATTAAGAGCATACATTGCTCTTGCAAAGGGCTGGAGATCAGTTCCTAGCACACAAGTCAGCCAGCCCATAGCTACTTACAACCCTAGCTCCAGGGGATAGGATGCCTCTGTAAGCACTGGTATATGCACAAATATACACAAAGAATGAAAAATAAAATGATTTAAGAGTACACAGATATGTATGAAAATGACAATACTTCGTAGGCTAACCTCAAAAAAATAATTAAAAAAAATAATTATTATTTTATAAGTATGTAAACTTTGAAAGTGAAACAATTCAAGCTAAGTTCTGATAATATGTGGGGCTGGCTTAGCTTTAAGACACCTCCATACAAATATTTAATTATTTATATTTATAATATTGTAATTATGAATCATGAAATGTGCATATGTGTGTGCTTATGTGAATTAGTGTGTATCATGTGTGCACAACAGCCCAAGGAAGACAGGAGAGTCAGATGCCCTGGAACTGAGTTACAGGTAGTCATAAGCCACTACACAGGTGCTAGGAACCAAGTCTGAGTGTCTGCAAGAGTAGCGGTATTCATAAATGCTGAGGCAAGTCTTCAGTCCCTCTTACGGATATTTAGAGACTTATTTGCTACCTGTCAAGTGTCTAGACTCACCAACCAACCACACATACTTTCAGGAGTAAACACCTGAACATTAAAATCTTACGAAAATGATTCTCAATGAAGATTCTTAACAAGCATTTGGTTCCATGTCTCTGGAACAGACTCTTTGCTGTGGCCACCGGCAGAGTTCTCTTAGCACAAGGGCCAGCTCTCCCCACTGAGAACCACCTGGCTCTAACCCTGCAGAAACTGCTAAGACCAGCAGAAAATTCTACTCTAAGTCCACTTTACCTAAAAGTTGTGTCTATGCGAAAAGATGAGGTACATGCTGATGTGGGCATGTCGCCATCACTATAGTGGTCTGTCCCCTGGGGAACAGCTCTGATGAGCGTCACCAAGGACACCACCTTCTGCTTCAGGCACAGATGGACCAAACATCTCTATCCTAGGCCAGCTAATCCACCAGTCCAGGACCAGGGCTCTTTCTGCACTCCAGACTCCTAGTCAATTTAAGAGGAAGCACCCGATCAATGTACGGGTCTACCCCCTCCCACATGTCAAAACCTCTAACCATGGGGTCTATTATAGCTATCTGCCTCCCAAACTGACCTACCGGAATAGCACTAGTCTAACTTGTTTACTCGAAAGAAACAGAACTCTTAAAAACTTCCCATTAGAGAATAATACAGGCTCAGAAATATGTTCAGGTCAATTGTGCACAGCTCCATAGAATTAGCCTGCTATGTGCACAACAACCAATCAAAACAGATTTTGTAACAGACACCTATAGAGTCCGTATGGCTTTGCTAAAAGTGGCAAGGCCTGGCCTCTGAGTTAGTATTTCCCATGATCCTCTGATGATTTCCACGAAAGTTCTGCTCTCGACACTGAAGGAAATTGCTGCCCCTCTATTCCCACCCTTCACAGTCATCACCTCTCTTAAAAAGAATACTGTTGCCAGCTCTGCAGCCGCTCACATTCTAACCCTCACTTACAAAGCCTCTCCGTGTCTCATGTGGTCACAACCACTGAACAATGACCTTTAGGGGGGTCGTAAGGATTATTCTAGTATGGCCATGCCAAAGGAGCCCAAGTAGGCTCCTGTGTGTTTTTCTGTGTCCTTTCATCATCTATGGAGACCTCTGTGTATTAAAAGCATGGTTAATCTGTTTTCCACTGGAGTAACAGAAAACCATACACTGGGTAGTTCATAATGAAGACACACAATCAAGTCAGAGTCTGAAGCTGAGAATTCTAAAGATGTGAGTTCACATCAGCATCTACTGAGCTAACACTGCCTCGTGTCACAAATCACACCACTTGATGGGAATACAGTGTTTAGCTCAGGTCTCCTGTCCACTTCTTAGATAGCATTTGATGCCTGCCTTGTAGCAGTTCCCTCAAGACCTGATCTCATTGAACCCTAAGCACTTCCTGGAGGAGGCTTTACCCAAACCTCTAAGCTTCACTTCTCTAGTTTCCTCATAAACCTTTTGTATTTCTCTATTGCTAGACCCCACCCACCCACCACCCCTGCAAGTATCCCAAGTCTTCATTAGCATAAGAACTGAGACTAAGATAAACTATCTGGGGTAGGGGATGGGGGGACGACTAAGTCTACATAATGAAACCTAAAACACCTCTTAACAGAAAATTACCAGCACCAACTCCTTCAAAGCCTCAGTAGCATCTTCAGAGGTGTGTTTTGGGAGTGCCCTCAAACTGTGTGCTTTCATCTACTCATTTGAATATATACTCAGACAAAACGATGTCATCTTTCCTCTCCTTGTCACCTCCTACCTTTCTCCAGCCTGCTCTTGCCCAGTACGGCTGACCTACAAACTCTGCAGTTTAGCCTCTGTACTCTGACCAACAGAAACCAGAGTTCAAGAGAGTAGTACCCATTTCTGGCTTCCTCTCTGGGGAATGCTCCCAGGCAGGTACCCTCAGGGTGATACCTTTAACAGCTATGTACTTCCCTGAGTAGCTTTCTGGACAAAACTCAGTTCTTCCAGGGTCTTCTGTCTGCTGTCAGGTCTAGCAGTGACAGCTGTGAGTTGCCAGGACTGTCCCCTATAGTTTCCTTATACACTACTGATATCTTTCCATTTCATTAAACCCTTTCAAGGTATTCTAACTTGGGCATACTATTTTTTTTCCTTCTGGTAGAATCACCTCCTATCACAGAACTTGTAATTCTCTGTGCCTTTGACAAATATCAATGTCCACTTGCCTTTTAAAAATATTGCTACTGAATCATGCAAGTGTTTTCTTAAATTGGAAGCTCATGGACATGAATTGCAAATGAAAAAGACAGAGAACAAAGTGGAACTTGAATCCTCTCAGCTAAGGCCAAATGTAGCACTAACTTGCAACTCTCACCATGACCTGCATACAAATTAGAAGAATGTGAGTATTTCCCTAAACCCCCAAATCTCTTTCCAATGTTCTCCAGCACTGAGATTTTATTTCACTTACATTTTATGGATTTATTATCATTTTAATCCATCATCAACTCGGTACTTCACACTTCATTACAGAGCAACATCAAACAAAACCTTGAAAGACACTGGGTAGCAAATTTGATCTCTAAGCAAATAAAGGTCTAATATTGGGTCTCAGAGCAATATATTCTCTGTTCAGGAAATCCACTGCCAAACACCAAATAAATATATGATGCAGCCACCTTCGGAGAGTTGTCTGGATGTTTAAATATTACTGGCCCTCAGAATTTGGCATCACATAAAAGAATGTTGCCCTAGAAGGATATACAAGGAAAGTTCTAGAACCAGTTGAAACATATATTGTGCCATTCTGAGAAAGGTGCCTAACCTCTCTGGGTCTTGGGATTTTTGACTAAAAAGTTGAAGCTGAGGATTGGTGAAATTTTGGCAAATTTTGTTGAAAAACTAGCAACAAATTATTACAATAGAGGAGGGAAATTCTTCCTATGCTCTCAGAAACAAAGCCCAGGAAAAGCTGCTATAGTCAAGAAATGTCTTACAGTTTTATATTTCAGATGGAATGCTTTGAGCTAATTCAGTGTTTCTCTCAAGCAGTAAAGAATTTATTTAAATATAAGAACATTTTATAATACTCACAAATGTAAATAAATCTTAAATTTGGCTAATCATTTTATCCAGCAATTCTATCTACAGAAATATTTTGAAGAAATGTTTCCCTGTATACACAAATATTCAGAGAAAAAAAAACATTAAAACTCAGCCTTTCTTTGTAGGATAGTTGAATGAAACTCTCCTAAATCTTTACCAGTGGTTGCAGGAATCTGGATAAGAAATATCCCCCATAGACTCCCATATATGACTACTTGGTCCCTGGTTAATAGCACTGTATGAGAAGGTTGGGGAACCTTTAGGAGATAGAGTCTTACAGAAGTACACCACTGGGGTGGGGGTAGAGAGAGCAGGCTTTGAAAATTCACAGCCTCATCTCGCTTCCAGCTTGCCCTCTCTGTTTTCCTGTGTGCAGACAGAAATGTGATCTTTCAGCTTCCTAATCTGGCCTCTGGATTCCAGCTCCCCTGCCGCATTCTGGACTCTCCCTCTGGAACTGTAAGCCACGATAAACTCTTTATTCCGTAAATGGTGTTTTATGATAGTAACAAAAAGAAGTAGATTTTTCTCATGACACAACCACACTACAGCCAGTATGTCACTCAAATTACGAAAAAGAGCCACCTGGCATACAAAATACCTGTGGTATTTTTTTAGATGTCATAGTAGGACAAGATTTATTTTGATATTATTTGTAGTTTTTCAAGTACGTGTGAGTACCAGGCAGTGGTGGCACATGCCTTTAATCCCAGCACTTGGGAGGCAAAAGCAGGTGGATTTCAAAGTTTGTGGCCAGCCTGGTCTACTGAGTGAGTTCCAGGACAGCCAGGGCTATATGGAGAAACCCTGTCTCGAAAAACAAAACAAAAAAAATTACGTGTGAGAGACATGTTTATATATTTTAGAGTATTTTCCTAATTCCTAATGTCTGTCAGTGTACTAGGAAAAGGGCTGAAGAACGCCTTTTCCTGCAGGATGGTTGAATGAAAACCCTAGTGAATTAATGATTATGACCAGTAGGGAGGTAGCAGATGTGGAGGTTCTTAGAGAGAGTTATTGCCTGGTTTCATATTATTTAACTATTTAATTTCACTGAATTGAAGATGTAAAGCATTTTAAGATCTAGTATTAGATTATATACAGCTGTAAGTAAAGCACTGCCAATAAAACTATGAGGTGTCATTAGTTTTAAGGTATGGCTCTTAGATATGTTAAACATGAAAAATATGCATAAGAATCAATAAAATACAGTATATTCTTCATAAATGTTAAAACCCAAGGATAGATTTATCACTGGTACTCTAAAAATGTGCATAATGGAGGCTGGAGAGATGGCTCAGCAGTTTAGAGCACTGACTGCTCTTCCAAAGGTCCTGAGTTCAATTCCCAGCAACCACATGGTGGCTCACAGTCATCTGTAATGCAATCTGATGGCCTCTTCTGCTGTGTCTGAAGAAAAATACAGTGTACTCATACACATAAAATAAATAAATAGATCTTTTAAAAATATGCATTATGGACCTAGAGATGGTTCTGTAGTTAAAACCATTGCTGCACTTGGACCCAGGTTCAGTTCCCAGCTCCCACACTGGATGGTTCACAACCGCTTGCAGACATGTGGTGCACATTAAGTCCTGGAGGCATACAGACAGACATGTAAATAAAAACTCATCTTTTTTTTAAAAAAAAAAATGCATTATGGTTTATGTAACTATGCTTTCAGTTTTCAGTTAACTAATGGTGAAACTTGACCATCAGAGGGATTATTTTGTAAACCCGCCACATGCAAAGTCTCTTTGGCCTGTGCAGTTGTAGTCCTGTATTCCTGTATGCTACTCTGCAATCTTCCAGCACTTCACAGAGTACCCTGTACATCATGATGTTTAAAATGCCCTGCGTCGTCTGACCTCATCAACTTCATCCTAATTCCAATACTGTAGCCAGATGGTTTGAGAATGTAAAAAAACAGGTTCTTAATCCCATCACTTGAATCAATAGAGCCATTGAATCAAATAGGTACTAAGACATTAATCTCTGAGGCATCATTTGAAACCGGATGCCATCAAGCTATTAATAATGAGTCTCTGGCAATAGACTAAGGGACCAGTGTGTTTACTCGCTTACCACTTTAACACAATACTCACCATATTTCCCTATCATCATAGATGATTAATATTTGCTCCAACTCTTACTTTATTCAAACATGACTTAAGGGAATATTTCAGGGACTGAGCTCAAGTCAAGAATTCCACTTGCACTTCTATGGCCTTTGGGTACAGTTCCTTTTAAAAGGAGTAACTGATTCTTAAAAAGAATCACTGCCTCCCAGAACTTACTAAACTTCAGGGGTTTTATATTTAGCTGATTATTAGTCTTTAGGACATCTCAAACAATAACAATAATGATGAACAGAGCAAAAGTTTACAGAGAAAAAAAACATTTGAATATATTCTTAGATAATGGTTGTACATACCTATAATCTCAGCCCTAAGGATTTGAAAGCCTAACTCAAAAATTTTTAAAAATTAAACATATAGATATAATAACTGATACTTATATATACTATATATTATTGATGCTGAGAGTCATGTCAATCGCCAAACAGTTATTCTAAGCAGCATGTATGCCTACACTCTTCATACACAGTTTAGACACCTTTGTTGGTAGGACAGATGATTCAGAGTGCAATTCCAGGGCTGACACTCACATGTTGCCAGCTCAGGCTGCTGAGGACCGGAAGTATGATACAGGAAAGGAGAGCAAACGAGCAGTAGCATCTTTGTTGAAATCTGGAGTTAAAGTCTTACATAAAACATTTGCTTTCACAAAGTGCAGTCTTTCTCTACACATGTACCGCACACAGTTGCTTCTTTTAAAGATCCTGAAAAAAAGCTAAATATGCAGATTTAAGGCCCACACACTGACACCTTACTCAATGTGTACATAATGCCATGGTAATTGATCATTTCAGAAAGCAAATGGCACACAGTGGTATTTGTATCCCAAAGGAAGAAATGCTTAGCCATAAACAGAATATAATTCTAGATGCAGAAAAAGATCTTAGAAATGATCTAATCAAACTTCATTTTATCCAGGGAACATTGAGGAATAGAAAGATAAAGGTGCCTATCCAAAGTTGCTGCTAATAAGAGGCCAAAGGCAAGACTTCCAAACCCTGATATTCTCTCAAGGATACTCTATCATCTCCTTTTCCAAAACAAGACTGGGGCTAACTATAAGATCTCAGAAGAGCAATGACTTCTACCTGTCTGTTTCTATTATCAACCTGTATATGGTTCTGCATTACTGCTAACTTTATACAGAACACTTTTCACAGAATATGACATTTGGTGGGGACATACACATGAACACAGAGACACAGGAATATATTCTATAAGATTTTGGGTGAATCACTGTAAAAAACATTATTCAAGAATGCTAGAAATAAACCTAAGTTCCTGGTAGGAACTTGTGTGGTAAGGGGCAAACTTAGTTCCCCAAATCAGAATGAAGATATGAATATACATATATATTCATGTAAATAAATAGCAATTTTTGGAACCACCAAGATAGCAGTTTCATTATTGTTGATGCTAATGCTACAGAGACAAGGAAATCAAGGCACAGAAAGCTTAAGAAACACACCCAGAGTTGCCTTTATCAACCTCCACCCCGCACAGACCCAGAGAGCTATTTGGAAGGAAAGCAGGAGGACTGTAAGAGCCAGAAGTGTAGATAACTCCAAGGAAACAGCATCTTCCAGACATAACTGTTCTGATACGCATACGAACTCACAAAGCATGTGACAGTACACACAAGACCTACACAGGCTCATGTCAGACATAGTCCCAGCATAGAAAAGGAGAAGTGGACATAGGGTCCCCCCACCCCCATGACTCTTGGTTAAGATGCTATCTTCCATTGGTATTTGCTGGGAACAAAGGAAAATTTTGTTCCCTCAGAGGAGTGTCACTGGGCGAACTGGCCACACTTCTTGGCAGGCCCCAGAAGTACTTGACCATCTTGACCAACAGACTCCATGTTTTATGTGTATGTATATGTGCATGTGCATGTGTGTGTGTGCTTTTTGTTATGTTTTGTATCATTTGTTTTATTATATTTTGTTTATTTGGATTTTCCTGTTTTGAGAGAGAAAGAACATGAAGTTGAGTGGGTAGAGAGGTACAGAGGATCTGGGAGGAGTTTGGGAAAGGGAAAGAAAATAATCAAACTATAGAGTATTTTAAAAGGAAGAAGAAGAAGAAGAAGAAGAAGAAGAAGAAGAAGAAGAAGAAGAAGAAGAAGAAGAAGAAGAAGAAGAGGAGAAAGAAATAAATAAAGAAAGAAAGAAAGAAAGAAAGAAAGAAAGAAAGAAAGAAAGAAAAGAAATGAGAAAGAAATATCCTCAGTGCCACGGCTAAGAATGTGGCACTCCGGAACTCAAGCTCTGCTCAGCCATAGCATTATTAGACTGAATTACTGTCTTATGTTATAAAGTGAAAAATTAAAAAGAAAATTTTACATTTTCATAGTTGATACCTATGTTCAGTATAAAGTAAAACAAGAAATTAAGTTTTACAAAGACTTAAAATACTGAAAAACTCTAAGCTACAGCCGTATCGTTCATCAAAGTTCAACAACGATAATGAGCATGGTGACACCGGAGACCAGAGTCTTTTTCCAAATGATGCTCAGGCTAAAAGGAAAGGTGATATTTAGATGTAATAGGAATTGTTAAAAGGCAAAATCAGAGTCTGTACCACAGGCTCCTGACAGGGGTTGCCGATATTGACATCGGGGGGCAGCCTTCATTTCAGTTCCCATGAATGCAAAAGAAAGTACAAAATGTTCCCATTTGTTTTATTACTTTGTTTTGTTCCTTACAGTCTCTCTTTAGAGCCTAAGCCAGTCTCCGACTTCTGAAGTAATCCAAGCTTGCCTTGAACTCACAAAAATTCTTTGCCTCAGCCTTCCATGACCTGAAATTACACTCAAGAGCTACTAATACCCATTGAAGATACTTTGCTTTATGTGTAAACCTTTTAAATACTTCTACAACAGATAAAAACAAGCAAAAATTAGGACATGTGAAATATTGACAGTGGATAAGTATCTAAGCCAACAACTAAAACTGCATACTGATACTCAAAGACCAGATAAATACGGAGTGAGAGCAAGTTCTAGTCTTAGTGCACAAATGGCTGACAGTGGTCTAGGCAACCTTCTTTCTATAAACCAGTATGTGCTGTAATAACTGAGTTTTTCCTCAGCCTCACATTCTCCAAAATCTTACATGGTTCAAACCCCAGACTATAAACATCTACAACCCCCTATCTGCCGCCATTATTTATACAAACTGTAAACTCTCTTGGGTCTGCCCATTCAGCTGTAGCCTCTGGGGCCCTGTCTTCTATGCATAAGGGATAATTTGTCAGCTGCATAGCTTTGGCAGTTATGGGTTGCAATCCAGCATGAAACTGGTACAAGTTTCTGAACACACATGACCAGAGGTTTCAGGATCTAACATGCGATGAACAGACGATGGTTCTGACAGCACACACTCCTTTGCATGGTGCAACTTGACTGTGGCCTCAGACCCAGCATTTCATACCACCTCCATGCCTCTCGACACCAATGAACTTACCTGAAACACCTCAGCACAGATTCCAAAAGACTGCAGGTTAGAACCTGCAGGTTTTGATAGTACATATGAAGTTACCGCCTCCAATGAGAGAATAATGGTCTAATTACAGAAACCAGACTTTGAGAGTGTTTCTTTTATTCCTTGGCATGGAAGTTTTCAATCAGTAGCATAGTGCTAGAATGTTTTACTTTTGTAATTGCTATGTGAAGTTGCTAATGAGTTTCATTTAAAATTTTTCACATAGATTTTGGTCTTGGGATTTCCAATAACCTCTGAAATGTTCCTAAATATACTTCTAGCATTTTGTACTGTGCCTTTGTGTATTCCCCTAAGATTTAACTGTTTTGTAAATTGTTTTATGTGTATGGGTGTTTTGCTTCCATGTATGTCTCTGCACCATATGAGTACCTGGTGCCTGCAAAGGCCATAAGAGAACGTTAGAACTAGAGTTAGAGACAGACATGAGCTACCATGTGGTTGCTGGGAATCAAACTCAGGTCTTCTGGGTGAGCAGCCAATGCTTTCAACTGAGCCATCTCTGCACGCAAAAAGGTTTGTTTCCCCCTTCCTTCCTTCCTTCCTTCCTTCCTTCCTTCCTTCCTTCCTCTCTCTCTCTCTCTCTCTCTCTCTCTCTCTCTCTCTCTCTCTCTTTCTCTCTCTTTCTTTCTTTCTTTCTTTCTTTCTTTCTTTCTTTCTTTCTTTCTTTCTTTCTTTCTTCCCTTGTTTGTTTATTGGTTGGTTTGTTTGAAAAAGCTTCTTTCTATGTAGTCCTGGTTATCCTGGAACTTACTATGTAGACAGGGCTGGCCTTGAACTCACAGAGATTCACCTGCCTCTGGATCCAGAATGCTGAGATTAAAGGCATGTGGTATCATGCCCAGCTTATCTCTTTATATAAAAGTAAACAGCAGAAACAAACACTAGGATTCAGTTTTTCATAAAGACACTTATGGAAAAAATAGGTAATCTTCCTTGAGACTGAACCCTCAGATGTCATAGAAAATGTAAAAATTAAGATCCAGGTTAAGGAGGGAATTAACTCCTGATCAAGAAAAAAAGCTGCTCCCTACTGATAAGCAGTTGGAAGATGCCATACTTTGTCCAACCTAAGTATTCTCAGTGACTGCACCCCTCATCCTGTGTTGAGACTCATAGTGGTGCTGAGAAAAGGAAGAAGCCTCTCTTTCCCAAGAAGAATAAGCATAAGAGAAAGGCTAAGTTTGTTGTGCTGAAATACTGTAAGGTGGATAAAATGCAAAATTAGTTGCCTTTGTCGAGAGTGTCCTTCTGATGAAGATGGCACTGGAGATTTCATGGTCAGTCACTTTGGCAGACAGCACTGTGGCAAGTGCTGTCTGACTTACTGCTTCAGCAAGCCAGAAGACAAGTAAAAGTTAACAAAAAGGCAGGAACTGAAAAAAAAAATAAAACATAAACAAGTATATTCATTAATGAGTATGCAAATTTCATTTTGTCTTTAATAGATGGTGAAATTATATGTATAGCAAAGGAGTTGCTTTAAAACATTCTGAATTTTTATTGTGTGTGCATGATTATGCATGTGTGGACATATGAGGGCCATAGGACAACTTTGTGGGGCCATTTCTCTCAATCCATCTCTATCTGGTTCATAAGGATTAAACATTAGGCTTATACATCAAGCATTTTTACCTACTGAGCCATTTTGCCAACCCAAAACACTGTTTGAAAATACATTTCTTTATGATTTATTATCAGTTACGTTCTTAAATTGTATGTCTATTTTTATGTATTTATATACCCAGGATTGCATAAACATTTCTCAAGCAAAAAGGAACCATTCGTAAGGTGGCTGTTAAATTACTGTTTTCACAGGTCCTGTGGCTGGTACAAACATGCTAAAAGCATCAAAGCCTGCCTGTTTTTTTAAGGATACAGCTCTGTAGAGTTTGCTGGGTCTAATTTTCAACTTAATTCCACTGATAATATGAATAAAATTATGATATGACTATTGTTTGCAAAGACAAATGTGAGACAAAAATATAAGATGGAAAATGATAACCAGTGTAGTTATGTCCCCTATTTCTCTTTCAGTTGCTTACCTGGAGAAGTGATGCTAAAGAAGAGGTGAAAAACAGAATTACAAGGACTATTGACCCAATAATAAGGTCACTGGAAAAGAAAGACTGAGGTGGAGAGAAACCTGTGGGCCCTTCACCTTATGAGAGGTTTATGTAGTCACTGCTAACTCTACTGAGTATCACAGAGATATCTGTTCCACAGAGAGGCATTTGCTGAGGACATACAACTGGGGTCATGGTACTATAAAACTCTGGACACAATCATGCTACATTGTGAACAGAAAATGTTCCTCAAGGGGCTTCTTTGCTAGATGATGGACTTTGAGGAAGTGGCTGGATTCTGAGGACTCTTCTCTAACTAATGGAGTCATGTCTTCATAGATTTATAATACAATGGTATGATCAAGAAGTGGTAAAAGGAAGGAATTTAGAACTAGTTGAAGGAAGCAGGTCACAGAAACCATACCCTGGGCCCTCCTTGTCTTGCTTTTTCTCTGCCTCTTATCTAGCATGAGATGAAGATGTTCCTTTGCCACACACTGATGTCACAATGATGTTCTACCCAAGCACACTAGGCCAAGAAACCTCGGAAACCGTGAGCCAAAACAGACCCCTTGAGGTGTTGCCATGGGCACTTCAGTCATTCAATGCAAAAATAGCTTACCGTGAGACATTATAACCTAAAGAGGAGAAAAGCTGTCAGGAAAGAATACAGAAGCACCTGGACAGGGCTGAAGTGATGACTGAGGGTCACACTCTCATCTGTCAGTCCCAAATGGAAAACAAACAAGAAAGTAGCAGGAGGGGCAAATCCATAGCCTCTGGTCAAATTTAAGGAATTTCTCTCTTAGTATCATCATAATTTAACATGGAAATCATTTCTATACATACTTTAGAATTTATAGGAATTTGATTGAAGAAAAGGTGTGTGCATCATTTACTTCTCAGACCCTGGCTCACTACCACAATAGCTCAGCTGAGTAAAACCTGAACATCCCTCAGTCAGATCGTTCATACAAACCATAGGCACTTGATTCACTTCTCTAGACATAGATGCCAAAGCCCCATCTTCAGACTCTGTTACCGACCAATTTTTATACCCTAGAAATGGATTGGTAAGACTCTCTGACCCAGAAGCATGAAGGCCTTTGATCTGCTTGTTTCCAAGAGAAAACCAGCCCTGAGTATCTCTAGGACATTTTTCTGAGGACCCTTCAACACATCAACCCTCTGAAGTTTATCTTCCTCCTTAAGTAGCACAAGGCCATATCTTCGTATATAAAACAACTTTAAAATGGAATTCCCTCACTCTGTTGTAGACTGTGGCTTTTCAACCCTCTTGGGTGCCTTTGTTCACATCCAAAGAAGTTAATAATTTACCTTCTCCAAACTTCTGTGCTAGAAATCTGCCACTTAGTATCAACCATCAGTTAGCAAAGCATGAAGCCTATCCACATACCAGTGTATGCAATGTACAAGACTGCACAGTACATATGCACATGTGGGTGCACAGACATTTAGACAAACACAGTAACACAGCTTATTGAAAACAAATATCTTCAAACATTAATATATACTTATCCTTAGAATAGTATGTAGTACATAGACATTTAAATGCATGCTTTTATATATGCATTCCAACAATCCATATACATTATAATTGGTAGAATTTTCTTTCCCCTTATCTCTCACCACTATCTCTAATGGTATTGATAACCACTTTATGTTTTCTTTCAATATTTAAAGACTGTACTTTCCTGTGTAATAAATGCTTTGAATTAAGACCTGATCATCTTTCTTGCTGAAAATGACCAAGTTTCTCCCTTTAAAATGATTTAAAATTTAGACATTTGGAAATGGAAGAACTTGGGAACATGAAACCAACTACTATGTATGGTTAGTCCCGGCTTCATTTTGCGAAATACTCTGAGCATCTAAATTTCCTTTAAGTCATTCAGAGTTCTACATGGCTGTGTCAAGCACTCTCTGCACAGGCCAGTGTCAGTGTTAGTGTGCTTGATACTCAGTCAGGGGAGGACAACACTTAAGAGACCAGAATGTAACACACAGCAGCAGGCTGAAAACAATCTATTTACAAGGAAATGTGTTAACAACCAAAAGCAGCATGTTACCATAAGCACTGACTATTGGAGAGCAGTGGTCTCAGGCAACTTTCTCTGCTTTTTGACTCTCCTTATTCATTCTTCTCTTTTTTAAAAAAAATGTTTGTCATCATATATAGGAAGCTACCAGGACCTGTATTAAGATATACTGGAGCAGTAAAAATGGGGTGCTGAGTAGCACTTACACAGAACCCAATGGCAGCCTGTACACATGACCCAGTGTAAGTGGCCCAGTCTCAGGTGCATGGTGCATTACCTTGTTAAGATGACCCACAAAGCAATGTGGGCTGTGATGTAGCTCAGTGATAGAGCCCTTGCCTAGAGTGCACAAGTCCCTGGTTTTCATCAGAAAAAAAACAAAAATTTGAAGTAATGTGACAGTCTGTGTGAACTCCCCTACTCTGATGAAAGGCCTTGCTGGGGGCCACTGAGTGACTTTTCATATTTTCTTCTACCTAGAGATAATCCTGGCCCTTCGCCACCTGCCTGGTAACCAGAGCAGAAGTTAACAGGCCTGTCCAAACAGACTCCTCAGGACTAAAGAATCTGACATGTGCTTACTAAAGCATTCTGGCAAGCTTCTCTGTCCTTCCTTATATATTGTATAGTGAGAGACACAGGCTATAGGTGTCTGGCTTCAACCTGGACCCCCCGACAAGGATACTATCTATATCTATCTGTGGGCCAGACTCAAACAAACAAACAAACAAACAAAAAAGAATGAACATAAAAAACAAACAAACAAAAAGAACCCACCACAGTGTTGAATTCTCTCTTAGACTATGGAGCTGAGCCATGCTGACAATGTGTAACATCAAGGCTTTATTCTTAGAGTAAAACATCTGTCTGTAGGCAAGATGACCTGTTACAGACTCACTGTATGGAGACACTGACTGGAAGCATGTCTGATATGCTGAGCTCTGTACACCCCAGAAGATCTCCAGTAGCACAGTGTGGTAGGTAGGGGCTCCCCAGCACCCCCCAGAGGACATGCCGTTCTGATCTCTCAGTGCCTGTCCGTCCTCAGGTTGCAGCTGGACACCTAAGTGAAGCCTCTCCACACACCTATCTAGCAGACCTACTCCAAGAGCTCTGCTTTGATCTGGGCAAACCCCACACTTACAGCCATCAATGCATTGGCACTGAGAGCGACTGCTGGGGATGTGGCACTCCAGGTGTGGCTTTATCTGGCACTCCACCGGCTCAGCTAGTTAGGCCTAGTCTTCTCCATTGGCTTGAAGCTCTGTTCACACCATCTCGGGTAACACATCACATTATTCTTCCTTATAAAAACAAATAAACTCGAATGAGCATTCAGGGTCAGGTCAGCCCTCAGAACATCTCCGTCTTCCCCTCTGATTTATGTACCATGGTTCCCGTCCCACCCCAAAACGCTCCTCAGTCTGCCCACCTTCCTCACCTCCGTGGATGTACACAGCCCCAGGAGCTCAGCCTGCGGGCCACCACTGAGTCACTGGGAACACAGCACTGCAGTACCTAGCCCTACCTGCCATCGGCTCTAGCCGGCAAATCAGTGTACCACACTCTCCACTTCCCACCTTACAGGGAAAATCTGCTGTCCTGAGAGGCTGGACCAAAAGGAAAAACAAATGTTTCTCTACTTATAATGGTTCCCCTCTGACCTGGTGCATCTGAAATTTACACAGTTCTAGAGAACAAGGAGCTGCTCACATTAGTTCCTAGGCGACTCTGCTGCTTGGTGGCAGCTGGCTTCTAAAAGCGTTTCTGGAAAGAGAGGCAACAAACTCCGACCCACTTCAAAGCAACACTACCCCAAGTTTAAAATCATGGTCAGAAATAAAACTTACAACTCAACGAAGAATCAGATGTTTCATAACTGAGTGTGGAAGAAGCCAGGGTGTAAGAAAAGAGTCAGGCCTCCTAAAGAGCTCTGCTGGGAGGCTGCTTGACTAAGCTTCTATGTCTCTTCTATTCCTCAACCCTATCTGCCAGAGCAGGCCTTCTTGACTTCAACCCCAAACTTCACAGCTACAGCCCCTTGCAAGGAATTGACAGTCTGGTCATTTGAAGCACGCTGTGAGAAACGCAGAGCGAGTTTGCAGGAGAAGAGTTAAGAGTTACAGCTAACGCAGGCAGGAAGTGGGAACGGGAAGCCTTCTGAGACCCGTGGGCTGCTATCTTTCATGGACAGCAGTTACGATGCATACATCTATAATGATCTATACCATAGCGTTCTTTTTTTTCCTCTGTTATAATCTGTTTGTTGGGTGATTTAGCCAGAGACCCTTATATAACACATTTCTGTTTTGAATGTGGCAACATGCACGACATTACACTCATAAAATTCAGATGCCCCACAGGATGTCCCATGGGCAACCCCTCATCATCTTTCCTTACAAGGTTTCTATGTAAGTGATGCTGAAACAGGTGCTGCCCCCAGCAAGAGTAAAAAAGACGAATCCAACCGTCAGCTTTAACCTCTATGTACAATGTATAGCATACTACGCTACAAATTCAGGGATTGCAGAAAATCATTTCACCCTGATGGTAAAACATTGCAGGAGGCTGGGCTATCAGGGGCAGGAGTCCAGTTTTCTAAGACCAAACACACATGAGTTCACTTCAGTCTTCCAGGGCAGAGTAGAGGGACACCACCTACCGCCTCTGCACGGGAGTATTGTGTGCACGACCCTTCGCATCTAATTTCCTTAACAAAGAAGCAGCAGAAACCTCACTGTTTGTCTGGCCAGTAAGCACATAATAACACAGCTATAGCTTTGGACCTTCCATTCATGCTAGCTCAACAATGTTATTATATAAAGAATGAGTCTTTCCAATGAACCTCGCTACTGAAAAACAGCACTTTCTGAATAGTTTAAGCTGGTCTACGAGGGGCAGTTACCCCTCATGAATCAAGCGTGGCCCTGGTCACAGAGAAATCCCAACAACCTATTCTTTTAGACGCCTTCGCTATCAAGTTAATTTCCCTTTTGCTTGACGATAAATAATTTCAGTTAGCTACAAACTACACAGAGCACACACAGCTGCCAGCAAGCACCCCAATGCTGTTGGCTTTCAGCTCCATGTTTCCTGCGTTGCCTAAGAAATAGGAGGGGGAAGTGGGAGGAGGAAGAGGAGGAGAGAGGGAACCGGCTATCTATGAAATACTTACAGCCTCCGAGTCTTCAACTCCATGCAGGTACAAATTGTCATACATGGAGGTCTGATAATCCACAGCACCTCTTTTAAGGTAAAAACAAAATTGCTGCAGAAACCACAGCTAGGGCTTTTAAAAAATAAATAAATAAAAGCCCTCTTTGGAAGAACTGTGCTGCCTTATCAATTCCTGTGGATTTACCAGGCAAGATGTTATTCATTCACATCATACAGGGAGAGGTTATCCCCAGAGACATGCAGACCTGGCATTTTATCTGCCTCTCCAATACAGAGCATAAAAAGCAAAAGCCTTCCTCAAGCACAGACTGGTGACAGAGCTAGGAAAGCGGCCTCTGATTGGCTCAGCTTCCCTGCTTCAGTCAGCTGAAGAGCGTTCCCTGAGAGAGTGGAGGGTGACTCTGAGCATCCTATCCAGCAGAGAGATGCTTCCTGTTTCACACGCATTGCTAGTTCTACAATGAACACTCAGCAATAGCCGAAAGGCTGTTTGAATGTTTAGGAAGGGGGGCTATCAGATACTCAGCCATTCATCCTCTTGGTGAAATACATAGCTGGAGGAGGAGGCAAAGGAGAAGTTCATTTGTGAATATTTCATAAAGACAGGCATAGGCAGGTGGTACCAAAATCCATCCAACATCTGTACTTTGCAGAGGCGATATAAGTTAAGGACACTAAGTCATATAGAAAAATTTAATCTAAATGAAGGGAAATAGATAAAATACCAGATGGTAAGATTGGTGGCATTTCTATAGGAAAAGTTTTCAATATTTTCACCAGTGTCTTTCTCTCTCTCTCTCTCTCTGCCTTACTGGCAAGATAACACCCTTGTGTCACTAGTGGAGTCTGTAGAGGTAGCCAAAACCTCTCAACTTTGAGATGCAAAATTGAACGTTCTTTTAGTTCAATTTATTTAACACTCCTCTTTAAGTAACAGACTAAGCTTTTGCGAGAATCCTCCCTCTGCTTCTTATACCTCAGTTTCCTGCACCTTTAATAATCCAGAACACTGCTGATCCTTTACCACAACTCACACAGGAAGGTCTCACCCCAACCCGATTTCACACCATACTCACACTGACGGAGGACAAATTCTATTAATGGGGGTCACCTGAGATAAAGTTCCCCCACTTACCTATGGCTGTCTGCTCCCCAGTAACAGATTGCAGCCTGACCCAGGAAAACCTACAGCTCACTCTAAAAAGATTTCAGCTAAATTTAGAAAGAAATTGGTGAGGGGCGAATGGCATTGTCTCAAGAAGTTGCATAAATCTACCTTGCCAGCTGACCTGAGCCAGTCAGGCACTGCCTCTGCAGGCTTCCATTTCTTCAGCTGTGACACTGAGGAAAGAAATAACTCGGAGAAAGAACTTTGTGGCTCTGAAGTGGGACATAAACACTTACTAGCGACAACCCTGCTTTGTCAGCCAGAAGTCATTAGCTGTAGCTTCAACAAGGAGTCACTGGCCCAGACCTGGGAAAGGAAGCCAGTCTCTCAGCCAGTCTGAAAAGTCTAGAGCAACAAACCAACCCATCAAAGGGGACCCAAGAGCTGCCAGAGCTGAGAGCAGGGCATCCCTTTCGTCCCAGTCTGTGATGGCCCCAACCATTGATGATTCTCAGTCACTTTTGCGTATTTCAATACCTAATCACTTTCAAATCTAGAAGATAGCAAAGAGACGGGGATCCTCGACTCCCTAGATGACCAGCTCACACAGGATAGCTGTCATCTGTGCCTACCCAGAGGACAGCAGGAAAAGAGATGTGCTCAAGAAAGTCTACACAGAGAAATACTGAGCAAGCTCCACCTGCTGACAGCTGTGGGCAGGCCCCAGATGCTGGCCAGTGGACCACTCAACTCCCCTGAGCCCCACACTGCAAAAGGACTGGGTCAGAGGAATTCTAAGCTCAATTATATTTTAAAATTTATTATTAATTTGGGGGGATTGTGTATAATGTATTTTCATGATTCACTCCCAACTCCCCCCTCTAACTCCCCTCTAACTTCCCACCTATCCTCAACTTCAGATTGCTATTTTAATGAGCTTTTTAACAACTGCCATATAATATTTCAACCAGAATGTATAGAAAGCCAAGACAGGTCTCTTTTTTTTTTTCTCCTCAAATTCTCCAGGATAGTTTCTTACTTTACTATTTCAGCTGAGAGTGTAGATGTTTCCTGATTATTTTTAAACAAGAATCAACTAAAAAGAGGAAAAATAAAAGAAGTTGTCTGTTTTCAGAATTGGCCGAAATGGGTGAAACACTCCCTGCTGGGAAGCTCTGCAAGGCTCAGCTGCTCCCCTACACCTGGCTGCCTCTAGTACTACTTGCTAATGCCGATGCCAGGCCTAAGAGGCGGGCTGTCCAGAGCAGGGGTATCATGAGGCACTCATAAAGCAGTCTGCCGTCTGACTCAGGTTGGCTTGTCGATACAGAGGTCCAGGGTCAAGCACAGCAGCTGTGCTACTCTTCCCAAACCATACCCACCTCAGGAAGGGGAGGAACAGACGGGGCAGCTTAAGGCTGCCTCTGCCTGCTTCTCAGGAGTTAGAGAAATAATGTCAGACTCAGATTCACAAGCCAATAAGAGGCCCCAGAAGTCATCCAATCCAGACATTTTTTTCTTACACAGAAAGGATAAATTGATTTCTTCAAAGTTTGTATTCTATACATATTTTCTTGGCTTGTGTTATATGTAACTTGGAGTGACCTCTTCTCTGCCTGGCCCTGTCCCCCAAACGGCATAACTACAGTTTAGCTCTGTCTCTCCCCCTCCATCCTTTTCTCTCTCTCCCTTCTGTTCTCTTCCTTCTTCTGTTACACAGGGTCTCACTTTGTTGCCAAGGTAGCCTCAATCTTGAGATCTTCCTCTGCCTACCTCCTGAATTCTAGGATTACATGCCCACTCCACCACAATCAATTCTCCTCCTTCTCCTCCATCTCCTCCTCTCCTCTCCAATTCTGTGTGTATATGCGGTGTATATTCATATGTATGAATACTGTGTGTGCATGTTGAACCCAGAGTTCAGAAGAACTTTGGTGAGGGACTTGTTTCTGGGACTCTTGGGCATCAACAAAAAAAAGGAACTTAGAAGGACTTGGGAACCGACCATCTCTGTCCCTAAATTCTCGGCCTGGCTTAGAAGTCCTGAACGGTCCCTCGAAGCCTCCTGTTTCATAGCCTCACAAGTAGAGTCCAGTAACTCCGCTAGGCTCAAATTTCAAGAGCCAAATTTTAAGTGTATATCCCCCACAGCAAGAAGGTCAAAGAAATCAAGGATGGGACCCTCACACTTTTGACTCTGAGTTTTCTAGGCTGAAAGAATGACAAAGAAACCACGTCCCCCCTCTAATCTCCTTCTGATCTATGTCAAATTAAACTAGGATTCCCGGAAAGCCCCAGGCCCATCCTGCATTGGTATTCCCCAGTGTCACACCTGCCTCTCATTGCTGAGTGGCTTCCAAAACCACAGAAGCTGCTCCAATGCCAGGGTGCTCTCCTGACAGGGTTTCCACAAACCCACTTCCTTTCACCTCTCCATACATCAGTGGCTCAAAGTCAGAAGATTCTACACATGGGCATCACCTGTATGCTTCTATGCCTATAAATCCTACATGGTTCTTAGAGAGCTGCTTTTTGGTATTTGACAAATGTCTCAACTGTTTTGGTAAGGTGGAGTAAATGGCAAGGCCCTTACAAAACCACTTGATATAACAAGACAAAATTTCTTCCTCTAGCCATGGTGACCTATGAGAAGTTACCTTCTTTACCGAACGCTGAGCTTTGTGGTTCAGCAAACCCATGTGCTTTCCCAGAAAACGGCAGACCCAGGATTTTTGTTCTCTCATATTTGGTAAGGGCGGCAGAGGGAAACAGAACAGTGAGGTGGCATGCTATGAATTATGGGTAGCCATAAACAAGACAGTTGGAGCAGTTTTAGAAGTTTTAAAAGAAATTGATACACAATTTTTTTCCTGCCAGATTTCTCTGAAATCTACCTCTTCTAAGCCAATGTAATTATATATTCTATGGCAGGACTCTGAGAGGTCCAGAAAGAGGAGAAAGGAATAATGTTTGGAGCCAGCACACCCAGCCTTCCTGTTGGCTCCATGGACTGGAACACAAGCTCAAACTCTTTGGCAGTTTAGCCCTGGGCTTATACTGCTATTTTGACGGTGTCTGTGCTCTGCTAACTGACTTTCCCCTCCCCTTTTCAAGCACTCAAGCACTCCTGGCCTCTAGATTTCTACATAGCAGGGCAAGTGTGGCTTCTGTGGCTTTGACTGTGCCCTGACTTCCCCAGACAGGTAGTGGCAGCATGGCAGAAAGGAGAATAAGCAAAGAAAAAGTTTAAAAAAAGACACTGGATTCTACATTAGATTCTCGTAGGGCTTTTGCTAAAGTCTTCTGTGTTTGTCCTCACTAGCCTGATGTGTTCTGGAATCCCTCTGGGCCCCATCTGTAACTGTGATGTAGCAGGTGAGTTCCAGAGCTGATGAGCTAATATAATATATGGAAGGCACAGGGAAACAGAGTGGGAAACTTGGCTTTTGTTTAAACTAGGTAGGGTAGAAGCCAAGATGTGTAGGCTACCCCCTAGAAGGCCATGCCCAGTGCACAGTGGCAACTTCTACAACCTACGCCTATGGGGTAGATTTCCAAATATTTGCACCTGACACAGGCCTGATCCTGTCAATTCCCACTTAGGTGCCCGGGCTCTGTGACCAAAGCTGAGACTAACATCCTGCCTCCTGTTGCCCTACTTAACTTCATGCCAGCTCCTTCCGGCTGCCTACCTGCTTTATCTGGCCTGGCTGATGGCTCCTTATGCTAATGTTGGCATGTTCCCTGGAGTGCCTCTACCTCCCAGCACTCTCTGCTCTCTGGGTCTCTGGTATGCTCTCCTGATCTCTCCAATTGCTTGATTTGTTACCCCCCCCCCCCACACACACCCAACACCATTGTCCAGGAAACCACCCTCGGGAAGGCCCTGTAACAAATGCTACTGCTGATCGTAACCAGGCGGCGAGAGGAGAGTAGAAAGGACAGAGGGAACAGAGAAGCAGGACTCTTGAGCTACCTCAAGTAAGACTATATGGACCAGCTCCCCACTTCCCTGTTCTCAAGTTCTTCTTCATGTTTAATTGTCAGAGACCAGGACCCCTAACAGGGACCCCTGCCAGCCTTCCCCC
>NW_021604636.1:13540156-13611418 GCF_004785775.1 Grammomys surdaster | reverse complement strand
TTTCTCTCCCCCGTTTCTCTTCCAGGTTTTGGTTCCCCTCGCCCCCACGAATAACCGAGTCCCGCAGGCCCGGGACATTTAATAGCTTCAGGAGAAAATACTTCATAATTCATAAAAGAGTGAGTGAGAAGGTATATAAAATAGAATACCTGCAGCCTACTCAACTTGCCAGAAAGTGACAGATTCCCCTATGATTGACATATTACTCAGAATCTCTTACCTTCTCAAATTTCTGTTGGGAAAAAAAATCAATCTCTTGGCAAAAAAAAAAAATTACATATACATATATATATGTGTGTGTGTGTGTATGTGTGTATGTCTGTATGTGTATATATGTATATATGTATATGTATGCTATATCATTTATTTTCCAAAATACACGTAGGGGATCATTCTGTGACTCTCCTGCCTGCTTCCTACCTCCTGTTACTAAGGTTCCAGTTTCAGCTTCAGCTGTCAGTCACAGACTGCTCTTCACAGCCACAGTAAAGACCAAGGACACTAAGATCAAGACACGGCTGTGGCTGCAAAGCCAACTGGAGAATGACAGGCTACCACAGGCATACTGAAGCAAGGCCTGGACCAAGGAGACGCTACCATCGGAGCTCTCATCTTCTGAGAAACATCAATGAGGAACCGGAAGTAATTCCTTCATCTGAAGAGCTTCAGCAGGAGCGGGAGGTAGGAAGAGAGCAGCCTGCTTTCCCAGCAAAGCAGAGATGAATCAGCTACCACAGTACTACTTGGTGTGGTCCAGTCCCCTCCCACCAACGTGCGGTCCTTCCACCCTATGATTCCAGGCTTGCTCCAGACGATAAATGGTTTTGGGTTGGGTTTGAATTTTGTTACTATGTGTATATACATACATACATACATACATACACAAACACACACACACACATGCCTTCCCTTTGAGGAAGAGCTTTTCTCTTTGATTTGATAACCAGTAAAAGTCCATACATTCTTCTGGGCCACCTAAAATCTCTTCCAAAAAACAAAAAACAAAAAAACAAAAAACCAGATTTTGCTTTGCTGGCCCTATTAAAAGTTTTTAATGCCTTCTCACTATTTTGGAATAAAGACCAAATCCTGAACATGAACTAACATAGTATTTCATTTCTTAGATTCCTCATTCTGCACTCTCTCCCTTGTATAGCCAACCCAGAGTCCTTGAACACATCCATTGCCATCCAGGCTTAGTCTATCCTGACCCCTTACCCTGAACTCTACTCCTTCCTGGAAGAGTTCTCATACACCCATGAAAATGATACATAAAGTCCATAACTCATGGGAATGTGAGTTCTGTGGTATCTTGACTAGTGTTCTGTTGATGTGAAGAGACATCAGACAACGCTTATAAGGGAAAGTATTTAATTGTAGCTGGCTTACAGTTTCAGAGGTTTTGTGCTTTATTGTCATGGCAGATACCATGCTGGCAGACAAAGTGCTGGAGAAGGAGCTGGGAGTTCTATGTCTGTATCTACAGGCAACAGGGAGGGCCACTGGTCCAAGCTTGGGCTTTTGAAACATCAAAGTGACACACTTCCTCTAACAAAGCTACATCAGAAAGGCCACACCTCCTAAACCGCCCCAAGTACTGCCACTCCTTAATGACTAAGAATTCAAACATATGAGCCTATGGGGGCCACTCTTAGTCAAACGATCACATATGGGAAGAGAGGCTATAGCACTTTAATCAACAACATGGCCCCATTGCCAAGCATACTATCTTGTGCATGATTGGCTTCCCACAAATCCAATAGTTTACAACTATCTTGAATCCTTGGTGCCACCTGCATCTTGGCTGTCAAAACAGTATAGTGACCATCAAAACAAGTTCACAAAGTAAAACATGGGGGTTGTTTGGCTTGTGTTGCTTTTAGGTTTTGGGTTTGTGGTATTGTTCTTTTAAGCTAAGGAAATCTAAAACATGAATTTCTCTCACTAACTTACCTTTATGTTCTTGCTGAATAGCAGGGATCTGCTCAGATCCAAATGCTTACAAATCATATAATCTAGGTATGGCATTGGTGTGCCATTTTAGCAATATCTTTCTTTCAAAAGAATAACCAACAATACATCAATGGAAAGTGTTTGTGGACAGTTGTTTGTTGTTTGAATGGTTGGTTGATAGAAATAAGATCTCATGAGCTTTCACGGTTCCACACTTGGCCGCTGATGCCCTCCTCTATCTGGAAGGGTGACTCCTTCACTCTACAGCCCAGCCCCTGCCTTTTCCCGAAGCACATCTCTTACAAGTAATAGTACTTCTAAATTTCCCTGGTCCTCTGCTCTCCTGTACCCCTGCTGGTAAGCTAACCACACCACGGTATGAGACTTCCAGATGATGTATTTCTCTGTGATGAGATAAAAACTCCAAATCAAGACTTATGTCCTACTCAGCTTTACATACCACACACTTTTTTTTCATTTTAGCATTTGAATTTTAATGTGTTTTATAAGTATATAAATATATAGGCATATGCATATATAAGTAAACATGTAGATGATAGCACATGGATATATAATATACATGACTTATATGCAGATATATAAATATGGATACACAAATATATTATGATAAATTTATTTTTTTTATTTTTTTAAGCATACCACATACTTTATTCCATAGAAAAGTCTCAACAAATATCAGTTCTAAGACCTGAACTGCAAATGTAGGAAGCTACATTCTAAACTCTGAGTCCTTTCTGCCTAAGTAATCATGCAGCCTTGTCTTGTAGAGAATAGACAGTAAGTATAAAGAGAACTGGATGAGCTAGGAATTTATAGGTCAATTTTAGGGCTACTTGGGAGTTAGAAAACTAATCATAAACTGGAAAACCTGTGTCAGGAACTTAGATCTGAGTTGGGCTTGTATAATATGAAAGCTCTTCTTGGGTAGACTAGATATGCAGATGGGACATTGGTGGGGGATGAGTGGGTAGGAGGGAAATAGAATGGGGCTATTTCCCTAGATGTAATTTTGGAAAAATACTTATTTGCCATCAGGAGAGCCATACCACATATCCGTGAAAAGCAGAGTCTGTGGCATAGGCATCCTTTCGCTGACCCAGCACCTAATACAGTAACAGACAAATAACTGAAGCACAGAAGAGCAGTAGAACAAAGCAACTGGAGGTAGCATGACAGATGAATTCTGCAAAGGAAAGTCTACAATAAGGGGACTATGTATCTCAAGTCCTGTGTGCAGACTTTGTGCAGCTTTGGGCCCCCAGCATGCTAAAACCCCAAAAAGAAACTAGAAGATCTGTCTAACTCCAAATTCCTGACCACTCTAGATCCTTCCAGAAGTGGATCTAGCTCTTTACTGCTGGACATCAATCAATACGATCATCTCAGGCAACTGATCAGTCTCAGCCTTCCAGCTGACTGTTCTCAGGGTCTGCCTGGGAACAAAAGTCACATGTACAACTTACATGTCACACCTCAAAGGGGGAATGTCCATATCACATACTCTTTGGCCTGTTTGTTTAGATGTGGTATGATGAATCAGTTTACAGAGAACCTCACACTAATCATGAAGAATTAACAGAATAAAGAAACTTTTTTGTCCTGCCTAAAAGAAATGCAGGGACAAAAATGGACAAGAGACTGAAGGAATGGCTAACCAATAACTGGTCCAACTTGAGACCTATCCCATGGACAAGTATGGGAAAAAAATAAGCTGTGGCAGGGATGTCCCAGAGACTTCCCATGCTGCTGGTCCCGCATACAGGAGAAAGTCTAAGGTTCCAAAGGCTGGGGGCTTTGGCGACAGCAGGCCCCAATGACATGAGGAAGTCCTTGGCTCCAAAAGGGTTTATTTTCATGGCGGATGGTAGATAGATGCATCTGGATGTACACCCCCGTGAAACTCAGGGCAGTCCTGAGTTAAATAGGGAGGGAGAAAGGGGGAGGTTCTTGGGAAGCATGCTTAATCTGCTCCACCCTCTAGCCTTCATTAGTATGTAAATTCCTAGGGCCTGAGGCCTATAGTCACACCCTCTACCTGTGCACTTTGGGAGGGGCTGTAATGGCCTACGTGACTGAACAATGTAGGTCTATGGAGACGACTGCGTGTGGGTACTCTGGGTTCTGGGGATGTGGCTGAACACCTGCCATTTCTCCCTTGGAGTCTCAGGGTTCCAGGCCCATGCCCAGCCATGAACCAAGGTACCCTTACACAGTCCCACCAATCTTTGATGTTATTAATGATACTGTTTTGCTTACAGACAGGAGCCTAGCATAACTGCCCTCTGAGATGCTCTAACAAGCAGCTGGCTGAAACAGATGCAGATACAAACAAACATTGGACAAAGGTCAGGGGCCCTTATGGAAGAGATGGGGGATGGACTGAAGGCCCTGAAGGGTATGAGAACCCCATGGGAAGACCAACAGAGTCAACTAACCTGGATCTCTGGGAACTCTCAGAGACTGAGCCACCAACCAAAGAACATACATGGGCTAGACTGAAGCCCCCAACACATATGTAGCAGATGTCCAGCTTGGTCTCCATGTGGGTCCCCCAACAACTAGAGTGGAGGTTCTTCTCTAAAGCTGTAGCTTGATTGTAGGATCTATTCCCCACAGGGTATGGAACTCGGGGAGGCACATCTTCTCTGGGGAAAAGGATAGGGGGGATGGGGGAGGAAATTTGTGAGGGGGGGACTAGAAGCAGGAAATGTTTGGGATGTAAATAAATAAATAAATCTCCTACATTATAAAGTGACAGGAATTTCTATTCTATTAGAACAATTCTGGAAGGATGGGAAAATTTTCACTATAAGTAGTTTCCCTAAGCTGTGTGTGTGTGTGTGTGTGTGTGTGTGTATGTATATACATATATGTATGTATATGTATATGCATATATATATATATATATATATATATATATATATATATATCTCAAAACATAGAGGTCATTTGAAAACATGCCCAGAAAACAAAACCTGGACTTGGAGAAAGGCAACCCACTACATTATATAATTTCCTCTAGTTTTTATTTCACAAAACACTAAAACACCCCAAAGATGGTCATTGGTAGCAAATCCCCATCTTCCCTCCATGCTCATCAGAAACAGAATGCTGAGCTTTTGCATTTTCTGAAAAACAAACAAGCAAACAAATGTTGTGAGTGATACAGAGAGGTGGGGATTTTACACTGCTTTTTTTTTTTTTTTTGAATCCCTTGTAATGAGTTCAGAGAAAAGCTTCAGCTGGAGCCCTTTAGGTAGGTCACAAAGAGACAGTTGACACCTTTCAGCAAAGCCCCAGAGGACTTGCTCTGGAAGATGTGGATTTTCAATATCACTTGTGTTAATTCCCAGTCTGCTTGGTCATTTCCTCTGCAGTACTAGATGGAACATTTGTGGGAGAACTGAGTCCAAAGCCTTTCCTCAAGAGGTACGAATGGAAACAAACTAAATTACTCAGTCTAAATTCCAAATCTCAGAAGTGGTTCTCAGATCAACTATTCAAGAAAAATGACAGTAATCTCCATAAGAGATAGTACAAGTTGGAGAAGAAGTAACAATTAAGGAACAGTTGCTTCGATAGAAAATAAAAGAGAATATACACCATGACCCAGTAATGTCTTATACATGTGTGTCTCACAAACACTAACAAAACTTTAATAACACGATTGCTCACACATGCCTTTACGAAATTAGTTGGCATTGCATTTTAACAGAACATGAATTTTCACATATTTAAAGGAGACAGTCTAAAGAATTTGAAATAATTATACACAAATAAATACTTATATATTACATGCCTTATAGCACCTCTGGCTCCCTGGATGTCTGAATTCTGTGTGGGAGGGGAAGCTATAAACACTACTTGACCCGCTGATCTTGAGAGCCTCCAAAGTCTATTTTTTTATCAACTGGGAGAGGCAACCGCTTCATGATTTTCAAAACTGGTAGTTTAAGCAAATTATTTGTTAATAGTTCTTCTAGTTACTTTTCAACCTCAAATTAGGTTTAAATATAGGCAACATCACAAGACAGCTAAGTGGTAATCAATGTAGAAACACTGCCTAGTCATCCTGTTCCCTGTGGCTCTCTGACCTGAGGGTCCCATGAGCACAGAATGGCTATGTCAACATGCTTTGAGTGTTAGTATGTAGAGCAATATGCTAACACACACTAATTATCTACTCCAGAAAGTTCAATAATACATCAGTAGGGTCCTCAGGGTACTAGCAGGCGGCATGATAATAGAAATATTGTTGGTTACTGTTCAGATTATCATCACTTAATGAGAAACTACGAGTATTTCTCAACTGGTTCCCTTCACAGCTCTCCATTAAAGTTTTAATTTGAAGGGCAGTGTCAGGCAGATGGTCTATGGGTGTCTTACTTGAATAGGAAGTATTCAAGACAGCAACTTTGACATCATTATTTTATCCTCAATTAAGTAAACCAACTATTTAAAAAGTGAGGCTCAGAAGGAGAGGGAATGAATGCACCTCCTTCCTAACTGGGAGTCTTCCATTCTTTTATTCGTCAGCTGTTGCTGCATTCATTTGCCATCTAGCTGATCAACATAAGGGGAAAGACATCAGAAACTATGGAATGCTTGCTGACATCACACAACCCTGAACCTGGAAGAGAGTAAGCCCCATGTAGTGGCTCAATGCCATCACTCAGAAGGCTGAGGCCAGTCTTGGCCACATTGTGAATTGGAGGCTAGCCTGGGCTACATGAGACCCTGTCACAAAAACAAAATAAAAACTCTTTTCATTGTATTTGTTCTCTAATTATCGGTCTCATGCTCTTTCTTCCACAGGTGCCTCAGTTTACCAGTATTTTCAGGCTCATTTTCCTTGCTACCTATGACTCAAAGCAATGTAAGCTTTAAGGTCAACTGAAATTTGCCCCCAATCTTTTTGCAGACTGACTCAATAAAATGAGCCCCCAATGGCTAACTCTTTCAGAAAATATTTGCCTTTAAAGCACTGAATGAATGTTTCATTTTAATTTTAATTTTAAAAGTAAAATATGTTCTTAAAGAGGTATTATTGAAAACCTGAGATAGACATAAATAAAACTCTGTGGTCTTCTTACTCAGATATGATTGCTGTTATTTTGATACTCTTTCTCTCTCTGCATGTATTTTCTTTTACATTTAGGATGTGCTCTGTGTAAACTTTTATATTCTATCAATAGCAACATTAGCATATCCTCAAGTTATTAAAACCTCCTAAGAAGCATAATGTATCAAAATTCTATAATAACGACATATATGGGCACACTGTGCCATTCCATTGTGTTAAATACAAAAAAAAAAAAGTCGGAATTATACCAGACTGCAATTCATATTATTTTTCTGGGCTATATTCCCAGATATGCTTTGGCCAAAGAGTAGGAGCATTTTAAGCCTCTTGATCACACTGCCAAATTTTGCATGGAAAAATTGTTCAGATTTACATACCTATTAGCTCACTGTGGAGTTCCACCCAAAGTCCTATCACCAGCAATGAGATGAGTAGAGAGTACAGGCCTACTTGTTTTTTATCTTAAAATGACAAATGCCTACGCATCATATTTGACATCTTTTATTGAGTAAATTTGTTTTTTAGGGTATAATTTTTAAACTGCTAATTTGCGATGAAATAAATTGCATGCATGCTACTGCAGTTTTTATTTTCAGCTGTGCTAACAAATAAACAAATGTGAATAAATACGATATTTTTATAAGCATGGCTAACTTAGTTTCTCTGAGTGAGGAATGTCCACATCTAAACACTAGAGACTTCGATTGCTTTCTAGAAAGCTACAGAAAAAGCATATCATGGCTATCAGACATGACAGATTATAGAGTTGCTTAAAGTTCCTCTTGCAATCCAGAAATTCAAATACTAAAGGCTGTATAACCAATGTCTTCTAAAATGCCCATAACTACTCTATTGGGCATCTAACTGAGAAGCCACTGGTTTAAAATTACTCTAGTTTGGTATCACATGCATTAAACGAATGGGCATACAGCCATCAGTATATGAATAAGACATTTGCTTTTTATTCCCAAAAGTATAATTTTGCTCCAGGGTTCTGACCATACATCCGTGAAGCGTCATCCTGTAAGAACGCCATTTCCAGTGATACAACCTTGATCACGGCTGTTAGTCTCATTTCTAAGAATGTTCTTCCTTTACAGGAAAAGGAAGTAATCTAAATGGTGATGCACCCAGCGTTTAGCTGAAGTGTTTACACAATAGACGATGAGCACACCTGGTATGAATTTTCAAACTGCCAATTCTTTCAATACAGAGAACCTTCTGCAGTCTGTGGGCCAGGCATATGAGTGAGTCCCCATTAATTGCTGATTTACAGTGAAGTCTACACAAATACGAAACCACAGTGGGCCCTCCAACCCACATTGAACCCCACATGAATCTTCAAACTGCCAGTTACGCCCCTTGTTAAGCACACTGGAACCATCTGTGGCTATTGAAGGCGGTGTTGTGTGTAACATACTCTGCTTGAAATGGCAGGGGCTTGCTACCTCTACTCACTCTTCAAACTAGGTTGTCTAACACTCCAAAGGGGATAAAGAAGAGGAGATAGAAAGAAAAGTCATCTTCCTGTCAACAGTGGCATAATCTATTTAACTGGTATCTACTAGCATAAGAAAAGCCCAGGCAATCAGCAGGTTTAGCTGTCCTGGACAGAGAGTAGCAGCTGCAAACAATCCCTCACTGGCTGGGATAAGCAGAGGGAACAGAACAGGACCACAACAGAGGTCTAAATGAGTCTTATTAATCACTAACACAGAAGCTCTTCCCAACTTATTTTCATGTTTCTTCCTTCTCCTCTCAGTGGCCACTCCTACCACCACAGAACCCATCCTGGGAGAAACTGATACGTGAGAAATCTAAGTGCTAACAACCTTCGTGTACAGTAACCGTGATGTCAGAGGGCATGGGTGAGCCAAAGATTGTGACACACTTTGCTACTGGAAGGCACTCGATTTCCCAGCAAGAAAAGCAAGGGGCAGGTTTTTCTTTGGTAAATAAAATGGGGGTTCAAATGAATTCTGGTGTCCTTTCTGGGAAATCACCACCATGCTCCGGCATCAGTACACCAGCCACAGAATTAACTAACAATTGGCAGATCGGCTGTTTGAACGTAAAAAATTAAATCTTCATGTTGCAATAAATGTTCTTTACAGTACACAACTGCAGTCCAGAGGGTACTTCAACTGGTCAGCTTGGTTGAAGCTACTTTGTCTGACTTTAGATTTTTTTCTCCCATGTATATCACCCTCAAAAAAAGCCTCGGGCCAGGAAAAACCAAGATGTTACTAAGCCCCATCAGCTACAGTGACACATTCCAAAGGATGGGAGTCTCTTGGTGCTTTGAGCTAAATTAAAGGAGTATTATTAACAAGTACGCCAGCTCTGGTGCCTGTAAGTAGCAAACAGGACGCACACCCGAGACTGCAGTCACAAGGTCGCACCTTCACACCTCAGCACCCGCATGTGTCACCGCAAACCACCACACCCGCCCTCTCGCCCCTCTTCCTTTATTTTACTGTCTAAATTTAGTGCCACTTCAGAGGCTGCTTGCTCAGATAACTGAGTAAGGACGTGCAGGAGAGTGATTCACAGGGCCAATGGGGCCCACCAAGCTCAGCATGTCCCCTTTCGTCGATTTCCATTTATAGTGACAATGACAACGTCTCTCTCACTATGCATTACCCGTCTTCTGCTGCTCAGATAATCTTGCTAAGCACATCTCTTTACACACATATCCATCAGAGTCGGGGCTTCTCTTTTAAAATTCCAAGTCCACAAGATCTTTTTAAATATTCTCTTCCTTACCAAGTAATCTATTACCAACTGAAACACAATGATCTGAAAGGCCAGACGGCAAGGATGCAGTTAAAACCATCTAGAAATCAGAGTAAATTAGAAATCTTCCTGAAAAGTTACTGGAGTTGATAAACTGTAAATTAATGTCACTATGTATATTTTTCCCCCAAACAAATATCAAAGAGGACAACAGACAACATCAAAGGGACAAACAAACCCAGCTTCTTGTTCAAGGATAAAACTACTCCAATTGTGCCTCTAACTGCCTTCTCAATTCCTGTCCTTCTTCAGTTCTGACCCCACGGGTCCCTGCAGGCCTTAACCGCCTCTGCTTCGATTTGGTTCATGAGCTTTTCCCATTTTCACCAACTCACATGGAATCAAAAACCTTTTCCCTGCTATGCTGAGGTGACTAACAGACTGATGAAGGAAATTACAATTACTCACATTACAGAGATTACCTCAGGCCGCCATCAAGCCTCTCACTTTAGTCAGTTTGAGCCGTTATCAAAAAAACCTACTGTAAACTGAAAGATTAAAAAAGCAAAAACTTAGCCAGGCAGTGGTAGCACATACCTTTAATCTCAGCACTCAGGAGGTAAAGGCAGGAAGGTCTCTGAGTGCGAGACCAGTTTGATTTATAGAGTGAGTTAGGACAGCCAGTGCTACACAGAGAAGAGGGGAAAAAATGTAAAGACTAATTTCTCTTATCTTTCTCTTATCTCTTATCTTAAAATGGAGGTACCAGTATATGTGGTATCTTGTAAAAGTTTGTTTTCTGATATGCAAAGGCATAAATGACAGTTTGAAGATGGGTGTGAGGTTCAAGGTGGGTTGCAGGCCACCTGTGGTTTCGTATTTTTATAAACTTCACTGTAAACCAGATAACGAAAGGGCCCATAATCCCTGGCCTATAGACTGCACATGACTCTCTGGGTGGAAGGAAGTAGCAGTTTGCAAATATATACCAGGTGCTCACTACACTTGCTCCTGGTGCCCCCACAGGGTACAGAGAGGAAGCTCTGATTTTTCTTTCTCTTCTCATAAGGATATTAATCTCTCTCTCTCTCTCTCTCTCTCTCTCTCTCTCTCTCTCTCTCTCGATAAGGCTCAGGCTACCCCAGAATTCACTATATCACCTAGGCTGACTTTGAGCTTGAGATACTCCTTCTGCACCTGCTTCTCAAGTGATGGGATCTGATGTAAGAGCAGGCCAGTCACCGATGCCATCTTGAAGCTCTGCCCTCAGGACTGAATTACACTCCAAAGTCCCCACTTCAAATGCCATAACACTGGACATGAAGATGTCAAGGTCTGACTTTCCAGGGAGCCACAAACATGGAGCCCAAAAGAACTTCCCGCCACTCCATCCATGACGGTCCTGTTTCCCTTGGTCTGCAGGAATCGCCTCTTTATCTCTCCTTTTGCCACTAACAGACAATTTGTGAACAAACTACTACACAATCTACTCCATAGGCCGTAAACGTAACAGTCAACTTCCTGTTCTGCCCAGAAGACTAAGCCTCTTTCCAGTCCATTTCTGTCAGAGAGGTCTCCTTCCTCCTCCTCAGTCTGAGCCTCCCCGTGTTCAGAACTGTGCCTCTTCAACCTCAACATAAACTCCACATGCTCTCTTGACTACAACTGGCTAGCCTCACATAAGCACAGCAGTATGCCACTACCCCATTAACCTCACACACCAACCACTTGTCCCAGGCCCCCCTTTCCTGCCACAAACCTGGATTCACCTGTCCTTCATCATCCGTATTGAGAGAGAGTATCTATCCCTACCACTGGCCCGGAAGTCTTCATTTGTTCCATGTTCTTCCTTTATCCTAATCTGGCCTTCATCTCCACCTTTGACTCAAACTGCTCTTGCTAAGGTCACAGGTGAGCTCAGTTGCTGTGTCTAACAGTCCTCGCCTGAGTCCTGGTGCTGCTGGCCTCCCTTCTGCTAGCACTCTTCTATTTCCCCATGTCTGTGACATGTCTCTCTGGCTTTGCTTCTATCTCCCAGGCCATTCTTTTTCAAGTTCCTTCGTTCAGGCTTCGTCTCTGGCCACCTCTCAAATATTTCAGAGATCTACCTTCCATAAGTACATATGCCTAGTCAAATCTGGATTTCCAAAACCACCTATATGGCTGCCAGTACACATTCCTCCTTTGATGCCCCACAGCCAGCTATGCTGGACTTGTCAAGTCCAGTAAAAACTTAATCACCATTTTCTTCAAAATCAAGCCCCTGTTTATAACAAAGAATGATATCATCTGCCCCGATGCCTGGTTTCAAAATGTGAAAATCATTCCTGACTATGTTGGCCTCCCTGGCCACTGAACTCCAGCTGTTACTGTTCACCCTAACAACTGTTGAACACTCTCTTTCTTCAATTTCTTCAATTTAAAATTTTCTTGCTCTTCCCTAGCTCTCACCTCCTTTTTGGTCATACTGCAACCTTACCACACATATCTTAAACATCAACACAGTCAACAAATGACAGCTGAAATTGTAACCATGGTACCCTATCTATGAGATAAATTGTGAATTTTGGGCTGGTAAGATGGCCCAGTGGGTAAAGGGGATTGCTGCCCAAATGGCCTGTGTTTGATCCACTGACATGGTGGAAAGAGCGAGCCCGCCCTCCCTCCCTCCCTCCCTCCCTCCCTCCCTCCCTCCCTCCCTCCCTCCTTCCCTCTCTCCCTCCCATTTTCCTTTGACCTCTACACAAGTCCAAAGGCACAGGCACACACAAATAAGTAAGCGCTATTTTTTAAATGTAAAGTTCAAAACATGGTCAGGGCTAAGATGCCACATTCTGGTGTGCCCAGCCTCATCTCTTGGTATGGTTCCCCACACAGCCTTCCAGGTCATCCCAGGCTGGAGTTCCTAACGCTCATACGTAACTGCCCCCAGATGTCTAAGCACATTCACTGAGCATCCTTCCTCAAAACATTGTTCTACCTTCACATCCCCTAATGGGTCATTGGAAAATCAGTCTGGACAATTTCATCTGGAAGCCCCGCAGAAGGGAGCCATCTTGTGGCTGGCTCCACCCCACAACTTCGGTTAGGATTACCTGTCTGCTGTAGGCTTTCCCAGGCTCAGCGACCTGCACACCAGGAAGAGCTTCAGCTCCAGGGGGACAGGAACTGGACAGTATAATATATTTTTACTTGACCACCATCACAGTACCTGCTTCACAGAACATGCACTCAACATCTTTAACAGAGTTTTCCAAGGTCTGGGACTAAGTTTTATCGTTGGTAAGAAAATTTGTATTGAGCACATCTGATTCATTTTATGCTCTCTTTCTGACTACCATTGTGGGCACGTGTATCACTGATCCCAAGGAGATACGATGTCATCTGAGCAAGCAAACAGGACAAGGAGGTACTCAGTCAGCTGTATTACAGGGAGATAGAAAGAATCCAAGGCGATGCTTCAAAATTGCTCAATAAGACAGTATATGGGGGCACTGAAACCTTCCTAATATCTGATTAAAATGTCATTTTAAAAGGTATCTTTTAACTGGGGATGCTGGTTTGTGTATATGAAACAACAATGCCTAGTAAGACTCACTTTGCAATGGCAAGCATATACAATACAAATTATACTGAAACTTCATTGCTAGTCTATTTTTCTTTAAACCTTTCCTTACATCAGAAGATGTCTGATGGGAGCCTATCTGTGATAAGACAATGTGAATCTTATCTCCAACACACGACTGTCATAAAGCCCTTTGGGAAAGGTTGTAGCCTTTACACATGGGAGGTGAACACTTACCTCTTCTAACTAATTCACAGTTTAGATCCAGATTAGCCGTGGTTCTGAGTTCATTGATTCTACTTTTGGAGGTCAAGTTTGGTTCGTATTAATCAAAAAAATTAGAACCAACAACCTGGAATGACTGGAGTTCAGCCTGAGGAGTCAGTCTTCCCTGAAGCTTGTCTCCACAGTTCTATGGTATTCTTGGGGGAATATCTTCACATGCTGCCCCTAAACCAGAACAATCGGTTTCCATTCTTTCTCCACCTGAAGACACACAGTTGAATAGACAATCCTCCACTGACTGCTCTTATACATGGCTTTATACAAATGGTTCTGCATTGGGAATAGACTCTAGTTGTCAAATTCTGAAAATGTGCCAAGTAGGATGTGAATAACTACAGATTAATAATAATAATAATAATAATAATAATAATAATAATAATAATAAAAAGAGGCCCTGCAGGCCAGTGCAGAGAGCCTGAGAGTATTTCTCTACCATAATAATAAGCAAGGAATCTTCTCTTTCAGGCTTTCTGACTTCCAAATTTAATATTTTTTTTACACTTGAAAAAGTTAACTTTCCAGGAAATTCAAAGAAGAGTCTGAAAGCAGTATTAGTATCAGCTCCTTCATCCTCCTGTGATGGTAGCTGTCAATCTGCCTTCCCTAAGAGCAGAACCTATAACAGGCCTTCCAGAAAGATCACAAGATACAAGAAGGAGGGAGACAAGAGATGGGATCAGAGAAAGAAGAAAGGCCAACAAAGGGTGTACCACTGCTTACAAAAGCATGCAAGTGGGCTTGATGCCACAAAAACTTCCAAGTAACAAAACCTTCCCTCAAAGGACAACAGGCTGATGCACTTAACCATCAACACTCCTGCCCCACTGGCAGAGAGGAAGTGACCAGTCCTATCTGAGGACAGGCTTGGCTCAAGTAAGCTCCTCTGACTTCAAGGGAGAAGCCTGAGTTCTAAGACAGAAAGGAAGCAGGCTGCACATGGAGGAACTGTCTACCTCAGCTAAGCTGCAGTTCAAGTGAGCCAAGAGGCAGGATGCATGAAGCCTCAAGAGGCAGCTTTACCTCAGGATAAGATTCTCTTAACTTACCTATTTTTGTATGTTATATGCATGTATGCACACACGTACAAGCATGTGGCCATCAGGATGTCTCCTTCTATTACTTTCTATCTTATTTTTTTGAAATGAGGTCTCTTTCTGAACCAGAAACTCAATATCTCAGCAAGTGTGGCTGGACAGGGAGCCCCTGAAGCCTGCCTATCCATGCCTCTTCCCAGTAATGTGATTAGAGGTGGGTACTACCATGCCTGGCTATGTGTGAGCCAAAAAATCCAAATTCAAGTCTTCATGCTTAGCCAGAAAGCAGTTTATTCACTGAACCACTTCCTCAGCCCTGAAATAAGACTGTACATGCTAATGGGTGAGGGAGTGAGTATCTTGAGACAGTCTCATGTAGCCCAGGCAGTCCTGAGAACGACCCAGAACTCCTGCCCCTTGGGCTACAGTTTCCAGGTTGGTAGGATTACATGCGTGAGCCATCACCTTGCTACATTCATAATTTTTTAAAAGTGCTTTTCTCTTCTATTTTTCTCATTTCCTAGGGATGAGACAATAAATGTACATTTGCTCCTTGTTTTATTAGTTTTTCTTTTGAGAATTAAGAGTGCAACATAAAAGCAATTACAGACTTGAGGGACTGTTAGCAAAAATGATGACAAGAAAACAAATGCAACAAACACTGGCCGGAACTCTTGCCAGGGTGAGTTCCCCAGTGAGGTCCTCAGGGAAGCTCTGACTTCTCAGTACAAAGTTCCTGGTCTCTCCAGAGACAACATGGCTGATTCTCAGGCCATAATAACAATGGTTCTTGGGTCTGTTCAAATGCAAGAAAGCCCCTCAAGGAAGCCATATCCTGCCCAAAGGTCAAGTACAAAATGCAATGCTTACTATCATTTCTTACCTTAATCTAGGGGACTCATTTAGTCATCCTAGGAGATGCTGACACCCTCAGCACTTACCAATGTGAACTGAACATAGAGAACCCTTTGATTGACTTTCATTTCTCCAAGTTGTGTCACTAAAGAGAACTTGAAAAGATTCCACCTCCTAGATGTTTTTGTAAGCTATGCACACAGCAAACCTCAGTTCTATGAACTGTCAAAATGACACCTTCATCAGCTTCCAAATTCAGTAGTCACCACCTCGAGCCCACTGGCAGGGTTGAGTGAGGGATCTCACAAGGTTCTCAACTCTGGTACATTCTTCGGGAAGTGTGAGAAGGCAGGACAAGATTGCAGCTCGAATAAGGTCAGGTTCAGAGTCTCAGCAAGTTTTTACAAGTTTCCTCTTATTCAGAAACATAGTTTTGGTGCATACCTATATCCAGAAGCACTCTTAGAGACAAAATAATTTGTAGATCTTATTTAGGTTTGACTCAGAAAACCCACTTATATGCTTAGAGACAATAATTGGACCTTTGGGCCCAGGAGAAATGGCCCTCACAGGAGGAGAGGAAAGTTGAGTCAAACTAGAGAGCTGGTAGGGAAAAGGGGGTACAGCACAAATGGACCAACATTTAGGTGAAAAATATGCAGGCCAAGAAGACAGACTACAAGAGGGACAAAGGAATGAGTCAGACAAAAATAGATGCTCTAGAAGGTACCTCTTCCTCTCCCTCCCCCTCCCTTCCCCCTTCTACTCCCTCTTCCCCCGCTCTCCCTACCCATGCATGCATGCATGCATGCACGCACACAAATGCACACAAGTCAGAAGGTAGGAGTCATTTTTATAGCCACAATAAGTTGATAAATCTAAAGGGAAATATCTGAACACAAACAGGCTAGTAAGCCAACCAACCTAATGGTATAGATTATACTTCTTCCTGTCATCTGGAAAGGGGCCCCTGCTCCACAGGAGACCTCATGGGGTCTTCATACAGACTAGCAAATAAGATATTCAAGCCTGGTTCCTCCCAGCTTGCAAATCCTTAGGGTGTTTGTGCCCAAGAGCAAAACCAGAAAGCAGACATAGACTTGAAGCCCACATGCTGATCACACAAGGGATTCAATAGATTTGCAGAAACTGGCTGTAATGTTTTCCAAAGTTTATACTCAACAAAACACATTCTAAAGTACTGCTGGCCCTCCAAGTTGGCAAGCACGAGTGCCAAGAGGTTGGCAAGCATTAAGTGCCAAGGTAGCTGCCAAAGTAACTCTCCCCTTAGACACACACCAGGAGTGTTCTTCAGTCCTTTGTGTAATAAAAGTTTTGGGTTTTCTTTAATGTGCTTTGAAAACTCTCTCAGGTTCTCAGGCCAAGGTCACTGTGAGGGCAGATGAGAAAACATCCCTCATGAACTATTTGAGTATAAGATCTGTGGCTGATAGCTATTCAGAGACATGCTTAACACAAGGAAAGGATAATACACTAGGCTTAACAAGTGTAAGCCCCCTCCAAGAAGGCCTTGAATTTATACGTGAACTGATGCGCAGACTAGTAGCATTACCAAGGCTACATCCTGGAAGAGTCTGGCATTGGAGCTATGCACACCACCCACCCAGGAGTGTTCATGAGAGCTATTGGTGGTTCCTGAGATGAGGAGAACTTGTCCTTGGACTGGTTTATTTAAATATTTGTGTCCCCAAGAAGCTACCAAATTATTGGAGAGCTGACCTGGTGAAGAAGGTCAAAGTCTGCAAAAGGGGCAGTTGCTTTTACTTACACAGTCAGAGCAGGTTGTTATTAAGGAAACTGTCTTTATTTTGTTGTGGAACATGTCTGTGTGTGTGTGCGCGCGCGCGCATGCGTGCGTGTGTGTATGCATGTATGCGTGTACATATATGTGTGTACATGTGCATGTGTGTGCATGTGTGTGCATGTGTGTATGTGCAAGTGTCTGTGCATATATATATGCATGCATGTGTTAGTGCATGTGTATGTGCATATGTGTGTATGTGTTCATGTGTGTGTGTGTGTGTGCACGTGTGTGGTATTTGGGTGGAATTTATGTGTGTGTCCATATAGGGAGGGCACACTTGCTCATAACGTCCCATGTGTAGACTATAGGTCAACATTGCATCTTTGTCTGTCATTCTCTGTCTTTTTTTTTTTTAATTGAGATTAGAATGACTTTTGTTTAAATGTTTTTAATTGAAATAGAATCAAATCACCTCCCCATCCCTTTCTTCTCTCCACCACCTCCGAAGTACCCTCCTGTGAACCCTCCCCATACCCTGACACTTTCAAGTTTTTTCAAGCCTTTTTTCTTGGATCATGTTTGTTTCACACACACACATATATAAATAACAGAATGTATATGTATATACATACACATACATGTAGCTATCACTTGCTGAGCCCATTTTTGTTGTTTGTGTATATATGATTTTAGAACTGATCACTTTGCATTGGATAACCAATAAGGGGGCTGATCCCTGAGAGAGGCTAATTCTCTCCCCAGTAGCCAATACTTGCCTGTAATTCCCTTGTCTAGGGATAGACTCTGCAAATATTTCCCCTTCCATATTAATACACCTACTGTTCTTTCTATCTTATTTTTTGAGACAGGGTCTCTCACTGAATTTGGAGCTCATAATTTTGGTAGTACTCATTTTTCCAGGGAGTCCAAGGATCTGCTTGTCAATGTGTCCCCATCCCCCAGTGCTGCCATGCCCTGCTTCTACACAGATGCTGGGGATCCAAACTCTGGCTATCATGCCTGTATACCACAAGGACTTACCCACTGAGCCATGTCCCCTGTAGTTACCTTTCTCTATATCCACTGACTCCTGCAACAGCAGCTTACCTGGGTTCAGGGAAGGCACTGCAATAACTGATACTAGCATGGAATTTAAAACTCTGTTTGCTTACATCTACACCACAGCCAGAGTAACTCAGTCCCAGCCTCCATTTCCTCTACACGTCTATTGGATTCTGCTCAAATATAGCAAATCAAGACTTAACTTCTCCCATGTGTTCATTTGGTTGGAAGTGTCAAGAACTTCATGCACTGTCCAGACAGCCAAAGATTAATGGAGGAAGAACTGGACAAGCCATTGTGTCTTGGAGAACTGAGGACCCAGAAGCCCTGAGTATTAATGCTGGGTCAGCCCATGACTTGCCAAGTGACCTTACATAATCCTCCTGGCTTTTCTCCTTTTTTTCCATCTGCAAACTGAAGAATGTTAGTAACTCGGAAATAAATAGCCCAGTGTCCAGTCTCTCCACACAAGTTTCCCCCTCCTTTCTGACCTTGGAGCTGAGCAAACTTGACATTCCTTTCCAACAATAAAGAATGTTTTTCTTGTTTCTTTTATTTCTTCTCTTTTGAATAGCAGTTTCCAGGACTGAAAAACTCCAAGGTTTTGGAGAGATGGAGTCATAGGAAACATCAGCACAGAAAGGCATGGAAGGAGAAAGAAGAACCCCAGTTCCCCCACTGACATCTGGTACTTGTTAGTAGTCTTGAAAAAAAAATCACGGAGCTAATCCCTGGAGGTGATTTGTACCAGTGACTGAATAAACAGACATCACAGGGTTTAAAGGCCAAGAGCTTCTTATTTTCTGTTTGTCTGTGTCTTGGTTAAGGTTCCTATTGCTGCAATGAAACACTACAACGTCTTGACTTTTTTTTAAATGTTTTTAATTGAAATAGAATCAAATAGGGACAAAAGCAACTTGAGGAGGAAAGGGTTTACTCAGCTTATACTTCCACACTGCTGTTCATCACTGAAGGAAGGCAGGACAGGAACTCAAACAGGACAGGAACCTGGAGGTGGGAGTTGACGCAGAACCCATGGAGGGATGTTGCTTACTGGTTTGCTCTGCATGGCTTGCTCAGTCTGCTCTCTTATAGAACCCAGAACCACCAGTCCAGAGATGGCCCCACCCACAATGGGCTTGGCTTTCCCTAACTGATCACTAATTAAGAAAAAGGCCTATAGCTTTGCTTACAGCCAGATCCTATGAAGGCATTTTCTTAATTGAAGCCCACTCCTCTCCAATCCTAGCTTGTGTCAAGTTGACATAAAACTAGACAGAACTGTCTGCCTGTCTGTTTATGACAGATTCTCACATACTCCAGGCTGGTTCTCTTGCCTCTACTTTGCAACTGCTGGGACTGCAGGCACGTGCCTCTAAGGGGTGCTTGCTTTTACTTAAACAGTTGGAGCATGTCCTTACTTCCTGAGGCTAATTTCACCATAAAAAATGAGTAAAGAAAATATGTACACCCTGTAGTGAGTTGAATGGTGCCTCCTACCTCCAATGAAACATGACTGTGTTCAAATCCCTGGAATCCCTAAATGTCACCTAATTTGGGGTATAAAACTTAACTAAAGCTAAAGATAATTAAAGTGAGGGTATTTTGGGTTAGGAATAGGTCAGAGTTGCAATACCAAGTGTCCTCATGAGAGAGGAGGGAAGATGAAGACTTGTAGAGATGATGGGATGCTGGAGGCTGGAGTGATGGAGACGCAAAACAGTGAGTGATGTCAACGGCCACCAGAAAATGAGTAGACTCTCCTCTGCCACTCTTAAAAGGAGATAACCCTACTCACAATTGGATTCCAAACTTATGGCCTTCTGAACTGCGGAAAAAAAATAACTGTTGTCTTACACTAATGAGTTAGTTCTGATTTGTTACAGCTGTGCAAGAAGTTCAAACACACAACCCACCCACTCACAATCAAATTCCTAAGTCAGCCCTTCCTACTACAACACTATCCTTCAGCTGGGGAACAGGGCAGTGGTAATGTGTTTAACATGCCCCACGCCCAGCAGCACCACCAGAGAAACCCCCACTCCTTTCCACTTACACAAGAGCCATCATTTGAGAAAACTGCTCAATATTTTTTAGCTTCATTAAGCTATCAGTTTGATGCATGCATACACACACACAAAAAAAACTTACTCAAATATCCACATATCTGCATCTTAACTGCCACATATGAACTTGGCAAGAGTTCCTTAACTACCTTATTTATAAAACAGGGACCACAGTGTCATTTTATTGTAGGGACTGCTATGGTTCAGCCCATACACCTGAGAATGAGGAAGAGTATACAGAAATCAACCATGCTTGTACCCTCTCTCTTGTTATTTCACACACACACACACACACACACACACACACACACACACACACATCACACAGGCAAAGAATATGTCCACCCAGAAGAATCAGTGACGGACATGGCTAAGAATCGACTGCCCAAGCCAAATGTGGATGATCGGCATGATGCTATGGTCAGCCCACATACTCATAGCTGGTCTCTTTCCTGATTTCAGCTCCAATCTGTGGGATCCTCAAATATATAAACCAGAAAGTAGACAGCCAGGCTTCTCCTTGGGTACTGAGCAAGCAGATAACCTATCCCTTCCCCTAAGTAGGAGGAACTCTGGAGTTCTCAAGCCTCACTTCTGTAGAAATGCAAAGGTACTACCTGCTTCTGTCTACCACCTAATGCGAATGCCAATGATTCCGACCCAAAGCCTAGCACAGTTTTATTCTAGCTTTAGCCTGGGGACAAATGCTGCCATAAGAGGCTTAGTAAATGAAACAGGGTGGGAACTGAGTGTCTTTTAATTAGTAACCCTGATAATCCCTCAGCGGCCAACAACAGAGGTTATTGGTGTGGAGTGTCTCCTCTAGGTTTCCCAGCTTCGTGGTCTCCTTGGGCAGCTCACGTTGGCTTTGGGGCAGGGGAGTGGGGGGTGTGTGTGTGGGGGAGAATGAGGGCAGGGCATCTGTTCTCCTAATCTAAGTCTTCTTTTATTTAAATTTATTATATGTCTATGAGCACACTGTCACTGTCTTCAGACACACCAGAAGAGGGCCTCAGGTCCCATTACAGATGGTTGTGAGCCACCATGTGGTTGCTGGGAATTGAACTCAGGACCTCTGGAAGAGCAATTGGTGGTGCTCTTAACCGCTGAACCATCTCCCAGCCCCCTAGTTTCACCTTCTGATGTCTTTCAGAAATGCACCAAAATTTTCTGTCCTTTAAGTGTACCTTTATTATTGCCAGTTCTGTTATGGACCCCACACTTTATATCTCTGGGGAAGAATCGCTGCAATGAGTTTGTGGAATGAGAGCGACACCTTTCCTCTAGTCTCTCGATTTGTCAGCACGACTATATTAACTATGCACTAGTCAACACCACAAACCCCTCCAGGCCACTCTTCTCTCTACACTTCTATTCTGGTTTCCCTGGACTGAAATGGATGGGGTTGGGGTAGGTGTGAAATTTCTCCATGCTCCTTGGTAGTTCTGATGCACAGCAAGAGCTGAGAGCCACAGTGTTCAACTCACTCTTGTGTAATTAAACATGGCTTGTACAGTACAAATAAACCATTAGCAGCCACTTGGTTTTGTTTGTTCTGTCCAGGCTATGCCACTCTAAAAGTTAAATGAAAATTACTAACAAACTCCAGGACATAACTAGTGTTTCATTATACTATACTACTTTGTGTATACTTTGTTGAAAAAAACTCAGCAGGGAGTGTCTAGCTAGGAGTCTGCTCCCACTTCTGTTTCTTCCTAGGTACCCTCTACAGTAACACTTCCCGCCTTCTCTGTCAAGAGTGCTAAGTTAAGGAGTTTGCAAGTATTTTTTAAAAACCTTGTTGACTGAAAGAGGAAGCAAGGGCTATACCAACCAATGTATCAATGCAGTGTAGACTTCACTAGTAGCGTTTTAACAAAGGCATTACCTTCTTCCTTGGCCATTCCCACATTCTGTCACATAATTGCATCTTCAACTATGCTCATTAACGCCAACAACTGGCCTTAACATTCTTTAGGGTTTCCCATCGGAATTGAAAGCAGAGACTGTATCCTATGTAACATTCTATCACCTGTGGATGTGTTTGTTTGTTGTTTGTTTTGAGACAGTATCTCATGTAGCCCAGGCTGACAGCTAATGCCCTACAAAGCTGAAGCTGCCTCCAATTTGTAATTCTTCCGCCTCTACCTCCCAAATGCTAGCATGACAGTGCTTTGGGTCTTTTCTGGCAATATCATTCGTTACCATACATACCCATACCTATATGTTCAGACCTGCCATCCTCTGACACAATGGACACAGAGTTCAGGGAAGAGTGGTGGGAAATGTGAAAGCTATGGCTTTAGATTGTCTGATCCCAATTAGCAGAGTGGCCTTACACAAGTGATTTAACCAGTCTGCATCTAGGGGCCTCTTAATTAAGCTGTTGTGGAGATCGGTGGGTCAGAGTCTCTGGGAGACTGGGAACAGAAACCAGAGCATATTACTCCATAAATGTGCTCTCCTATTGCCCTGGTTGTCAGTCATCATTGTTACAGATGCATCCAAACACACAAGCTCTGCACGTCTGGACTTGACAGCCCTAGCCTTTTTACTTCTCTTCCACCAAGGCCTTGCCTTCTCAGTTGCTCTATACAATCTGAATGTCAGTAATAGCCCTGTTCTCAGTTATGAGTGGATAAGTGTATTAAGGATATAGCAAGAGAAGTAAGCGGAGAGAAGTAACAAACTGCTCAAAACAAGCAGAGAGAACTGAAGTAGCCCATTTAAGAACGCAATCAATAGATAACAGCATCAAAACAAGGGCTTACAAACATCCAGCAAAAATCAGCTGGAGAAGCTAAGGCAGTCAGCTGGGATTCCTGATTAAGCTTTCTCTTCATGGATGAGCTGCCCATGGCTGAAGTGTGTGCTTCCCACTCCCACCATGGGCATTTTATATTATGGGATAACACACTATAGCTGGAAATAGCTTACCTTCCATCTGTTCTCAAGGATGCAGTGTTTTTAATACTCTTAGTTGTTTTTGTTCTTAAAGTTAGGGGACCAGTCCATCCCAGGACAAAGGATCTTGAAGAACACTTGAAATCAACATGCTGGAGTCTGAGAGAGGAAGCCTCTTCCATCCCAGAGTCTGCTCTCAATAAGCTTAAATGGGACACAACAATTAAAACCACTACAGTGTGCATCATTCTTAATATTACTGTTGCCCTGGTCGCCTCACCCGGTGATCTCCCTGTCCACCTCCCCATTCCACTCAGCCACCTAGTCTCAGCAGTGGTACTCTGCATCCCTTTCTGCCCCTCAGCAGTGGTCTAGAGACCGCGGAGGTGAGTAGGAATACCTCCCATGAGGTCCAGGCCCAGGATGAACAGAAATACACAGGTCCTGTCCCAGCACCAACACAGCTATCCACAGTGACTGAGCCAGTGGCTCTTCGTGGGCTTGCAGTTTCTCATCTGCAGATGTTACTGAAGAATACCTAAGGCTTCTTCATGCTTGATGAGCCCCAAGTATTATTCTAAGCATTTCACTGAATCGTCTCCACAACATACCTCGTAAGCACCAGTAGAACTTGCATTTTACACATTACTGGCTGACCTGCCAAAGGTTAGAGTAATTAACAGCACTCTCGACCCAAGCCCAGGAGGCTGTATTCAGAGCACGGCCTACATCACCACTGTGGCCAGCCTCCGAATAGACCTTGCCTGGCCCAGGAAGCCTTGAGGAGGGAGGTAGAAGGAGATAGTAGTGTTAGCAAATGTGGGGGTTACAATTTGTGCCCCAAGCCAGCTCTGACCACTGACATCAAGGTGCCAATAAAAAGAGCCAACTTAAAAGTAGAAAGCAGGGGGGAAAAAAAAGATTTATTCAATGTGGCCACACTGGAAAAAGGAACAAAGTGATCCAGTGACCCCCCCAAGTCCTTCTTTGTCTTCAGGACTTCAGTGATATCAAAATTTGAACATGGACCAAGGATATGTACAGCTAACCAGTCCTGGGCAAGGTGTGGTCCTATCATACACTTCAGTCTCATCCTGTAAGACGGTCTGAAAAGTTGTTCGAGTTATGTGAATCTCTTCCCAGAAGACAAGTCCCCACTACGGGTTAGCACTCTTTCCTTCTCCCGGTGTGAAATTCCAGGGGAAATTCCCATTTCTTTGGTGTCCTCTGTTTCAACCATCTGATGGTCAGACTAAGACCCAAGAGTATCTCTGTCAAACCAGTTGCAATACCAGTAAGAAGGAACTCAAGGTCCAGATCCCCAAATCCTGCCCTCCGGAGTTCACGCTCAAGCTGGCGAGCTGAGGCATGAGCAAAAGCCCCATTAATTAAGGTAGAGTCCATCTAGGTTTAAAACCATGAATCCTGGAGTAAGAAGTGCTCTGAGAGAACGCAGTTTCCAGCAGGCTGGGATGCAAACAAGGAAGAGTAAGCAAGGCAGCAGTGGGTGGGCTCGGATCCCAGAAAGGATGACAAAAATACCAGAGAAACATATGAGGTTTAATTGTCTTAGAAAATGTTGTTTCTAGCCAAGTACAGTAGTACAGGCCCATAGTCTCAGCTCCACAGGAGGCAAAGGCAGTAGGATTCTTTGTTTTCCGTGAGTTCAAGGCTACCCTAGTAACATACTGAGATCAAAGGACGGCAATGGCTAAGCCTTGTGGCTCTGCATAACAGGTGCTATTCCAAAGACAGAAAGGGCAATGAGAGAGTGTGAAAGACCTGAAAAAGCTCATGATCCCCAAAACTTTCACACACAGTGCAAGGCCTCAAGAGAAGCTGCATGCCACCCTTCAGTGGCTTTGGAAAGGCCTGATGTAGGCAGATCAATGTTGCAAATCCAAGCACCACACACCTTGCTAAACCCAGTGCCAGCAGTAGCTGGCTGGCATGATAACAGCGTTTTTTTTTTTTTTTTTGAAGTCGCAAGATGTCTGGTTTTCTCTCCCCTTTTTCTGCTTGCTTTAAACATTTATGTTGGTACTCCTTCAATGAATTAGGGATATACTTTTTTAAGGATTTTTTTTAAGTGCCACACACATCATATGGCAATGACACCAATAGGAGATATATTGCTGAGCTTTTTGACTGCACATACATCGGTGCTGAGGTAGTAGAGAGGCCATGCCCTAGTGTCTGCATGGAAAGATCCCAAAGGTGCTTCCTCCAAGCAAAGTGCTTATTAATGGAATCTATTAATTTTAGTTAAATTATTAATTTTAGAATTCATCTGAGGTCAAATATGGAATATATCCTACTAGAATATTATCACGTTGGCCAAGTTATTTAACCCCTAGGTGCTGGGTCTTGGTGCACTCATCTTCCCACCTTCCATTAAACACATAGGAACAAAGCGATCCAGCAAACCCCCCCAAGTCCATCTTTGTCTTCAGGCCCTCCATGAGAGCAAAGTTTAAACCAAGGATATGCACATCTAAACAGCCCTGGTCAAGGCATGGTCCTGTCAAATGTCAGCTCATCACTGTCTGGGCTTCAGTCTCATCCTGTAAGATGGTCTGAAAACATGTTAGAGCTGTGTGAACTCTCTTCCCGGGAGACAAGTCTCTGCTCTGGACTGGTATCCTCTCTTTCTCCCAGTATGAGATTCCTGGGGAAATGCACATTTCTTTGGGGTCTCTTGTTATGGGATCCCATAAGTTAATACATGGCTCAAATGTGTAGTAGGAACTTATCATTGTTGCTATTATTTTTATATTATTATCATTATGGTGTGAGAGACAGAGATGCCCACTCTCATTCTGTAGTCCAGCCTACTCTGAAACTCCCTATTTAGTTCAGACTGGCTTCGAACTCACAGCAATCTTCCTGTCTCAATGCCCTGAGTGTTGAAGTTTACAGGAGGGTGTTAGCACCCATAGCATGAAGATAAATTCTGGTTCCCTTCTATGTGGTGTTGGTGATGACTGGGGACGCAGATGGAAGTAATTTTGATTCCCTCCAGTGAGGAGAGGTAGTGACTGATGTTAGCCGTGTTCCCACTTGAGACAGCTTAGTCTTTGCATTTCATGGATTAATGCGAAGCCTCTGAATTAATAACACAAAGGAAAGCTTCAACTGTGTGGTTCCAAATGTGTTCTGTCAGGCTAGTGAGATGGCTCACGGAGTAAAGGCACTTGCTGCAGGGACCAACATGGGAGAAGGAGAAAAGAGACGCCTGCAAGCTTCTCTCTGACCTCCATATGCATGCTGTGCATGCATGTGCCCCACCCCCATACACACTCTAAAAATAAATAAATAAATAAATAAATAAATAAATAAATAAATAAATAACATGTAATTAAAAAATCTACTCTGGGAGCAAGAGCCATAGCATGGCAGTTAAGAACACTTGCTACTTGTGCAAAGGTCGCAACTTTGGTCCCCACTATCTATTGGGCTCCTTGCAGCCATTTTAACTCCAGCTAGAGGGAATCTGCTGCCCTCTGCTGCCCTCCATGCGTAGGTACACACAGAGACCCACACAGAGACACACATAGTTAAATAATACTTTTTTCTTCACATGTAGAGACACACGTAGTTAAACAATACATTTTTTTTTCAAATTCCTTCTGTCAACGAGGCAAAGCATGCCTTCTAGCTGATCACAAATCATTTCTCCACGGCTCTAGGGAGCGCGGCATCTCTGACTGACCTCTTCCTCCTCTGGCTGAAAGCCTTGCTCTGCACCCTTCTCCTGATTTTCCAGATTCTCACAAAGCTCTCCCCAGCTGTTCTCTCAGCCTTTCCAGCCCTGTCTTTCAGTCAGTTCCCAATTCTCCCTTCATACTTCGATGACCTCCTGTCTGAAAGCTAGGCGATGAGTTCCCACGGGTGCTCCAAGGTTTGCCAGTGCTCCCTCCTCCCGCCTCCCTGCCTACTTTTGTCTTACATATCACTGTTTTAAAGAGTCTTCTCTTCACTGTCAGCCTTAGGTGCACTGAGATAAAAAAAAAAAGTAATTTGTCACTGTATTGATTGTATTTAGATCTAAAGAATCCCCAACAGAAGAGAAAGCAGTTCCTGGAGATGGGAGAGAGGAAAGCCTTACTTGACTGATTCTCCTCGGTGGGCACTCTGTGGGCTTGTACATTGGATGACTCAGGCCTGAATCAGTGAGTTTCCTCTACTGAGGACACCATGAAGCTTCCCCTACCCTCTCCTTTCTTCTGAAAAAGCCGACAACACATGCCCACTGTTACCCTCTACTACCAAAAGGCGCAGGACCTGCTCCCCTCCCTCCCCAGATGCTCCTTGCTTTCTCACACAATTTCCAAGGCCCGCTGCTCATGTGCATCAGCTGAGCATAGATTTGCTGCATTCCGGCAAGTGCTGGTAGTAAGGGCCTAACTATAGCACTAGTGCAATCCATAAGTGCACTTAAATAGGAAGCTGCCCTTTCCTACCCCCACTCCCGTCCCTCCTCCCTCCTCCTACACCCCCACCCTCACCCCCACCTACACCAAAGCTCCCATGGTCAATCCTGTTCTCCCCTCATGCCTTCAGCAGCTCCTGTAGTTAGTGCAGAAACTGACTTAAAGAAATGACAGTTCCCATTGTCTTTTTAAAAAATTTTTAAAACCCACAAACCGAGTGGGGTCAGAAGAGCAAACCATCAGCTAAATCAAGGGGTGGGAAGAAGACAGGCCACTCTGGTAGCTGGTCAGGGTGACACTTTCCAACAGGAAGCCATAAATGATCAAGCTATTGCTCCACTGTCTTCAAGCTAGAGGGAGAATTGCCCAGTCCCTTGCTTCCCCGCCACATTGAAGAAACATTGGGTGGTGACATCTAGTGGCTCTGGTTTAAATTACTCTTGTACGGTGCCATGGAGAAACAGAAAAGCAGCAGCTCTCAGAAAGCTGGAGTCAATTAACAGTACAAGTGCACCAGCCACTTCACCATGGGTTTCTGCAGTGCTCATCCTGGCCGCTCTGCCCCGCGGCAAACAGAGGTAACGACCGTGAATGGGCTGTTAGAGGCCATGGCAGAGTGCTCAGTACAGTGCCTGCCATCAGGATTTACCCCACCCATCCTCGCTGTATTACAAACTTAATAGTTACCATACTTTGTGAAACTGCACTCATTCCTACCCTACTGATACAACCAAGGAGGCATGCATCATGAGTCTTATGGTCTTGCATGCCCGTGACACAGACCTCGCGCCATCAGGGATCTGAAGATCTCCCAACTTGCACTATTACCCAAACCTACCGGTGGCCTAATTCATTGAGATCTTGGTTGAATGGGACATGCTCTCCTCAATTTACAACAGTCCCATGGGCCCTGTCCCACTGCTTTAAACTACTCCCATGTATGTTGACTGCTGACCACTGAGGACACTGCTGTAACCTTAAACATGCATATAAAGACCAGAGGTCAGTCTTGGTGTGGTTTCTCAGGAGCTGGACAGCTTGGTTTTTGAGACAGAGTCTCTTATTTGGCCTGGAGCCCACCAACCAGACTAGGCTGGCTGACCAAGGAACTCAGGGTCCTGTCTGCCTCTACCTCCCGAACGCTGGGGTTACAGCGACATGCCACCATGCCTGGCTTTTTCATTTTGGGTCTGAAGATCTAACTCAGATCTTGATGAATTAGTAGCAAGTACTTCACTGACTAAAACAGCCCTCCACACCCATTCTGTGACCCTTCTTGATCCTGTCATCTGGACAGCAAGACTGACAAGTGCCTGCCTTGAAGCACTGTTAAAGTTTGTAACTATGTTGTGTGTGTCACGTGACCTATGTTCCGTGACTGAACTTCTACTGATGTCGTTCATCTTTCTCCTGACAACTCTAACACCTAGTATACATTTTATATGCCTTTTTAAGTAATTTTTGTTTTATGTACATTGTTTTGTCTGCATGTGTGTCTGTGTTAGTCACTATCAGATCCCCTGCAACTGGAGTTACAGTTGTGAGCTGCCATGTGGTTGCTGGGAGTTGAACCTGAGACCTCTGGAAGAACAGCCAGTGCTCTTAACCACTCAGCCATCTCTGCAGCCCCCACGTGTGTCTTTTTAAAGCATGTTTTCAATTGTGGTAGAATACATACACCACAAATATTGCTACTTTGACAATTTTTTAAATGTGCAGTTCAGTGATATCAACAACATGCACGTTTTTTGTGCAACTTTCATTGCTATCCGTCTCCAAAATCTTCTCATCATGCAAACTGAAACCGTACTACACATCCAACACCAACTCCCCATTCCCTCCTCCCCGAGACAACTGCAACCGCCATTTTATTTTCTGTCTTTGCATTTGATGCCTTGTATGTGCCGAATCCTACAAGACTAATTCTTTTGTGACTTGATTATTTCTCCTGGAGTGTCTCAGAGGTCATACATGGTAGCATGTGTCAAAACCTTAAGGCTGCACAGTAGCTTATGGTGTGTATGCTTTGTGTTTTCTGTGCCTATTCATCTGTGAGTGGATGCTCTGAGAACTTCTCTCCCCTCTGGCTTACACGCCTGCTATGCTGCGGTGAACATCAGCACACGTCTGCTCTACGTCCTGCTTCTAAGTCTTTCCACTATACAGCTAGAAGTAAGTTTGTGGGCTCATGCTCTGCTCATTTTGTTGTTGTTGTTGATGATGATGAAGATGACAGTGATGATGAAGAAGATGATGAAGATGATGATGAAGATGATGATGAAGAAGATGAAGATGCTGTTGTTGTTTTGAAGCAGTCTCTCTAGGTCACACAAACTAGTCTCCTGGGCTCAAGCAATCATCCAGCGCCAACATCCTGAGTAACTGCGTCTGCAAGTACATACCTGCTGTTCAACTTTATTTATTTGTTTGTTTGTTTATTTTAAGGAACTTGTGTTCAGTATTTTAAGAGGAAAAATATGTTCAAGTTTTCCAGAAGTTCCTATGGCCTATGCCTTTTTACCTTTCATTTTTTGTTTTTTGGGGTTTTTTTTTAGATTTTTTATTTATTTATTTTACATATATGAATATACTGTCCCTGTCTTCAGACACACCAGAAGAGGGCATCAGATCCCATTACAGATGGTTGTGAGCCACCATGAGATTGCTAGGAATTGAACTCAGGACCTCTAGAAGAGCAGTGAGTGCTCCTAACTGCTAAGCCATCTCTCCAGCCCCTTACCTTTCCTTATTTAAAAGATGTACTTATTTTAATTTTGTGTTTGAATGTTCTCTGCCTGCATGTATTAAATATATCATGTAGGTACCATGCAGGTGCTGGGAACCTAACCTAGGTCCTCTACAAGAACAGCAAGTCCTCTTATTCCGATCCATCTCTCTAGGACCTACCATTGCCTTTCTCCCACTCATGTATAAAAGCCTCAATTTCTCCACACCCTTGCCGACTCTTGTTGTTCTCTTAATAATAGGCTGATAGACAAGACACAGTTGCATGTGCTCTCTTGATCTGACGCTCTGAACTTTATTTCTCCTCTGTTTTGTTCTCTTGTTTCTTAAGAGTTGCAAACATCTTGATGGCAGACATGCAGCTTCCCCATGCTTCCCCAGGCTCTTACTCTTCCCTCATGAGGAGCCCTGCCTAAGTGGAGGGAGGGTCTGCATCCTAAGGGCGAAGAGGGGCAGTATGGCTGTACCTGGAGGCTTGTTAAAACCACAAAACTCTGCCCCTGCTGTCAAAGTTCCAAACAAGTGTGCATTTTTAACAAGATCCCCAGGGGATCTTCAAACACTGTGAAGGGCAAAGAGGCTTGGCATGAGACAGGGAAGGCAATGGACTGTGGCTCCTTCGTCAGGTTAAGCTACTTCATCCCTAAGTCCTCTGTGTTTGTTGATGGAAAGATTCATGAGGGAGTTGGATGTCCCTATGAATATCACCATCCTGCACTTCTCTGAGTCAAGAAAGGACACCTCTTAAAAACTAGCTCAAAGCGGGTGAAAAATAGGCCAGAGAAAACTGTCACATCCAAAAGTAGCAGAGTAGATGTAACAACTACATATCATGTGGCATCCTGGATGTGACCTTAGGACCAAAGGGGGTTGGGGGGAGGGGGAGACCAGGCTAAAGCTAAGGAAATCTGAATGAAGCAAAGTAATTCATCAATACTGCCAGTCCATTAGCAAATGTGCCAGACTACAGTCAGATGATAATGGGGCAGAAATATACGCCCTCCCACGATATTCCCAGAAACCCTTGGCGATGACTACATGACCGTTCTGTATTTCTAAAACTACTCAAAAAATAAAATTGATCGGGGGGTAGGGAGGAGAGAATAGACAGAGAAAGCATCAAGATCCTTGTCTGCAGATATGCACACAGCAGCATCTGTGCTAGAGCAATGACCTGCTCTAGAATACGCTTGAACAGCTACAGACCTGGGTTTTCAAGACAACACAGGAAGACACAGAGACTGGATACCTTCAGTCTGCAGTCACCTCAGTCTCCCTTTGCAGACATCTGATACCTAACTGTACGGGTCTTTTCCTTTTCCAGTGGTGAGAGCCACCTGCTCAAAATCATCAAGGAAAAAGACAAGTGCAAGAAAAAGTGCGGTGGCCTGAACTATAATATGGACACTGGTAGGCAGAAGCAGGAGGGTCTTGAGTTCAAGGCCAGACTGAGCTATATAACACGACTCTGTGTCAAAAGTAACTTAAATAATTAATTGATTGAATGCTGGAGAACACAGCACACTTTAAGAAATATCCAAGTGGTATCTCTGTATCTAGGGTTGAAAAAAAAAATATATATATATATATCAACTCAAACTTTAAATTATATCAAGTGTTAAAGCATTGAGGGGCTGGAGAAATGACTAAGCAGTTAAGTGTGTGCACTGCCCTTGCAGAATTCCAGTCTCTGTGCTCACACTGGATGGCTCATGACCGCCTGTGGCTTCAGCTCCGGGATGACTCAATGCCCCTGGCCTCTGAAGGAAGGCACCTGTATTCACACATGTGCACATACCCCCACACACACAGATACACATATACAACTTACGATAATAAAAATAAATCTAAACTATGAGAAAGTAGGAGCAACCAATGTACAGTGTCAAAAAATGTAGGTTTTCCTGATCAACTATTGCATTCAGTCACTAACTTACGATGAGCGCATTAGCTTTGAGTTCTTTTTCTCAGTTAGATTCACAAATAGTCTTTACTGGCTGCATTGCATTTTATCTGGAACCATTAAATTAAGCTGTGTTAAACACGTCTTCTTTTTACCATATTTTAGACACTATGCCACTTAGATTCCATGTTCTGTGGCATTCCACGCAGCAGATCAAGCCTGTGAGGCTATTCTCCCATTGAGATACTTATTACACACTTTTAACAGGATGCAACTGGCAGGTTTAACGATCCAGACTATGGGAAGATTTTAGGACTCAAGCTCATTTCAAATTCAGTGGCGCAGAAATAGTGGAGCTACCAAAAGTGACAATGTGATATTATCCTCAATAAAGTAGAAGAATGTTTACAAAGGTGTGGCAAACACATAGAGAACAGATGCTATGGCCCATGCTGATTTTAGTATGAACCCTGGGATACCTTCAGTGTTCACATCACGAATGATTTGGGGAAGGTGGATAAACCTGAGACTTGGAGAATAAATGGCACATAGTCACCCTGCTAGCAAGTGCAGGGCTAGATTCTGAACACAAGAGCATCTCCTTCCATGGGAATCTCTGAAAGAATGACTATTGCCCAGCACTGTGATTGATGGGGTCAGAGATCCATGGAGTTACACATCATAGACAGGAGGCACATACACAGTGAGGTGGCTTGGACACACACACACACAAAATTAAATTAAATTAAAATAAAATAAAATAAAATAAAAATAAGAAATGGCTCAGTGGTTAACAGCCCTTCCTGATCTTCCAGAGGACCTGACTTCAGTTCCCAGCACCCACACTGGGCAGTTCACAATTGCCTGTAACTCCAGCTCCAGGGATCCAACGCCCTCTACTGGCCTCTTCAGGAACCTACACTCTTTAGCACATACCTGCACACAGATACACATATATAAACGTAATCTAAAATAAATTATTTTTTTAAGTAGGTATACAGAATTGATAATAAAAGAGAACAGTGCATGGCAAAGAATGTGTGGTTGGGAGATATCACTAAGTCCGTGTCTCCTCAGCAGCTGCCAGAATGGAACTGCTAGGGGTTACACAGTAGAAAAACTCCCAAGAAAAGGCCAGGAAGGCAAAAATCAATCACTAAAACATCACCAATGTGAAACCTTTTCCCCCAAACAAAGAAGACTTCTAGGAACCTCTTCAAGACACCCTTCCCAAGGCAGGACTGTAAGACTCACTATGCTTCACTTACAAGAGCCTGATCACTACACAGGACCCAGTCTCCTTGAGGCACTGTGAGCTGCTGCTGTGCTCCTGACCAGTGCCACCATCTACAGATTTCCCAGTTTGTCCCGATTATGGAAGGCTTCTCTGTCTCCACAATCAACAATCTCTTTCACTTCATCTCCACATCTCTTTTGGAGATAAGCTTCCTGCTTAAACAATTCAAGCCTTTCCTAAGTGATTGGGAAAGCATCAACACCTCCATGTGAGACACTGGAATATGGTAAGCACTGACCAGACCCTGTTGTATAGACAGAGAGCAGTGGATTCATCTAAGGCAGCAGGCAGTTCAGGAGCTTGGGTTTTCTCCTATGAAGGGGGCACACAAAGCAAAGGGTCCATGAACACGTTCATGTAGAATTAAGTCATGTGCCTGTCCTGTACCCCACAATCCACAGAGGTGCTTCATCTCTGGCATTACAAGATAAGCAACATGTCTAGGTGGCATGGACTGGGATCTTGGAAACAACTGTAGAGTGTACTGGAAATGCAAGACACCTTCATAAAAGAGGGATGGAGACTAGCCAGAGGACTTCCAGAATGTTCCCAGAGCATACTAGCCCCATGGGTGGTGTTCCCCCTGAGGCTTGTACCCTACAATGCACTCTGTTCCTTCCACTGCAGGGTAACTGATGTTCATTCAGATAAAACTCCGCCTGCCCCAGGAGGCTTTCCAGAGCCTCTGAGGACTGATTCACAATAAGGCTTCTCTTGTGCCTGGCTGTCCTCCTGTAATGACCTGTTCCATGTAACCGCGTCTACATTCCTGTTGTGTCTCACTGGGCTTAGACAAATAGACAAGCAGTAAAGAGAGTGAACAGGCTTCAAAAACATGCCCATGTCCAGCTCAAACATGCCACTGGACAGTACACCATGCCTCGGAAATGCCCTTGGTCCAGGGCAGACCTCTTCTGCAGCTCCCTTTGTACTGATAGTTTTGGTGCAATGCAAAAGTCATAGTTTCAAATCAATATAAGAAAACTACCATGTGAAAATGATCTTCTAGACCATTTTCATCTTGGGGGCTTTAATGGCTCAGAGAACTAATTATGAAATTGTTTGTGTAGTCATTGCATTCCTACCATAATGAGAAATTTGCATGCCTAATTTAATTATCCAAAATAATGTTAATCAAGAGGACAGAAACGAGAAGAAATGTGAATTTTAAGGTACAGAATATGCTGTTTTCTTACACAAAGAACCCATTTGTCAAATCCATGAGACCTCAATTCTCTAAGATGAAAAGAATGCTAGACTTGTCTAACAAATGTAGCTGGGTTTTCCTGTGTTCCTGGGGAGCAAACCAAGGGCCTTGTATGAGTTAGAGCACATGCTTTACCCTGGAGCCACACCCCTGCCAGTGATAGTTAGTGTTCACACTCCACTGGCTGGATAGAGGGAATCTAAAAAGGCCTAGTACTAAATGGACCATCTCTTTCATCTCTAAATTCTCTGCTTTTACCATTACTACCAACTACTACCATCTCCAAAACACACCCCATCCGTCATGTATAAGCTCCTGTGTTTTGCTGCAGTAGATTTTTCTCACCACATGTCTGGACACTATGGCTCATACATGGGGCGTGAATCATTGGCAAAAGTTCATGGAGACCAGCCAGCATGTGCATTTACTTCTCCAAGACGTTAGAATCAGCAAAGTTGCACACCAGAGTTGTTCTGCCACTCAGGTCCCAGAGTGAAGGTGACAGGGGAGGACTTGATCAGTCCTCTAATGGGCAGGAAGAAGGGTACAGAATAAACCTTGCCATCACTAATACTCTTAGGAGTGTCCATCAATGGTGGTAAAGTATTGCCGGTCTTCACTAGTATGACTTTCTGCAATCAGTATCCACAGAAGCCTTTTCCTTTTGCTCGTGGGATTCAGTTTGGAAGTTGTTGTTTTTTTCCTTCAAAAACTATTTACTCAAAAGCATTTTCTCCAGCTGCTACTAAAAATAGGTTGACTTGCTAACCTGGGAACTGTGTACAGTGGCTCTCTTTTCTTACTAATTACTATACTATTAGTCAGAAGAGTCAAAAATACGGAGTGCATCTGTTATGAGCAACAAGGCAAAACACTAGCTATTCATAGCCAAGTGAGAACTGTAGGGCAACTTGCAACTCTCATTGAAAGATACAGGAAGAAGGAAGAGGTGCCAAACTACAAACCCGACACAGCCAGCAATGGTACAATAACTCTCAAAAATCTCACCCAAAAAATATTTTGCACAAACTATATGCTCTATCACTACAGAAGGAATGAAGCCTTTATTGTTTCCCTACCCCAAAGAGGCTTCTAGGATCCTATTTTGAATTCAGGTTGCCATAGAAACCAGTGAAACTCTTGTAGAGAATTCTATCGATATTACTGTATAATCTGGTGCACCTAGAAGAACCCTTCTCCCAATCTCAGCTTGGAGCCACCCCTCTAGATTGAAGCCTTCTACATGTCTAACAATTTGACATTAAGATTGCTATAAAATATTAAGACTTATAACAGTGATGTGCTTTCAGATGTAGACATTTTGCTTTCCAAGAGGTAGGCGCGACTGTCAACATGATGGGGATCCGTAGCCGTGCTGTCGAGCCAGGTCATGACAAGTCATTCATGATGTCAAGTGTGTGTGTTAATTCATACATGCTCAGGCACAAAGGTGACTGGAAATGTGTTTTTCATATACTAGGCAATAACTTCGCTTTGGACTAAACCACAAAAATTATGCTGTAGGCAGTCCACAAAAGCACAATAGCTGTAATAGCTAACATTCACTGTATGGTTATTGTTCTACATTTTATGTCCTTTAGTAGCACAGCAACTTAATGAGGTATATATTTTTATTATCTCCATTTTACATACAGGAAAACTGGGGGACAAAGAGTTTACATATGTAAACTACACCATTTAGTAGTTAGCTAGCGTCAGAGCTGGGATTATAAGGCCAATCTCCAGAGTCTGCACTTTGAGCCACACTGGGTTTTCCTACTTCCCTGAACATCTCATGGATTTGCAACTACAGGCCAAGTGGCCTTAATCTAAAAACTCAGATGGAAAATACTCCCATACCCAAAACTTTCTGAACTGAGCTGGCTAGTTTTCATGTCAACTTGACACAGGCTAGAGTCATTTTGGAAGAAGAAACCTCAACTGAGAATGTCCACACCAGACTGTGGGTAAGCCTGTGGGTACATTTTCTTGATTGGTGATTGATGCAGGTAGGCTCACAGGGGCAGGGTCGTATCAACCCTGGGCAGGTGGTCCAGGATGGTGGAAGAAAACAGGCTGAGCAAGTCATCAAGAGTAAGCCAGTCAGCAGCATTCCTCCATGGCCTTTGCATCCATTCCTGCCCTAACTTTCCTTGATGATGGACTATGGTGTGGAGGTGTAACCTGAACTAAGCTCTTCCCAAGTTGCCTTTGGCCATGGTATTTTAGCATGGCAATGGAAATCCTAAGACACCAACATATCATCACAAGTGGGAATTCCACATCCTAATTCTAAAGTGAAAAGAGTCACTTCAAATGGTGCATTGTTGTAAAAATTCAGGCACACTACAAACACTGAATGAAATTGCCCATAGGCTGTGTCTACCAAGTGTACATGGCCACATATATATTATGAATAAATTCAGTGTTTAGACTTGGGTCCCCTTCCCATGATGTCTCATTATGAACAAGCAAACATTCCAAAGTTAGAAGAGCAAGACACTTCCATCCCAAGTATTTGCGACTGACAGAAATTTAAGTCAAGCTTAGATGACCTTAAAAACAGCTCCCCGTCACTTCAGTCCTGAAATGCAGGGCAAGCATGATAGAAATGTATATTCTTGAGCCCTGCACCCAGGAGATCTGATTCCACGTGTGCATGAGGAGCCACCCAGGCAGACCTTCGTTCTTCCATCACCTGCAGTGATTCTGACATGGGTGGTTCTACAGACCACGCTTGAAAAATAATAACCTATTCAAAGGCAGCCAGTGAGAGGCTGCAGAGGCATGAATCAACTTCCATATCCAGTGGGAAGCTGAGAACAAGAAAATGGCCTTTCTTTAGAAAGACCTCTGGGAAGGAAAAAAAAGTAAGAAAAGAAAACTTTTAAAACAATAAACTTGTTGTATTTTATGCCTCAGAACTCTCCCCAGACCTTTGACCAGACCCCATAACTTCTCATCTCACATGTTTTTCTAAAAAGTCGTCTGGTTTTCCAGGCGGCTTAAGACTAGAAGCAAAAGTGGGGAGGGAACAATGTAATATGTGGTGGGCCTCACCCTGATGAAAGATGAAAGAATGGAGGGAGCAGAAAGAGAGGAAACACTTGCAGCACAGCATTCAAAGAAACTCTGAGACCCGTGGGCAACAGAGCTGAGACCGTAGACCTCCACATGCCTGAGAGAAAGCTGTTTTTCAGACATATTAAAAATATATATAATATATATGCTTATATTGTATATAATACATATTTAATATATGTATATAAAATATATGTGTGTGAATATATATATATATATGCATATATACATACACATATTTGAGAAAACTTCCCATTTAGAATAACTGTGAAAATGAGGGAGCTTAAAAGTAGGAATGTAGAGGCCGGGTATGGAGGTACACGCCTTCAATCCCAGCGATCAGGAGGCAGAGGCAGAAGGTTCTCTGAGTTTGAGGCCAGCCTGGTCTACAGAGAGAATTCCAGGACAGCAGCCAGGGCTCCACAGGGAAATCCTGTCTCAAAACAAACAAAACCAGAAGGAGTGGGCTAGAAGGACTCCAGGCAAACCCCTGACCTGCTGGGGGAAGGTCTGATGAGCACTGAGGGGCGAGAGTGAATGCCTACTGAGCAGCATAGTTTGTCTTCTGACATGGATGATGACCTGATGATGCTATAGAAACCATATTTTTCAGTTAAGTGAGGGCCTGCATGGTGTAAATGCTTGCAGTTGGCAGTATTTTTACAGCAATGCGGGCTTTTCAGAACACTTACCCAAATGGTGATTTTTTTAAAAAGCAAACTCCATTTCCATCATAAAAGTGGGTGTCAGAAGTTGTTCTGAACCACTTCCTGGCACTTCTACCTTCGGTAGGTCTTTGTATATAAGAATCTTTCAATCCTACTTCTCCTGATGATCAGAACTGCTCAAAAGATTGGAAGCATATGTAAGAAAAAAAATGACAACATAAGCCTTGGCGTTCCCTGTATGTAACATCGATGGCACAGCACTGTTGCTCAGGACATAGTCAGTGAGTGAACGATAAACAGATGAGTGTGTACATGATGGACCCACCATGAGGAAGCGGATGAGGACAGACAGATGGGTGGGTAGACACATCAGTGGACATCTGCAAGGATGAGTAGAAAAATACACAGAGGAGCAAAAGGGTTTCTGATAAAATGATAGAAGATAGTATCTCTCCAAACCAAAAGGAATAGAATGACAAATTTTTAAAGGAGGTTAACGGTGAGTGGCTATTACATGCCCACCAAATATTTACACATGTGTGCACACACATGCATGTGTAAAAACAGATGCAAGAATGGATGTGTTTCTCAATAAGCTTGGAATCTTCCCTCTCTTCTCTTAGATTCTGGAAATGTTAAACGATTCATATGGCTGCTGTAATATAAGCAAATAGGCCCCCAGACGTGGAATCTTGACCAAGACAACAGTGTCTGGGGTGGGCCCAAGGATTAAAACAGATCATTAGGGGGCTCAGTGGTTAAGATTAGTGGCTGCTCTTCCAGAAGTCCTGAGTTCAATTCCCAGCAACCACATGGTGGCTCACAACCATCTGTAATGGGATCTGATGCCCTCTTCTGGTGTGTCTGAAGACAGCTACAGTGTATTCATATACATAAAATAAATAAAAAAACTTTAAAGAAAAAGAAGAGAGATCTTTGGATTGAGAATCAGTCACAGTGTTGGGGGAACAGAGTGTGTCTAGGAGGCAAATAAAGCTCTAACAGATTCAGGAGGAAATCATTGTGTTTCTATGTCTCCAATTTGAGGATTTACAGTACATGGTACTGACTTCTGTCTCAAGTCACACCTAGGGCTCCAGGCCTACCATGTTTGCTGTAAGCTCTGCCCTTCAGGAGAAGAGCCTCTCCATACTGAGAGTCAGGGTCATGATGGTTTAATTGAGAAATATATCCCAGCATTTCTATGGTCTTTTGTGATTTGGTGAGATCTATACAGTAATCCTACTTCTTCCTCTCTGCAGAGTTCTCCCAGAATTGAGGCCCATGTAAGAACTGGGCAGAGAGTATACTATGCCAAGACAGTAAGAATAGAGGCTATGAAGAGGTTTTGTGACTATCACCTTCCAATATGCTGCATATTCTTATTTAAATTTGTTTTCATTTACTTAATTTATGTGTATGGGTGTGGGTATGAGAGTATGTATTGCACCATACACACAGAAACCTGCACTTGTCAGAAAAATCCATTGAGTTCCTTGGAACTGGAGGTATAGGTGGTTGTGAGCCACTTTGTAGGTGCTGGGAACTGAATCAAGATCTTCTGCAAGAGCAGTAAGACTTTTAACCATAGAGACATCTCTCCAGCCCCTGTTGTAAATATTCTTATTGCTTCTGGTGATTTTTTTTCTCCTTGTTCCAATGAAATATACTAAATAATACTAAATAAAAAAGTTAAGCCATAACATATGCACCAAACTACAGGAAACAGAAGCCTATCCAATAAGTCCAGGCAAGCGGTAACCAAACAGCTAAAAAGTCAGCTCACTAATGAGACTCTAAACTTTATCCAGAATGCTGGTTGAGAAACCATGCATCTGTTTAACTTTAAAAAAAAAAAACTCTTTAGGCAATATGTGGAAAGAGAGACAAGGTAATGAGATGAAATCTGGCTAGCGAAATAGCAACACCCACTAACAGGTCTTAGTCACTATGGTCTCCACAATAGAGTTACAACATTTCTCATACATGAACAGCTATCGAACAAAAGCCTACTCAAGAGTGGATGCTCTCATTCTGAAGGATCCTTTGGAGTGACTAAGAAGCTGTCACTCCACGGATGGTGACATTTGACAGACTAGTTTACCAATGACCTTCTAAAAACACCTCAAAACTAAAATAGAAAATGATGAGTTAGGTGTTATCAAAAAAAATATATAGAGCGAAAATGTGATCAAGTCAGAACCACAGAGAACTCTAACAAAAGCCATGTTAATGAGGAAACAGAAGATGCAGTAAGAAGGGCTGGAACCCAACCAAGGTTCCAAGGCAGAGGAGTATACCAGAAGCCAAGGTAAGGAGCATTCTCAGAAAGACAAGATGCTTCTGATAGGAACATTCTCTGAAGTCAGAATTTGGCAGTCAGTCATGAAGACATTTCAGAGAGCATCTTGGTGTGGGGTAACAGGCACGAAGCCAACTGTGCTTGTCTGCGAAGTGAATTGGACACAAGACAACAAGGTGGACAAAGTCTTCCTCTTCTATAAACTCTGACTGTAGAGGAAGGGAGTGCTGTTCGGTAGTTTGTGAAGGGCACTGTGTGCAGTTGATGGGGGGTTGTTTTGATTTCTGGCTACAGAGTAGGTTGCTGATGACAGGGAGAGACACAAGCACAAGCCCATAACTAGTGCTGACAGTTAACACAGAACAAGGCTGGTGGCAGGGCTAAAATTTAAATATACCTAGAAGAAGACACTCTCAAAAGGAAACCTAAGGATTACATCATCTAAAACAGCGGAGGTAAAACCTGAATGTGGAGGGGACAGGTCTTATATAAATGTTCGCATTTAATTTTCTACTGCCATCTGTCACTTGCCTCAAAAATAATGCTTAAAACAATGTCCTCCTCTTCCTCTTTCTCCTCCAAACAGCCTTACTGTGTGATCTAGGCTGGCCTCGAGCTCCTCCTTGAACTCAGCCTCTCTTTTATGACTTGTGTCTTTTTCCCTCCAACCACCTCCAAATCATCTTCAAATAAATATACACCACACAAATGGCTCCTAGCTGCTGGACTCTCGCCAGTAAGCCCACATGTTCACCGTGTGTGTACCGCATCGCACTGAGCTCAGGGCAGAGAAGAAGCACACAACAGTCCAGGGCCATCAGAGAAGACAGGCTGAGCACATGAAACCAGCACGGACACAGAAGGAGGTAAGCAATGTCTCCTGCATACAAAGGGGAGGGTATGGAGTGCTGGGCCAAATGTAAAACCAACAACGAAAAAAAACCACAATCAGGATCATCCATGGCAGTCCAGTGTGATAATGTTTTTTTTAAAAAACCTTTGGTTTTAATAAGTTGGAGAAGTGTGATATCAATGAGCAACAATTATTTTTATATTTCAGAATAGCTAATGGAGAGGAAATCCAATGTTCTTAACACAAATGATAAATATCTGAGGTGCTAGACACCAATTACCCTAATCTGGTCATTATCCATTATATTCATAGATTAAAATGTTAATTTAAAATGCAATGTTAGTTTCTTTCCATTTATATTTGAATTTGTTTCCCTTTTGTGTTTTCTGAAACAGAGTCTCACTACATAGTCCTACCTGGCTCCACTATTTCTTCAGTAAACCACAGTGGCCTTAAACTTGTGGTAATCCTCTTACCTTGGCCTTCAGATTGTTAGGATTAGATTACAAGTGTGTGCCACCATACCTGGCTGTAGCTTATTTCTTTTTTCTTATGCATGCATGCATGTGTGTATGTGTGTGTATGTGTGTGTACACACGCACGCACACGCGTGCACATGTGCCCATCAGTCAGCATGGCTGCCTCTGTGAAGTGCAGGAGTCTACCTGTCTTGGCCTCCTCAGTTCTAGGGTTATGAGCACAGACTACCATGTCTAAGCTTTTAGAGTAGGTGCTGGAGATTCAAACTCAGGCTCTCAGCTTGCATAGAGTCAGTACATTGACTTCTCACCAGCCCCACAATTTACTTTCCAAAGCAACACCAACCTGTTAAAAAAAAAACTCCCTTTCCCCTCAATTTGGGGGTGCTGCATGTATGTGTGCATGTCTTATGTGTGGGAGCATACATGGAAGGGGTGCACCTACACATATGCATGTGAGTGCACATGCATATGGAGCTCAAGGTTGATGTCGGCTCAATTGTTTTTTCCAAATTCTTCCCTGAGGCAGGGTCTATCCCTCAAACTCACAGCCTCAGACACAGCTGCATCTGGGGGATCCCTGGACTCTACCTCTCAAGGCTGGAATTACAGGCTGAGCGTCTCACACATCTAACATTTATGTAGATTCTTGGAATCTCAACTCCAGTTTTCACACTTCCACGATGTCTTGATTAGGGTTCTATTGCTGTGACGAAACGCTATGACCAAGGCAACTCTTATAAAGGCAAACACTTAACTGAGGCTGGCTTACACTTGCAGAGGTTCAGTCCACTGTCATCATGGTGGGAAGCAGGGCATCCATCCTGCAGGCAGACTTGGTGCTGGAGAAGGAGCTAAGAATCCTACATCTTACACCAAAGGCAGACAGGAGACTGTCTTCAGAGGTTCTCTACACTGGCTGGAGCTAAACACTAGCAGACCTCAAAGCCCACAACTGCAGTCACTGAGCTTCAAGTGACTGTAGGAATTCAGTGCTGTTTTGAGGTTGCTCAAACTTCTACTTTTTGACAATGTACTTAGAAAAGTTGAAGATGTTCAATAAAACCAAAACTAAAGTGAGTTTAGACAATATATATGTGTGTGTGTGTGTGTGTGTGTGTGTGTGTGTGTGTGTGTGTGTATGTATGTATATGTGAGATATATATATATGGATAATGGGCCACTGTGGCAATGGCAGTACAAGGTTCATATTAATGCCAAGAGTTAACTCTTTAAATAGCATTTTGGAGAATAAATTAAATTTATAACTCAAAAACTTGAAAGCACTGACATTACCAGGAAGCCAGACAGATAAGGTCTACACACTCAGGTAAGACTTATCTGTGTCCTAGAGGTACACACAGCTGTTTATCACAGAGGTGGCTGATATTTACAAAGAAGTACAAGGAACCATGAAGAAAGTCGTTATGTCTAGTTTGGAAGCAATTTTTTACCTTTTCTGTTTCTTCCGTAACTAAGCAGCTTCCATAAAGCTTTTACACAGATAGCACTGTGGCTTCTTATTGAATAAAAAAAATGGTATAAAAAATGGTATTAAAAGGCTACATATAGTGCTTTAGCTTTGCTTGTTTACTTAGCACGCTAACTAACTAGCAAACGAGGCACTGCATCTTTCCCCGGAAGCATGTCATCATACAACTGTGTCAATATGGCAAACATCATTCATTCAAGGCTTGCAAAACTAGATATGTGAAACCCAGTGCTAACTTGTCATTTTGGCTAAGCTATTTATAACCAACAGCGGCTACCCTGTTAGACAGGGAAATTCTGTTTCTCTCCTAACCTCACCCTACCTCACAAACCTCCATTTTAATCTACATAAATTAAGTCTGATGGCTTTTCTGGAGACAGAAAGCTTTATCCAAAAGACTTAATCTTGGGCTGGAGAGATGGGTCAGTGGGAAAAATTCAGATGCCCAGCACCCATTTAAAACCCAGGCACAGTAGTAAGCACCTGTAACCTCAGTACAGGGGTTGGAGGTTGAGCGATAAAGACAGACAGGCAGACCTTCTAAGCTAACTGGCCAGCTGACCTAGTCAAAATGCTGAGGATCAGGTTCAAAGAGAGACCCTGCCTCAAAAGAAGAAGGAGGAGGTGGCAAGGAGGGAGGAGGGGGAAGGAGGAAAAGCAATGGGGAAAGATACCAGTATTAACCTCTAGCCTCTACACAGGTGTTCACACCTACACACATGTGGGCACACACATATACACACTTGTACATACACAGATGCATCATACTCCAAAAAACTGTGTATTTGTCTTTCACGTCATTGAATGTTGAGGTAAGTCTCAGAGTTGAGATCTGAGAAATAAAGAATGAAGGGTAATGAGGAAGACAAAGAAGTTTCTTCCAAATCCGTTCAGGTATCTATTTTCACATATTGTATATGAGGCATGAGCAGAGTTGAATTAACCACTAGTCTACAGCGTGGATTGCCAGCCTATTCTGTCCTACACAGAGCAGAAAGAAAAAGATTGCTTTGTTATAACTGGACAGGAAATGGCTATAAAAATGAGTGGTCCTTCCTGGGTCAGATCACACTAAAAAGGAAAGAACCATAATGTTTAAAATACTCTCTATGAGTTGCCCGAATTACTTCATTATCAGGACACAAGAACTTTTTGCTTAAAAAGAGAAAGAAACTTCAATGTGAGTCAAATGTGAAGGCCACCAATTCTGTAGTCACAGAAATTAGAGGCACAGCATCTCACTTTTAAAGGAATGGCGCCCCCTCGTGGCTTTGGACAGAATTTCAGAACACATTCATCCTTGACTCCGAGGTCCTTCTCTGAAAAAATGGATTTGTGCATATGCTTTTCTTTTTGTTTGTTTCTATGCGTATTAAAAGGCGGCTGTACCTGTGTCTACGCAGGGTAAGAGATGTGAGCCCATGTGAAGAGCTAGACCACCTCAGGAAGACATGCTCCTGACACAAGACCGATTGTCACTATGCATACGGCAGACATCTCTGAATGAGATAGGACCATCACAGATGTTCATAAGAGCTGCCTTCGTCTATCAAGTCGTTCTCAACCTGTGGGTCCCAACAATTCATTACAGTAGCAAAATTACAGATATGAGGTAGTAACAAAGATCATTTTATGACTAGGAGTCATCACAACTTTATGCTGCAGCCCCAGGAAGGCTGAGAACCACTGGGCTAGCCAATGGGAATTTCTACAGCTGGGCTTTTGTCTGCAATGGTATTAGTACTGTCTTTTTCACTGCGCTAAGCCCCCTGCTCCAGCCCCCTACAGATGCGGTCTTTCTAACACACTGGTTCTTACCAACACTGGCCAGTTCTTTTCCCTGAGTCCCCAGAGTCCTCTTTCCACTGGAGAAAGCCATCCATCTCCTGGTCTGACTACTGCCTCCAGCTACTGTTTCATTTTTCCATTCCCCATTGTTGAAATTGACTGATGCCCATAAATTATGAGTAAGTCACCAACCATCCTCCCCAACAGTTGAAGAAATCAGCTAATGAGAACAGGATACAAAGAAACATTTCCTAGGCTAATCCTCTACCCCTGAATTCTGATTGATGGAAATATGTAACCGTAACCTAGCAAAGGTGTTTATGGTTTTCAGGTTTTAAAGCTCTGTAACAGTCTAGCTGGTGTGTGTGTGTGTGTGTGTGTGTGTGTGTGTGTGTGTCTGTGTGTTGGTGGGGGTGGGGGTCTCAGTTCAGCTCCCAAGTCTGTTCTATGGCCCTGATCAATCAGAAGTAGCTTCCGTATTGACAATACATTTTTATCATCTGTATTGACTTGGTGTTTGAATAGTGTTGGATGCAAGTAGACCCCATAACATTGCTAATACTAATACTAATTAAAATAAAATAATTTTTTAAGCACTGCTGAATCTCTTACTTGATCCACTGACAGCATCTGATACAACTTTTGACTTTCTTTTCCTAAGAACGCTTTCCCTTTGGCTTCCAGATTCCTCTTCCTCCTTTTCTGGTACAACTTAGTCTCCTTTGCTGGGTCTTTGCCTCCCCTGTCTCTAAGCCAGTGGTTCTCCATGCAAAATGGGTACTATACTTACCCAGGAGAGTGGTGCCATGGCCCACTCCCAAGAAGTCCAGCTTTAATCACCTAGAAAGAGGCCTGGACATGAGTGGTCTGATACACTCACTACCTTGCATTGTGATTCTGACTGTGGGTGAGGATGGCCATTCTGCATGCTGGGCTGCTCCACCCTCAGTTCTCTATCCATCAGTACTCACTCTCTGGGAGACAGAATCCAGTCCTGCCGCTTACAGTTCCTTTTACAAAATGGAAAGACTGAATCAAGAGGAGGGATGGGGAGAATGATTGACAGGAGAGGGAAAGTAAGTGATGAGCACTGTTAACATCACTGCTGTAGGCATCCGGGACTCAATCCTGCTGGCTGTCCTGAAAAGGTCATTGAGCACCCATCCACGGAGCCTCCGGCATTTTCCAATTGTTCCCTTTCCTACTGGGGTGACGTTTCCCTGGATGACTAACTCTCTTATGTAGCTTGTGAGGTTCAGAGGAGCCTTGATAGGAAAAAGAAAAAGATTTATACCCTTGCTGTGAGTCTGAGCTTATAGCAGCCTGCCTGAGGCAGCTATGGCAGATATCAAGGGTACAACAACTGACACTCGAGGTATGTGCCACATCCAAAGTCTGCAAAATACAAAGTCACATCCACCCCCTGCAGTTTCCCACTGCAAACTTTCAATCTCCCTAGTCCACCTTACCTAAAAATAATAAAAGAAAAATTCAGAAGTATATAAATAATTTTTTAAACACCTTTCTGAGTAGTGATAAAATCTCTTTCAGTTCTGCCCACCCTGCTCTGGACACAAATCCTCCCTCCAGACACTGTATCCACTCCGTATATGCTACCTCCCCAAAAGTTGCTTCGTGTACTAAACCTGCCCCTCCCATTATCTTTAGGGGAAAAGTAAAAAAGACTATCCCGATATACTAGTTGTTCAGGACAAAACAGGTTCAGTTTAGGTCACTTTTAGTCAATTTCCCATCCCCCATATTCAATGCATCAGCAAAACCTATTTTCTCCCTTTTCAAAATATGTGCAAGAGGGGGAATTTGGGAGGAGTTGGTGGGGGATATATATATTCGAGGAGGTGGAGGGGCCTAGTGAATCTGGCCAGTTGTAGAGACTTTCTGAAGCCATTATGTATTTAACTCCCTATGTTAAAAGTTTCCCTGCAGGATGGAGTTTCCATCTTATAACATCCTGTCCTAAAATATTCTGGTGATTCATCTCTCTATCCATACCCCATATCTTATTTTCTATCCAAGATCTAAGGTTTTAATTTCAGGAGAAACTGCTACACAACTGGCATATAGTTCAGAAATCACATTCTCATGATAAAACTAGAAAGGAATACACCTCTAAAAATCCAAACTACTAGTTTATCTTAAAATAAGGAGAATGGATTATGATCAGAAAAAAAATGGAGGGAAGACAAAAGGCTCCAGGATATTGGCAAGATATATATTGTGATGGTTTGTATATGTTCCACCCAGGGAGTGGCACTATTATGAGGTATGGCCCTATTAGAGTAGGTGTGTCACTATGGGTGTGGGCTTTAAGACCTTCATCCTACCTGCCTGGAAGCCAGTATTCTGCTAGTTGCCTTCAGATGAAGATGTAGAACTCTAAGCTCCTGAGGAGGAGGAAAGAAGGAAGGAAAGAAAAGAGAGAGGAAGGAAAAAAAGGAGAAAGAGAAACAGAGAGACAGAGAGGGAGAGAGAGAGACAGAGAGACAGAGGGGGGAGACAGAGATTGATTCAGAGATTCAGATCAAAGGTTTTTAATATTGTCGAGTGTTTTGGGGTTTGGTTGGTTGGTTTGGTTTGGTTTTTAATCACACTAAAATCCTAACCACCAAGATAATGGTATTCTAAATTCAAGCCTTTGGAAGGTGATCAGGTCAAGGGTGGGGGTATTCTTTGTGATAGTTTAGTGTATTTAAAAGAAGCCTGAGTATGTTTCTGCCCTTTACAACAAATGAGGACAGCATGAGAGGCACATTTGTCAACCAGAGAGCTTACCTTCATTGGACAATGAATCCACTAGCATTTTGATCTTGGACTTCTTAGCCTCTGAGAATATATAAAGTCCTATTCTACAAGTTGCCCTGTCTATAGTATTTTGTCACGGCAGCCTGAGATTCTCACTACTGGCATGTAATAAGGGGAAATTTCAAACAACAAATCACTGAGTTCAAGAAGCTTCGGCTTCTGAAGACAGCTACAAACCCTGCTGCCTTCTGGGAATGACATAGGTGTGAAACGGTAGAAAAGCTGGTTCGATCAGTCATTGTCCAGCCTTGGACTTTGGCAGGGAAGGCTGGTGTAAGCAGTCCAGGGGAAAGGTGTTCAGAGTAAGAGGATTGCACAGTACTGACAGAATGTCCTATTGACAAAGAAATGGCAGAAACTTTATTGAGAAACTTTCTTCTGGAGAGAAAAAAAGACTGAGGTGGGATGGCAATTCACCCTGGGAGGACTGAATACAGGATGGCAATCCATCCTGGGAGGACTAAGGTGGGATGACAATCTATCCTGGGACACCCAGAACTATCTGGGTTTTAGCATGTCCTGTCGTTTATCCTGAGAAACTTCTAAGCCCTGAGGATATTTGATCATACTACACAGAACACGTCACAAGTCACAAAATCTTGGCAAGCTACAGGTGTGTGGTATGACAAGGAGAAGAAGGTAAGGACGGGATATTAGTCTGAGGATAAATCATGATGAAATTGCAAAGGACATGGTAAGAGGACGTTCTGGAAACCAGAAACACTGAGAGCAAAGAAGCACAAAGCAGGAGGAGAGTCCTTCGCCTCAGATCTCCTGCTGTTGACTGAAACTCCTAGAGGCCTCCTCCAACTAGCCAGCCTGAGAAAGGAAGGCATGTCAGAGAGCCCTGTGCTTTGTTGCTTGATCTGCGACTTAGCAGATCTCAAGTGCCCTCATCTTTTGTTTGGGGTTTCTCACCTCCCTGGATACTTATCCTAAGATCCTGAGGCCTCTGAGGAATGAGAAGTCCATCCACAAGACCTGGAGCTAATAGAGAATTACACAAGAATAGAAGGATGCTTAAATAACCATCCATAATTTAAAAATAGGTATCTCTTCCATAAAGGGAAGTCTGTTCCCTCTACAGGACTCCAGCTGCCTAAAAGGCTATAATCTCTGTGGGGTGTCTCTACAAAGCCAGAGACTCAAGCCTTCCATCTTTGTTGCTTTTGTAAAGCTCTGATGGGGCCACGCATGGTCCCTCCAATATCCAGGTAAGTACAGAACCAAGCTTTGCTAAAGATGAGAGCGAGGCAATTATGGAGATTCATGACCATGGTTCTGCTAAAGCTCTACCACATGGGTCAATAAGATGGTTAGGCTTCTATACCTGGATATCTGCAGGATCCCCCCACCCCCCACCTCAGAGGGTCATAATTTTAATACCTCACTAAGTCTTTAATGGAGGCAGGAAGACCTGAAGTTCAAGGTCATCCTCGGTTGCATAAAGAGTTTGAGGCCAGCACACTGGCTGCTCTATGAGAAATCAGGATTGCCCAAACATGCTACCTGAGCTTCATTAACAGCAAAGAAATTGTAACTTGATAAATGAATTTATTGATTCTAAAAAAAGGTTTTTAATTTCTGCCAGAAGGCTAACAAAGAGGCAAAGAAAAAAATACATTAACTGACACTGATCTGGCTAATTTGCATGTATTAGTTCACATAATCTTACAACACTGGAAGGGATTCATTATTATCTCCCTCTTTGGGCAGCAAAGCCTAACCAGGGTACACAGCTAGCAGAACGTATTTACAAACACCACACTTAGTTCCAATGCACTATGCAATTTCTCTAAGTCCCAGGTACACAGCTTTATAGAGTGCCGTCCTGGAATCTTGTCCAATAAACCCTGGTGTAAACTAAATCAGCTTAGACATCTTGTAGGAGTTTGGCAACTTTTCTTCACTGGAGCCAGTCCCATAGTGTCAACTGTCTGGATAATCCGGGCACTGGCTGCTCTATGAGAAATCAGGGTTGCCCAAACATGCTACCTGAGCTTCCTTAACAGCAAATAAATTAAGTATAGCAGATTAAGTTATGTTTGTTCATTTAATCTTTTAATGGCCTCAAACCCTTCCCACGTGTACAGGAAGGCTGTGAACTGTCTCCTACTTACAGGTTGGTCTTCTCTGTCCGTCTTTCTCCCACTGCTCTGCCTCTGGCCTTAGTACAATCAATGATTCAGTAAGTTCAACAGTCCAAGGTTTCAGCTACATAGGTCCATATCACTCCTGTTAAATACTAAAAGGAGTTTGAATCCAAAAGTGTTTTAAAGACTGACTGAGTACACTTACCACACCGTCCAACCATCACTGCTGTTATGAGTGACAGTGTTCTGGTGATATGGGGAGACATTCAAAAGACACTGTGCAACAATCATCTGTTTAAAGAGGGGGTGTTCTCCGTGATGTACATTGTACCCCTGAACTATTTAGGTGAAAAATAGTCACTAAGTATAATATTATAATTCTTAACTCTACCCCAATATTGGTTCTTAGAGTAATAACTTCCCTTGGACTTGTGGTATTATATGATCAGTTGGGTTCATAACAAGCCCCAAAGGGAAACTTGTTCGGCTGGAAACAATACTTTTTAATTTATGTTTTGAGGGCAGGGAATCCTAGGTTGAGACCTTGAAAAACATACACATGAACAGAAGAGGATGTGACAACTACTTTTGCAGAACAGAATATGTTTACCAAAGAAAATTAAGCATTCTGGTTAAATCGTCCCTTTGGCATTATGGACTGGCCACCCTGTAAACATGACCATACATAGCAGGGCAGGCATTGAGGCTTGACCAGGAAGCTAGGACACTTTCCACCCGCAGCCTCAGTTGCTTGGCAACCTTGCAGATAGGTCTCCTGAGGTCTCCTCTGTATCATGTGAAGGTTCTACTCTATCTACCAACGGCAGCCATGGAAGGCAAGAGTCAGATTCACTGCGATCTGGATAAACACCATTTCCAAAAAGGAAGCAGACACCCAGGCTTATCATCTTTTTATAAATTCTCCTGCACAGAAGGCATTTTCTCAAAGGGTGAAGGAGCCAAATTTGGGTTGGGGGATATGCTCCTTACCTTAGGAAGATCTAAATAATCTTGACAAAATATTTAGCTTTTGTTCGGAGGGAGGGGCAGGGGACTATAAAAAGTTGAGTAAGACAGAGAAATGTGAATTTTACCTTTTTGCAAGAAGCCCTCCCTCCCAATTCCATGATGTTCTAAATTTCTCTAGGCAGGATAATTCAGACCTGTCAACTTCAGACAACAGACCCATCCCTTGCTTATTAAAGGATTTAGGTGGCAACCGGACAAGGGCAACAGCTGTTTTCTTCTCATTGTTTTCGGACCACATGCTATTTTTAAGTCCTGATTCCTAACATATGGGGAATAAAGTTCAACAGCTTTTTATGTTGTGGAGGGAAGGATAAAGAGGGGGGACAGAGAGAAAGACGGAAGAAAAGAGGAAGAGAGAAAAAGAACACACACCCAGAGAAACCCAAGCTCTCTTCCAAGTAAAACCAGTCAGGCTTCAGAGCAGGATGGACTCAGAGTGACCCCCCATTATTATTTGTCTCCCAACAGGGCTGTTAAACTATCAGAATGCACAGGGATGGGCCGTTTGAACTTCATTTCAAATTAAAATCCCAACAGGAGTCATATCTTGCAAAATAGGTCTTACAAACACTTCCACTTTGGGTAGCTGAGACCTGCAGGAGAAGGAGGGGCACCAACCCCGACCCTGATCCAGAAGCCAGCAATTAGCACAGTGCTTCCTGTGTCCACGAGGGCATCACTGGGTCTTCCATGTGGGTGATGGCAATGAAGGGGCGAGGTCAGGCTGTGGAGAAATTAAGAGCAGGGACAAGTCCTTGAGAAAGACAAACTAACCCCACTCTGGCTTCCCCTCATTACTATAATAAACCCTGTTGTCCCAGTCAAACAAAGTGGCTGATGCCTGCAACCTTAGCTCTCAGTAGGCTGAAGCAAGGGGAGTGCCAACAGTCAGAGGCCAGCCTGGGTGGCATGTGAGATCCTCTCTCAAACAAACAAATAGATAGAATAAACCCTGTTGTATCTGTATGTGTGCATGTGTGTATGCATGTATGCCGGTCCCCACAGAGGCCAGAAGAATGCATTAGATCCCCTGGACCTGGAGTCATAGGTGGTTGTGGGCTATCATATTAGTGCCGGGAAATGAACTCCTTCTCCTCTAAGGAGCAGCCAGTGCTCTTAACTGTGAAGCCATCTTCCCAGCCCATGTGTCAGTTTTGGGAGTCTTGAGGATAGCTGCAAGTCCTGGGAACACGGACACAAAAGTGTGGGCAGCTGTGGACTGGAGTGGTCACTTTATTGACTGAACACATTTCCACTTTCTTGACTTAGCTCATTGGGTAATCCAACAGCCTTGAAAATCCAAATCTCTGTGTAGCACAAAGTCCAACATCCAGCGAGAGAGAAAGGTCTGGCGTCAATGTCACCATGTTATAAACAATATTCAAATACCTTGTGAGAGGCAAGTGCTTCATTAAATGACCCATTCCTTTCTCCTTAGTCCCAGACAGGAATGTCTAAAGTGTCTTAAGTATATTAACGTGCGCCTACAATGGATTAGTACTATCCTTTTAGACAAGCCACAAGACTGCCTAAAACAAATCAACAGAAAATTCTCTCAAGCTTTTCCCCTCAACCACTGATGAATTTAAAACAAGGATAAATTGACAGCTGGAAAAATTACTCAATGAGTAAAGTCACTTGCCACCAAGTTCAAGGACAGTCTGAGCAACATTGTGAGCCCTTGTCTCCAAAAAGCCAAGAGAGGGGTGGGTTGTAGTTCAGTGGTAAAGTGATTGCCTAGCACATAGAAAGTCCTAGGTTCAACTCCCAGTCAGAGTTGGGAGGGCAAGCCACCAGACCAGAATCCTTATTTGGGTGTTTGTATCTCCAAAACATTTATGACAACCAGTGCCACAAGATGGCACACTGACATCACATTGCATACTTAGCCTGCTGGCCGATGATGATGATGATGATGATGATGATGATGATGATGATGATGATGATATTTGTGTGTGTGTGTGTGTGTGTGTGTGTGTGTGTGTGTGTGTGTGTGTTGGGGTAATCAGGCTCCCAAGTGCTTACTGCTTCCTCAGCTACTTTCTCAATCACATGAGAGTCTTGGTTTGGGGAAAAAAGAATGACACTCTGTTCTCTTCCTTGAAGAGTGTTTAATGGTGGATGTTACAGTAACATTTATTATACCTAACAAGACAGCAAGGCTCCTTCTTTTGTGCATAATTCAAGAATGTGCTTACGAGGCATTCTGCATCCTATTGATTTCCTGACTGAACTAAACAAAGACACACACACACACACACACACACACTGGGGGAGAGAGAGGGGCGAGGAGGAAGAAAGAGATCCTGCTTGAGCTCCCTGCTAGAAACACACCTGTGGGTACTGGCGGGGGGCCGCCTCCCCTCCACTTATGTCGTAGTTCCTTCAGTTCATACACATCTTTCATCCTGACCTGGGGAATTTTGAAGCAAAACAAAACAAAAACAAAAAGCCAAGAAGTACATCCTAACATGTTTTAAAGCATCCCATGAACAAGAAAAACAGTGACCTTCTCCAGTGATCTCCATCCACACTTTGATGAGAGGCACTGGTCCCCTCTCAGGGAGGACACAGTATTTAGGATGTCACTCTTCCTAAGGACTCGAGGGAGAGACAGGTCATTACAGCCATGGCCTCCTTAAAGCTAGAAGGCAAGAGGTGCTTCCCCCAGGGATTTTCTCTCCCAGCTAGCTGAAAGTCAGCCAGTGTAGCCACCCTGCAGTCACACAGCAGCAGGGCTGCATCCCCGAAGCTGTCTGCTAAATGCTCTGGCAGGAAGCTGGCAGAGCCCCAGCTGTGGGAGACACAGAACCAGGCTTCAACAGCTGGAGGCAAAAGGCAATGGCCTCCCAAAGAGGCTGGGACAAAATGCAGGGCCCAGGGAATCTGTTCAGCATTTACATTGGGCCAGGAAAAGTGGGGAGGCAGCGAGAGCCCCTAAAGCCATAAGTGCTTGGAACCCACTGTGATCTATCATATTGTGTTTGGGGGTGGGAGGTGGGAGGGCTGGTAGTTTTCATAAATCCTGCTTGTGGCACAGATCCCAAATTCTTCAAAGCTTCCAGGATACTGGACTGTGGTGGGAACATAGAACAAAAAAAGCCTTGTAAAGCAAGGGGCTCTCAGCTGGTGATGCTGGGGCTTGCTAATTCTCACACTGGAGTGTGCACACACTGCTGAGAACAGTCGAACAGCCCTCCCAGACCCTTCCCAAGCTCTGCTGCTTGCCCTCAGCCTAATGAGCCTAATTCAGACTGCAGAGCTCCACTTTTAGGTTCTGTTAATGACAAAGCCCAGCTTGAGTGACGGCTGGCCAGAAGTGGCAGTGGAGTTTGATTGCAGGTAATGAGTGCCTAGGTGACTCAGGGATGAAAGTAGAGAGGTGTGAAGGACCAGCTGGAGGGACTCAAGAAAGGCTTGTCCTTGTCCAGCTGGCCATTTTCCTGTGGCCTGGCACCTCTTTAACAGCTCATTAGACACAGAGGCCAGCTCGGGTTCCTTTTCGAATCTCTCTTCTCAAAAGATACAGGCAATAGAAGCAGGCTGTACTATGAACTTGGTCACTTTCAAAGATATACATGGAATGATCCAAGAAAGGGTAAGAGACAGGTGTCCCTAGATGGGAACATTGGGCTGGTGGGAGGCTTGACTAAGGTCACGCACATTGGTGGCATAGAGAAACAGTGAGCTGAGACAGATGACTCCAACCCAGGATACCCACTGGGCAGAAAAGAAACACCCTTCTCAGGACTGGATGGCTCCAGCAAAGAGAACATGACTTCCCCACAGTTCCATAACTCTGCTGGTTCAAAGACCTGGCTCTAGATGAGCATGTGAGAAAGAGAATAGCTGGTCCAGAACCTAGGTCATTTCTTATGTATATGAGGTACTCTATAAGCTGACATTCATTTCCTGTGGGTTTCTCTAGCCTAATAGATCATTGGCCAATACAATCCACAAGGGCAAAGGAAGCAGAGACATCAAGTGGTAGGAGTTGGAAGGAGGGTCGGAAGCCATGTTTGGTGAATGAACACACCGGGGTCAGCAGTCAGGAGACAGATCAACTTTGCTTAGGGTGATCGAAGGCTTATAAAGGGTTTTGGAGGGCTGAGAGTAGGAACATCCAGGATGGACAAAGGTCATTGGCTGGGGGTTAGGGTACTTAGAATGCCTCATTTGCATGAGAAAGCATTTCAGGCATCTCAGGTGCTTGCTGGACAGGTTGTATCAGGAGAAAGGAAACTGACCCTGCATCAAACTAAGGCTATGTGATATTCCTCAGGTAAAGGAGTATGTATGGGGGTTAGAGTTCTCCAGACAAGATCAGAAAGAAGAAGTCTTGCTAATGAAGGGAGTCTTCCATACTGTGTTGAGCCCAAAAGCTATCTGGTCATGTTGGACTTCAACCTTCATTAGCAGAGTTTTCCCACAATTTTCTTGAATAATAATAATAATAATAATAATAATAAACCATAGCTTTCTGATCTCTATTTACAAATTTTATTATGGCCCATGCTGCATCTACTTTTTGCAGAGAGCCTTTGCAATTTTTGTCTTTGCTTTATGTTTGTTTTAGGCAAGTGTGTTTGTTATGATGTAGCCTAGGCTAGCCTCAAACTCATAGTCTTTCTTCTTCAGCCTGCTGAGTGCTAAGGTTATAGGTTATACCAAATACTTCCGCTTTGTTCACTTGCCGAAATACCCACAGAATGCTAGAATGTTCTTGTTCTCATAAAAGCTCTTTCTACCTTACCTTCCAACTACATTGTTCTCTGTGTAATGGTAAGAACTCTTTTATGATCCTTTTGCCTTCCTCTTTGAAGGAGTGTAGGGCACATAGACTGTGCCTCCAGAGGAATGGGCTTGGGACTGGTGAGGTGGAACATGCTCAAATCCCAGAAATCTCAGAGATTTGAGAGGGCAGGAGTAGAGCTAACTCCTTCCCTGTCTCCGTGCTTGCTCCGGGCATGTAACCACAACCCCCACCTAGGTGATCACAGGCAGTTAGTCACATGCCTAGCACCCAGAATGCCTCTTCAGGCTAAGGAGGCATCTCAGTAGCCTTAGCCTTCAGTCAATGACCTTCCCCAAAATTATATAATCCTTGGATCACCGAAATAAAGCATATGCACTCAAACTCATTCCCAATAAAGAAATATGAACAAGCTAAGACTGTCTCAGAGAGCTGCTTTGTAAAGATCGTTGGAGGAGGCCTTTACCTAAAGGAGCTTTAACACTAAGATTCTCAAAGGACACACACACACACACACACACACACACACACCACCTGCACTCAGTCCCAACCAGATCCAGAACCATAGCATTCATCCCAGACTGCGTTCTTCCCTCTGGCCTGGGAAACTTGGAGTGCAGACAACCCCCTAGAACCCCCCCAACCTTGTCCTCTCTGAGCTGCTGTATTGGTGTCCAGACACCGCCAGATCAAAGGCAAACTCAGCACCACAAAGTAGCAGTGAGACAGGACTTCACTATGTAACCCAGACTGTGCTTGAACTGGAACTGGCAATCCTCCTGCCTCAGCCTCCTGACGGCTGGGACAAAAGGTGAGTAGCACTATGCCCAGTCTTTTAAAAATTCTCTTAATAAAGATTCCTGGTTAATCTTTCTGAGCATCTGCTCCTGTCTGGAACTGGGACTTGCCCAAGGCTCCTTCTGTGAAGGCTTTGTCTTCAGAGTCGCATTCCTGGGAGGTATTAAACTCTGGAGGTGAGATATCTATTAGGAGGTCCTGAGATCATTGAAGCCATGCCCTCAAAGAGAACTGAGGAATCAGACTCCTTCCTCTTTCTCTTTTGCTCCAGGTTCAAGCAGGACAGAAGCACCATAGGTTTCTACCTTGGTAGACTGTGTTGCCGAAACCCCCAGGCAGTAGGGCCAATAACCACAGACTAGAAACTTCCAAAACTATGAACCAAAAGCATCCTTTCTCTTTGGAAGTTAATTATCCCAAGTGTGTTTTTCTTTTTTTTATATAGTAACAGGAAGTTGACTAACAGCATGGCGGTGGGCATAGATAGGAAGGGGGTGGGATCAACACAGCAGGTGAGAATGCAGGAATACCTCCTGAGTCTGAGCATAAGCAGCAAAGCTCCCAGAAATGGAGTCAAAGACAGCAGACAGCAATGTGCCTGAGCACAAACAAATAGAACATTTATTTTTCCAAAGAATCTGAGATAAAGACGGCAAAGTGAATGGTGCTGTTTATAACAATACGTACCTTTTGCACACTTAGGTCAAAATCCTGTTCTTACAGATTAAAGCCCCTTAATTTTACTTGGCATAATTAATATGTGCTTTGTGTTAAAGAGCATTTATGAATTATGACTAATCTATTTCTGCAAAAATTTTACTAGCCCCCAGATTTCGCTACAGCTTAGTGGGAAACCTCATTTGCAGGTTATTCTGAATAAATTAGTTGGATTTTTTTTAAGCATCTAAAGCACCAAGACATCTAACCCATATAGTAGTTTAAAAGTCTAAATTGTATACATTTGCTTATCTCAGGAACTAGTGATTCTCTGCTGCTATCTGACTCCTCTGTAAGCAACAGCTACAATCTTTACATTTAGGAATGTCTACTGTACTCTACTCAGATAAGAACTACACCAAAGGAGGCCATGGGGATACACACCTTTAACCCCAGCACTCAGGAGGCAGAGACAAGCAGATCTCTGTGAGTTTGAGGTTGGCCAAACTTACAGAGCAAGTTCAGGTCAACCAAGGTTACACAGAGAAACCCTGCCTTCAAAAAAAAAAAAAGACTACACCGAAGATATGACATCATATCTACCAAGCCTACTCCCTTCAGGTAATTACATTCAAAATGAATTTTTCAAGATTAATGAAACATTAAGGCCTTCCCTAAAAATATGATTTTCTGTTCACACGCAAACATACATGCTGCCAGTATCAAATTATGGTAATTAACCCTGGCTGATGCTTCCTATGAAACAAATTGGCTTTCTCGTAATAATTTTCTAGCAAGAAAATGTCCACATAAGCAGCACGTGTTATGACCCAACCCTTATACCATCTGAGCAGAGCACCAAGCATCTGAAATGACGAAGCAACAGTTGCAACTTGTGAGTGAGTTTATCTTCTTGGGAGCTTTTGTGAGGAGCCAGAAAAGAGTAGAGAATAAGAAGTAGCAAGAATTTCAACTTCACAAAAGCACTGAGATTTAAGCATTCGGTATAATGGTTTCAGGCACCAAGAAAGAGGGGTGAGATTTTCAGTCCCCTTTATCTAGTCCCACCGTATTAATTTTTTCCTTTTTGGAATTGTCTGTGGAAGATTCCTTTGCTTACAGGTAGAGCTGGATTTTTACACCTATGAATCTGTCTAATAAAGTATATGAATATAAGTTGTGATAATTTTGCTGCATAAACGGAATACTCAAAGGAAACATTTCTAAAATAAAATAAAGGGAAATCCTTAATGTGACTATATATTTCCCATAAGTGATTAAATCCAGTTTTTTTTTAAAAAAATAATAATAATACGTGAGTGGGAAGGAACACAGAAGGCAGGTGGCAACTGGCCAGGCCTGGGCTGACTGAGCAGTGCTGTTGACTAGGAGGAAGTCTACTAAAATCACGACCAGGAACAGTCTGGGTTTGATGAGAGGCTGGGGCATGGAGGTTGCAGGAAGCAAAAAACCTAAGATCAGCTCTGACCTGAAGACCTAGACATTACACTTCTGGAAAGAACCCTGTCTACTCAGTAATCAGGATTTTACTGAAAACGATTGGGTCTCAAGAAACAGCTTTGGGTATGACTTTACAAGGAATTAAAAGGTAACATTTTCTCCAGCAACACTGGACGACATATCCAGCTGACAGAAGGCCAAAGCACTATTACGAATCTCCCTATTAATTCCATCAGAGCATTAAGTCAAGAGGACCAGTTGTGGGGTATCACCAGAGAAGACTGCTCAAACATGGGTTTAAGCAAATAGAAAGTCTTTATTAGCTGGCTGGTGACTACACTGGGTGTTTGGGACGCTAGTATAGCCCAGAGCCTTCCTCAAGGTGACCTCTTAAGCACCAAAACCATGTTCTGGGTTGACATACTTGAGTTAACAAGAACAGTTAGCTGGAAGTGGAATACAGGAGCCTAAAGAATCAAGGTTAGTATACATTTAGAAACTTTCCCAGAACTGTGGACATTGACGAATCAGGTTGTCATTTGCATTTTGGCTGGTGGTCTATCTATATGCTGAGTTTTAAACCCTCGACGGCACTTCCTTTGAGTCAGTTGTGCTAAGGTCTGGGGCCCTGTTACACCTCTCACCCACTTTCCCAGCACTGGAAATGATGCCTGCCCTCTGGGAAGTACCTGAAAAAATACTAGTTGAAGGCCTGAACAGGAGTGTAAACTATACAGTCTGGTCAATCAACCTCCCTCCTGGCCAGGCCTCAGCCCAGTTGAAGAGCTAAGCAGAACAGACTCTTGTTTTAGAGACAACATTCATTGTTCTCATGTCCTGGTGATGACCAGGAGAGACAAACCCTCATAAGATGCCAAATGACTGGCCATTAGGATGGAGAAAAAACATGATGCCAATTTGAGTCACCCTAACTCCTCTGGTGTCACAAGCAAGGTGTCAGGAAGAAGTCCTTTCCTCTCTCTTGTGGCCCAAGAACTTTCCAATTCATTATCTTTCAACTGTGCTCCCTCCCAATGCTCTCCTCTCTTATGGTTTTGTTGGGATTGGGTTTCTTGGCTGAGGTCCAAGGAGGGAGACCGGCCGTTCCACTGGCCTGAATCATCAGCTGCATTTACTACAATATTTACTGTTCATCTGTGTGGCCATCTGCTGATAGCAATCATTAGGAAAAGATCAAGATTTCCCCTTCTGGATAAAAATGTTGTGGGTTGTTTTTTTTTTTTTTTAATGTTTATAATCACAATTAAAAGAGCATGAGTTTGGAGTATAGATGGATGCCAGAGCTCTTGCCTGGCAGGAACAAGGCCCTGGGTTCCCAATGCCACAACACAAGAACAGAAAAGGAGTATATCCTTGAGCAGGATTAGAGATATATACATGTATACACGTATACACACATGCATGCATATATACTTGAAATATTTTTTTTACATATTTGTAAAAAATAGCTGTAAGTCCCTTGTTTCTAATCCATTTTTCAAACACACTATATCTATTTTTCAAGTATAAAGTTGTGGGAGTTTTTTAGTATTTTTTTTCTTTCTTTGATTGGGTATTGGTTTTGGTTTTTCAAGACTGGTTTCTCTGATTAGTCCTGGCTATCCTGGAACTCACTCTGTAGACTAGGCTAGACTGGAACTTAGATATCTGCCTGCCTTTGCCTCCTAAATGCTGGAATCAAAGGAGTGCACCACCACCACCCCAGTTTTTAAAATGCCAATTTAAAATGGCTTCCTCTTTTTTAGGACAGTTGATTCCATGTAGTTAATTAAAATTATAATGATATGGAAAAATCATAATAAATGCTGACATAAAAAATATATTTGGGCTGGCAATGTAGCCCAGTGATACAGCACTGCCTATCATGCATAATGGTTGATCCTCAGTACCACAAAACTAAGCAAAATGTCTGCCTTTGAATCCTGTGTGATAGCTAAGATTGTGTCATATCAAAGAAGACAGGGAAAAGACATGGTCATGGAGAGGTGGGATGATCTGGAGTGGGTGGAGAGGAAGGAAGATCTGAACAAAAAAAAGCAGTCCCAGTGCATGTAACTAAATACAGAAGTTGCTATATGTGCAAGCCTGGGAGTGGGGGTAGTAGCATTTGCTAGCTTTTGCTAGCTTCTTTTCAGTTCGCTCACAGGTAGATGAGGTTTTTAATATGCTTTGTAAGAATTGAGAATATCTGAATCTTCATAGCATCACTGTTCACATCAGCCAAACTAGAGAGAATTAGATGTCCATTGGCAAGCGAAAAGGCATAGAAACACACAACTTGTTCACATAGGGATGGAATACTATTCGGCCTTTCAAAGAAAAGAAACCGCATCCCATTCTCCAGCATGGAGGAACTGCGAGGCCATTTCAATAAGTGAAAAAAGCCAGGCATAAGAGTACACACACTGTTAAAACTCATGGGTAGTCTCTAGAGCAGTTGGATTTACAGAAAGTAAAACAGAGGTCACTGAGGTCAAAGAGGAGGAGGAAGGCATGAAGGGTCCTGTCTGGGCAGGGTCAGTCTCCAGAGTTCTAGAGATACAGGGGTGATGACTGAACAATGTACATGTACTTGGTGAACCATATTTGACAATGGTTAAAATGGCCAGTGCAGTGTTACATATATTTTACCACAATTCCTTTCAAGACAAGGCCCAAAGAAGCCTGCAGACTGACAGGTGACTTCCCATCCCTCTCCTTTGCCCTGCTCTCAATTCAGAAAGCTGTTAACAAGCAGGGATCCTGCTCTCAATTCAGAAAGCTGTTAACAAGCAGGGATTCATTAAACACTTCAATATTCACTTTAGAGTTAAAACACACACATAAGGAACAACTGGACCAGACTGTTTTCCAGCTTTGGAACAGAGTTTCAAACACAGAGATTTATAAAAAGTTCTGGTAAATGAACTGTAGGCAGATGAGGTGGCCCTTACCTTTAATCTCAGCAGTGGGGAGGCAGAGACAGGAAGAGCTCTGTAAGTTTGGGGCTAGCCTGGTCTACATAGTAAGTTTGAGAACAGCAAGGGCTACCTAGTGAGACTATGTCATTAAAAATAACTGTAATGAAGGCAGATTAGAAATCAGCAGGTGTTGCTCTTCAGTCGCTGAAAAGACCTATGAAAGTATGAAAACACTTTCTTCAATAACAACTGTGATTATAACATAGAAAGAGAAATCAAGTCATAAATAAATGCGATGAACTTGAGTTCACTTTTTTAATGAACTAGAAAAAGTAACACATAGTAGGGAGAAAGCATAGGCTCTTTTACCTGGTAACTGGTTACGTAACTGCATTTTTAATACGACAAGGAGAGATCCATTCAGGGGAGGCTAGAATGTTCCAGAACACACAGCTCCCATTTTCTCAGACTCGAGCAAAGGCAGAAACAGCAGCCAGAACTGCCCCCTGGAGAAAGGTGGCGTGTTAGAAACTGGCATGCTCCATCACTCAGCAGGGTAAAGAGAGGTTAAATTATAAAACTGTTACAGCAAGCGCCTCTGGCCTGGAGCAATCACAGAACAATCACTGAGATGGTAATCGGCTCTCCACAATTTCTTCCCTACAGCTGTGGCTGGTTTCAACTTGACTCCTGCAAATAGGACAAATCTATGTTGCCCTCTTAAAAATCTGCCTCTTACCTTTCAATCTCACGCTCATTTCCTTTCTCATTCACTTCTCCCATGACCCATGGGGTTAGACCCATTCAGTGCTGTCTATAGGTCACTGGAGGCCCTGATTTCTGCCTTGTTAGCCCATTCTCCTGGGCAGAGAAGGCCTCTTAAAGGAGTAAGTAAGATATGCCTGCTGAGCTGCAAATGTGGCAAACAAGAAGACTCTGTCTGCTTTGCATTCAACCTTAGCTTTTTAAAATTAAGCTAATTAGTTCAGAAATCAGGGTTACCAACTCAGGCCTTTTGCCTGAGCAAAACAGAACCAACCCATCTCCAGGTGCTCCCACCCAATTAGGAGAAAGGGTTTCTGGCTGTCTGGGCTTCAGGTATTGAGTTTAAAAGATATTTAAGTGGTGCAGGGTTTCTTCCTCTCAGGCTGACATATCTGGGCTGGCTGACCTCTCTGTCATGGGAAAGCTAGCTGTGTACAGTCAGTAACACCTCTGCTGTGACAATCAAAGATGTCTCCAGATACTGCTATAAGTCCTCTGGGAAGCAAGACCACTCCAGATGAGAATAAGTAGGTAGAGAGGCACTCCATCCCTCATCCACCACCAGAAGAACCCATCTGAACTCTCCTGCCCCAGCTGACAACTCCTCCAGAAGACCTGCAGGCCAGGAGGAGCTATCAGTAGGTGGCGATCAAGACTCCAGTCAAAAATTGTGATTCTCTGTCCAAAGAGAAACTGACTGAGCTCTGCAGATGCATCCTGGCCAGGCTGGCAGGACTTCCGGCATAGCTGATTGAACAAAGGCTACAGGTTCAGTCTCCCATTTGTACCAAGCAAGTCCCTTTCCAAGTAACATGCTGCACTGAGCCTCCTCACTGCCACTGAGAGACAATCAGTTCCATCTCACATGGTACCCTCCAACTTCACCCTCCCCTGGCCCATCAGAAGCCTTATCACTGTTAGACACAACACCTCCTCCTGTAATGGAGGGCTCTCTGGGAGGCTGGAGGCCAAAAGCATCTCAGACAAGATCTCCTCCAAACAGCCACATCAGCACAAACCAACTGGAACAAAACTAATCAGTCATCATCAAATCAAAAGAGCCTCCTGGAGAGTGACAGCCAGATGGGAAGTTAATGTAGTTCAGACCATTAACAACCGCTAATGTTCACCGCTTTCTTAATGGGGCCAGGTCTAGCAGAAGGAAGGCAAACTGCAGACACACTCACTTCTACAAAACAAAAGCCCTTCCAGAATGACCTAATGAAAAGCTGGTGACTTGGAGGAACTTTACCTACCCAGGTCCTCTTCCATCCCTATCCCTGCAGCCCCGGTTTCTTTCTGACTTTTTATATCTCTGGGGAGGATGGTGGCTTTATTCAGATATAATTCCCATATCATTCAATCTAATCACTTAAATGAACAGTTTGATGTTTTTAGCATATTTGCTAACTTGTAGAGCCATTATCAAAATCAATTTTAGGACATTTAGAATACAGAACCTTTTCTAAAGACTGAGCAATTATAGATGTCCCACAATCCCCGTGTTGAAAGCTTACTCCACGGTGTAAGGGGATGGTCCTAGCATCTTTATAAGAGTAGAGGTGGACTGTCATGACAGCTCAGTGGGCAAGAACTCTTGCCATAAGTTGGCAACAGAAGTTGCTGTGAGAATACAAGACTCATGTGCAGACATATCCCTTCATTTCTCTTGTACCTAAGTGTAGAGTACGTTCATTGGTGTTTTGCCTGCGTGGATGTCTGTGTAAGGGTGTCAGAAGCCCTAGGGTGGGATACAAACCTGAAAAGTTTCTAAATCCAAGTTACGGCACCATATGATGTGTTTATAAAAATGATAAAGAGAGGATGGGATATGTTCTACGGAGGTGTGGTGAGTTATGGCAGAGGAGGTGTCTCAGTGGGCCCATGTTAAGGCATCCCTTCCCCCTGAGGGACCAGCCACAGTTCTATAGTATAGAACTCTATTCTATACTATACCAGCCACAGTATAGTATATAGTATATAGTATATAGTATATAGTATATAGTATATAGTATATAGTATATAGTATATAGTATATAGTATATAGTATATAGGGTATAGTATATAGGGTAGCAAGGAGGCAAGAGACCAAGAGAATCAAAGAATAAGGGAGAGAGGAAGGGGCAAGCAGCTCTTTGTATAGTGGGTCAGGCCTACCTGGCTGTTGCCAGGAAACTGTGGGTGGAACTTAGAATACTAACACCTGAAACCCAGGACCTCTGGAAGAGCAGCCAGTGCTCTTAACTGCTGAGCCAGTTCTCCAGCCCCCTTCTCACTCTCTTGTTACTGTCCTTTTGAAACAGGAAGGTTTTTAACATTTATTTACTTACTTATTTATTCATTCATTTTAGGCTGGTGTTAGTACCCAAGGCCTTGCGACTAGAAGGCATGTATGATTATGCCTTGAGCATGTATGATTACATCCCGGCCCAACTTTTTAATTTTGATAAAATCTAAATTACTTATATTTTCTTTGGTTACTTGTGTGTTGGTGTCATCTTAAGACCAGACTCTTAAATAACCTTTTTCTAGGCATGTTTGTCAGGCATCATTTCTTTTCTCCTGTCACAGCAGGGCCTGTCCTAGCTAGATTCTTTCACTATGGAGACACAGCCCACAGGCCTAAAAGACAAAAGGCCTTTCACACCCCCACTGAGTCCCTCTGCTCCCTGATTATCACCTTGGCTATGAGGCTCCTAAGCCCAAGTGTTCTCTCAAGCTTCTGGAGGCTGTCAGGATCATCAATCGATCTTTGAAATAACTCAAGTCTAGGAAAGAAGGTGCTCCCTCCTTCTGCTTCTAAGAGAAGATATATAAGAAACCCCAACCTTGAGATTCTCTAACTTTGACTACAGAGAGTCGGAGAGTCGGGGTCTGGGTAGTGTGACAAAGAGCTGTCAAGGCACAGCTGAAGTGAGAGGCACACACACCTTAAGTGTTTCCACACCATCACAGACCTGACTCACCATATGTTCACCCCCTGGCACACAACCTTCCCCTTAATCGACAAGCTCACCCGTCAATATATACAAGATGGTTCAGAAATTAGTGATCCAGAAATTTCATGCTCCAAGTATTTCTTCAGCTCGCCTGCTGCAGTCATGTCCAGTGGTTCAGACACTCAAGCCTCACCAAATTTTTCTGTTGGCAAAAATAAGGACTATAGAAAAGGATCGTACTCCAGGATGCACTTTCTGCTCCAGAGAGCAGAAGACCCAGATGCCACCTCCGCCTTCCCGGCTTCCCCAGGCAATTACCAGACACCTGAATGAAAACCCATCCCTGGTTCTATTGTGAGTCTAACTCAAAGGAATCTTGCTGTCCTTGATGCTTCGGTTACCCTTGGCTTGCCTCCCACTTCCAGCCTGGTAGAAAGTCCAGTGCTCACCCAAAGTTTCTGAAGTTTCTAGAACAGTTCTCAACCTGGAGGTCAAACAACCTTTTCACAAGGATGTCCTAAGACCATTGGAAAGCACAGATATACATTAGGATTCATAACGGTAGCCAAATTACAGTTATGAAGTAGCAGCAAAACAATTTAATGGTCGAGGGTCAGAACAGCATGAGGAAGTGTATTAAGGAACAGTATTAGAGGGCCGCAGCACTGGGCACTGTCCTGGAGGAAGATGAGTCTCATGGTCATTCTTGTGACTATTGACACCCTCACTCTGCCTTCACTGAGTTCTAATCCTTAGCTCTGTAGCTTGTGGTTATTTCTTACTGACACAAACAATAGCCTGAATGCCTTACTCTGACTTCCATTGGCATCAGTGCTGGTAAGCGGGGTGTGTGTGTGTGTGCGTGTGTGTGCGTGTACATTTGTCTGTTTGTCTCTCTTTCTGAGTCTCTCTCCATCCCCCCACCCCCACTCCTCTGAGCTCCTGTTTCTGGTTAATCCCTGGTCTTGCATAACCTCCTGCCCATAAAAAAATACAGTTCTAATCAATAAGACAGGGCAACATAAAGAAACATTACTTTTTTTTTTTTATCAGATTGCAAGACTGCTACTTGTATCTTACTCAGGTTTTCTTCTTAGAGCTGGAAGTGCACAGGAACTGAGGCTGGTCTCCAGCCCACAGTCAGCAAGAACTAAACCCCTCAGTCTAGCAGACCTTCAGTAAATAGATCCTGACACAACCCCCATACGTGAATTTGGAAGCAAGCTTTCTCTACACAGATCTTCAGATGATATTCCTATCCTAGATGACAACTTTCCTGACATGGCCTTGTGACTGCAGTGACTCCAAGGACCTAGCTCAACCATATTCAATTATCAAAGTCATGGTAACTGTGAGAACACGGACACTGAATACAAACCTGATTCAATTAGAGAAAATTGTCTCCTCCCCTCCACCCCCTCTCTCTCTGTCTCACACACACACACACACACACACACACACACACACACACACACACAAACTTCAACAGAGATTCTGAACTGGACTGACCTATGGAAGGTCCAAGAGTCATTCTCCCTCTTTTCCACTGGAGTAGGCAGTAGAAAAGGAGACTGTTTGTTTTGTTTTGTTGTTGTTGTTGTTGTTTTGCTTTTTTTGTTTTTTTTTTTCCTGAAGGACACAGTCCAATATACTAAAACCTGCCATAATATTTTAAAATTATTTTTTCTGCATCTGTTGCTCCCACTAAACTAGGTGTGTTGGGAAAAATTACTGAATTCTATTCATCTCTACAGCCTTAAAAACCAGTACGTAGCTGATTAAACAGTAAGGATTAGATAAATGTTTGCTGAATGTTCATTACATACCATTATTAACACTAAAAGGTCCACATTTGACACGAATTATTGGTGCATTATTAATTCACAAAAAAATCACTGAGCTGGACTACAAGGAAATTTTATTATAATAAAGTCCTCAGACATTTCTGTTTTCTTTTTTTTTTTTTTTTTTTGGTTTTTGGTTTTTTTGGCTTTTTTTTTGGTTTTTTGGGTTTTTTTCGAGACAAGGTTTCTCTGTGTAGTCCTGGCTGTCCTGGAACTCACTCTGTAGACCAGGCTGGCCTCGAACTCAGAAATCTACCTGCCTCTGCCTCCCAAATTCTCGGATTAAGGGCGTGTGCCACCACCACCCAGCTCCTCAGACATTTCAAATAACTACTTTGAATAGGCTCAAGAGAAAACCATCGGCTCTGATAAATCCTATGTTATAGCATGCTGTCCACCTCCAAGTAGAGATGTCTTTTAAAAGGTGTATGATCTGAGTTACTAGATATTCCAGAACTCACAACAGGAGGTGAGGGGTGAGGGTAGATTACAGCCTCAGATTAGAACACAATTCCCAAGGAATGTGGATTCTGGGAAATTAGCATACAAAAATAAACCATTGGCTTCATTTGTACAACTAGAAAATTGAAAACCATCATCAGAGTCAGTTAAGCAAACCACGGTTCACCTACACATCTAGACTAACAGTAGTTACCTGGGAAGATGACATAAGCAGTCAAATGGGAAGAGCAAGTAATATGGAAATTGCTATAAAATGTGCTTGCCTCTTTATGTACATATGCACCGAAAATGTGAATATATACGAAGATATTAATAATTCATAGTAGCTCGGATGTTTTGAGTGAATATGTATTGCTTTTTAGTCAGCAACGTTTATAACTGCTTTTAAAAAGAGCAAAGAGTTAATTCATTTCCCAATTTAGCAAAACAATTACTAATTGAATATTTACTAGATAGGTATTATATAGTAAAAAAAAAAAAAAATACCCTGTGCCTATTACATTTTACTTTTAAGAACAACTTTAGAACAAATAAATTAGAAGTTTCTTTGATTCTCCTAAAAACCACATGACGCAGGAGGAGCTTAGTCGGTACATCTTGCTGGGGCTGCCTGAGTTTCTTGCTCAAGTCTCTTTCCAGGATGAATAGAGCAGCTCTGGTTTCTAGCTTTCTATGCATGAAGGGAAATACAAATGGCTCCAGAGGTGGCTGGTTGTCTCAAATAGCAGAATAAAGAATGACCATAAAAAATTCCAATTAGGGATATTTCAAATATCCCAAGCAATTCATTTTCCACAAATACTGACAAGAAGAAGTGCTGTTTGATCATGAATACATGTGTGTGAGCATAACCACACACAAACACACGTCCACTCGTACACACGCATATATGGAGAAAATAAACGTAATATGGCACCAAGAACAGCACTTGTAATAGACATACGTGTCCCTCCAGACATATCTGAAGTGCACACCTATGTGCACAGAGCAGGATCTATGCTGAACAGGGTGGGCAAACGGCAACATCAGCCTCTCATCCCCAGAGAGTGGAAGAGACTCTCAGGAAGCATAGAGCATGGAGCTGCCCCTCCCAGGAGCTGCTCTTTGCCTCATGCAACAGGGCCCAGAAGAGGCTGTGCCTTGGGCAAGGACAGACTGCACACATTTGGCTGAGGACACAGGGGAGGAAAAGGAGCTTCCTCCAAGTTTTGCACAGACCTACATGATGACAAATTAGGAAGGAAACAGAACAGGAGATGAGATCTGAGGTGTGAGCTCTGAGCAAATTTAGACAGGAAGCTAACACTTCTCCAGAATTAGCATACCAGTTTGGGGACAAGTACCCTAAAGTGCCTTAGGACTCAGATCAGCAGTAGGGCCAGTCAGCTATGCAGAGAGAGAGATCAGCTGAGGAGTCATGGGGCGGGGGAGGTAGCCCAGGAACAGAGGCAGTTCTCTGGGCTGCTCCACATTAAAGGATCTCCTGACCCCAAGGGAGAAGAGACTGCACTCACCTTCAGCCTTACTGGACTCCTCTTGAGACTTTTATGCACACCCTTGAGGTTAGCTAAATCTTAAGTGCACTGATATGGATCATTCCACACTGGAAGACTCAGCATTCCTAAGACTTTAGATATTCTCTTCACAATTGCAAATCTCCTCATAATCAATATTAGATGCCCAATAAGAGGAATTATTAATGATAACAGCCAGCTTATTATGTGCCTGATAATGTCACTAGTATTAGTCTCCTATTTTACAAACATTCACTTAGTATGATCTCCATTTTGCCAGTGAAGAAACTGAAATGGGGCCTAGTTACTTAAATCTACCCAAGGCCCCACAGTTAGGAAATAGCTAGACAGAATCTGAAGCCCAGGCTCTCACTCCAGGGGCTAAACAGCAGATCACACTGCACAGGTCAATTTCAGGGTGCTTGATGAGGCTGAGTCAATAAACAAAATAAGATACAGGCCTCACACAGTGAGGTTTGAATGTGTCCCCCTCATGTTATTTAATCTCAGAAGGCTTTGTGAATGTTGACCACTTGGAAATCTTACACAACAGAAAGCTACCGAAATTCCACAGGAGACACACAGGTAGAGAGGCACTACGCTAGGTGCCAGCCATCAGTGGGTGAATTACATGAGGACCAAGAGAGCAGACTCCTCTCTGGAGGAAGCAGCGCTGATCCCACAGACAGCTGACTCCCTGGAATGAAGAAGAGCCAGTTTTCTAAGCTTTCACAAGTCTTCTAGAAAAGTTGAAAACTCAGATTGCTTTGCAAAGCCCCCAACAATCAAATCTTGGCAGTCATTCAAAATATTTTTTTTTTTTGTCCTCAGTCATGAGCTAAACAAAACCTGTCTGCAAACACTGAGCTGTTCAAGAATCATTATAGTTTCAGCAGAAAAGACAGTACAAATGCTCTGAGTGTCAGCCTGCTGACACTGGGCTCTGGAGGACTTGGAAGACAGCCTTCAAAGGACAGCCACATACAGAGGCCGGTTCAGGTCTGCTTACGTCTACCATGGTGCTGGTGTGACCCAAACATCTCAAGATTCACACCTGTGAATGCCACAAGTGTAACCAATGAGAGCTAAGTCAAAAATGTCCAGCATGGTAGCTCTCCCTGTGCAAGGAAATCCATAGGAATACAGAAGAAAACATTTAAATCTGTTGTTCTACTTTTTTTTTCATTTTTAAATTTTATTTTCTGTATACATGACACAATTTTAAAAATATACTTTAAGCTAGTGCACGTACACACATCTCAAATAACAAATACATCAAAATGAAAGTATAGTACTGTAAATCTGGCCAAAGATCATAGGCTCTAGGCAGGAACCTACTGTAGTCATTTTGCCAAAATGGTCATGTTGTCAAACTATTTTTGACTATTAATAGTCATAGATCCATGACGCTCTCAACCTTGATCAGAGAAGCTTCTTTAGGCAGTGGGCAGCTGTCCGTGCAGAGACTCAAAACTTCTCCAAGTTCTGAGAACAAGTGGGTGTGAGTATCCAGTCCCAAATGGAACATCATATATTAACCTCTTTCCCTGAGGCTCAGGGAACATTGTATAGAGAGGGGAGAGGGAGAAAGAGAGAGAAAGAGAGAGAGAGAGAGAGAGAGAGAGA